>NC_047098.1:2182204-2483070 GCF_902459505.1 Geotrypetes seraphini
AAAATACAGTGGTAAAAATCCAGTTGGTTCTGCTATGCCATGCTTACATAAGAACATAAGCCTTGCCATAGCGGGACAGAGCAAAGGTCCATCAAGACCAGTATCCTTTTTCCACCAGTGGCCAATCCAGGTCACAAGTACTTAGTTAGATCCCAAAAGAGTAAAACTGATTTTATGCTGTTTATCCTAGGAATAAGCAGTGGATTTTCCCAAACCATCTTAAAAATGGCCTTTCTTTTAGGAAATTATCCAAACTTTTTTTTTTTTTTTAAACCTTGCTAAGCTAACTGCTTTCACCACATTCTCTGGCAACAAATTCCAGTTTAATTACACATGAGAGAAGAAATATTTTCTCCAATTTGTTCCAAATGTACTGCTTAAAAGCTTCATTGTGTGCCTTGCGTGCCAAATATATTTTGTATCTGTGTTTGGAAACTGTGCAGAGCTTTGGCACATGGCTGTAATGCGTGCCTTTCTGTATCAGCCCCTGCCCCTGCCCCTGCAGAGCTGACAGGCACTCACAAGGTGGAACTCAAATGATTTCTGCTGCTCTTCGTTCAGCGTAAACCAGCTCTGTAATTCTGAAGCTGTGTTCCTGGCAGTGGCTGGTGAGTCACAATCTCACTCCCTCATGGAATAGAAGCACCAGACGTGTAGATCTTGATTTCTGGCTGGGATAGCAGGTGTGTTGAGCCCTGGATCACTGGGGACTGAAAGGTGATGGGAACAGACTATGCTCGGCTCAATTAAACACCTGCAGTTTCTCATATGCAGGAACCCATGGGTATCCTCTCAGGTTATAGAGAGGCTCATTTTCAAAGTACGTAGACTTACGAGATTACAGATGCAATTCTATATGCTTTGAAAATGAGTGCCTTGACGCTTATTTGTTTCTATGCAGTTGATTAGGATTTGGCATGCACTTTTCTATCTTTAAGGTAGTAATTTTCAAAGGCTATGGGGCTCATAATCAAAACTTAAACAATAAGTGGATTTCCCCAATTCCATCTCAGTAATGGCCTATGGACTTCTCTTTTCGGAAATTATCCAAACCTCTTTTTTAAACCCTGCTTTGCTTTAAAAATTACTAGCATTAACAGCAGGAAAACAAGCAACAGATGGTTGCAACAGGAATCAAGTTCAGAATGATAACCGGTGTCCATGGATAAAAGCAATTTTTATTTGAAGAGAACCTTTGTTTAATGTTTAAAAGGACTTGCTATACTGCTGCATGAAGAGGAGGCTCCACAAACTGGATGTTCGGAGTGCACTTTTCCTATACCTGAAGGGGACAAATTAATTTTGTCTCCCATATCATCTCTTTGTGCTCTTTTGTGGTCCTCGGAAAGACCAGGCAACCTCTTAGGTGTCTATTCTGTTCGCCTACATCAGTATGGGTCATTGAAGGCCCACTTGACCAGGACTCGGGAAGCATCCTGGTCAGGCCTGGGCTGTTCCACCTGAGGTGACACGGCCTTTGCTTCATTCTTTTGTTAGGCACTAAAGGTTGGATATTCTGGCCAGGGTCCATTCGGACTTTAGCAGAGTCTTGTCTTTCCCTCACCTTTGAGGTCTGTTTCGGTACATCTTGATGGTTCAGAACAGTGTAGGCTGACAGCTGAGAAAGGGGAGATTATGTCTTAACTGATCATTTCCTTTTCTTTAGTTAGCATCACTGTTCTGAAATCCTGCCCAGGGTTCTGGGTGTGCTTTGTCTTGTCCTATTCAAAGTAATTGAGGATGAAAAAAGAAAGAAGATCTAATTCTAATTGGTAGCCTTATAGGGTTCACAAGAAAAAAATCCAGAGTAATAAATAAACTTAAAAATACAAAAAGATATTACTCGCCAGGGTTTCCCATGTCATGACTATTCCCTGGTATATAAAGGTTTTACCGCTTGCTTATCATTGAATCTGCATAGCTGTGGAGGGTGCTACTGCCGCCCTTATGGTGAGCCTGTGTTCATCTTTTTCCCCCATAGCACACCCTTCCTTAATGATAAGGAGACAGGGAGTGGCCTCAGGGACAGGAGAACAATTTGCCATCACTGAGTAAAGATGGAGGAAGATTGGCCTTTTAAATGTAATCATGTTTTGATATGCCTTTTATAAAGGGGGTGTCCTGTATTCTTGGGGTGCAGGGCAGGGAGGTTGGAGAAAGCAAAGTGTTTATTTATTCATTTATTTTAAAATTTCTATATTGTTTTAAACCAAAGCGGTTTACAAAAATGTTACATACATAAAACAGTACCACAAATGAACACAGATAATCAAATTCTTTGGGAAATCAGTGAACAGGGAAAATCACTACTTAAAAGAAATGTGTTTTCTAAATGTGCCCCTATCACTACATTTCCATATTTGCCCAACGAGAGAGTTCCATAATCTTACCCCTGCACAACAAAAGGTCCTTACGTTGGTTTCCACGTATTCAGCATCGCAGAATTTTCACCAGTAGGCTCTTTATTCTTCCTCCATGCAGGAGGAAACCGTGAGCGAGAGGAAGACCATCCACTATCTGAAGCTGAATGCACCCTGGGACGTTCTGGTGTACTATGCCGAGGAACTGTGCATGCGAGCGCCCCTCCAGGTCTGTTCCAAATCCCAGACGAACAATCCCTAGGAGAGGTTTCTAGAATGAACAGCTCCCCATTTCTTCCAAATCCCCCTGGAGGGAGTTTTGATGCTGTGGATTATCCTGTGTCTGTTTGTTGCAGTTTTGTGGGTCTTGTCGTATCTGGCCGCGACACCCAGAAAACTGCAACGAGCACGACGCTGGGCGTGGAAGCCTAAGAGAACATATCCTGCGTCTGTTTCCTCCCAGGCTCAGCCTAATCCAGACATGAACACATCAGATGAAGTGCTAAAAAAACTGCAAATCCCGAACCTCATGCGCTTGTGGGTTCCCAACAAGCCCCTGGATTACTACACCTGCGCCTTCCGCAAGTCCAAGCTGGACAGGTGAGTGCCCGCATCAAAGCGTCAATGTAAATACCCACTTTGCAACTAAGGGCTCCTTTTACAAAGGTGCATTAGCGTTTTTAGAGCAAGCGCTATTCCACGCGTTAAGGCCCTAACGCACCTTTGTCAAAGGAGCCCTAAGTCTCCTTTTGTTTCCTGTATGATCCAACGTAATGTCTCCCTTTCATTTCAAATGAAATTCCAAGCAAATTACATACAATAGACAATATCCCAAATAAAGATGTTAACTAAATACGCAAAAGCTGTTTTCCTCATGCTCCGTCCCAGCATTATTCCGTAAGCATATTTCTCACCTTAAGTTTTCAATTTCTTCCTAAAATCTTTATAAATTAATTCTAACATGAGCTTGTTATTAACATTTAAAGTAATAGTTGTAATTCATAATAACGCACCATTGGCCGTGGCACTGAGCAGATTATCCGAGTCTTAATTGAGGTCTGTGGAAAAGATGCTTTCGGATGCCCCCAGTTTTAAGCATTTCAGACTTAGACCCATTCTAGTATGTTTTACTGTTTATACTTGAATATAAACTGAGATTTGGGGGCCAAAAAAATTGCCCCAAAATGGGGGGGGGGTCTCGGTTTATATTTGTGTCTACTACCGTAATTTAAAAAAAACAACAACCAAATTTAAGCCTACCGGGCTATGGGGAATGGAGTCGCAGGTCAGGGGCAGGCAGCTGATTCCTCTTGGTGACCATCGCAGCAGTCCTCCATACTGTTTGCCGGCCGCCGGGAGGATGGGGGAGTGAGGAGTCAGTGGCACATTCAGATTGTGAGCAGCCTTGCCTTCGGTCCTGTCTCGGTCCCGCTAAACCGTCTGGCAGTAACGAAGCCAGATGCCGCGGGGGCCTTACCTCTTACCAAATCGCTAAAGGTCTCAATCCCACCCCCTTCTGAAGTTACTTCCTGATTTTGAGGGCTTTGATGGAGACCAGCAGAGCCTATAGCAATTTAGCAAGAGAGGAGGAACCCGCGGCATCTGTCTTCATTTTTGCCAGCTGGTTTAGCAGGACCAGGACAGGACCAAAGGCAGGGCTGCTCACAATCCAGATGCGCTGCTGACTCCTCACTTCCATTTCCTTCTTGAAGCTGGCAAACAGCATGGAGGACCACTGCGGCCTCTGCCTGGAGGAATCAGCTGCCTGCCTCACATGGCGGGCCTACCCCTGACCCACGACTCTGTTGGAAGAAGCAAAGGGTAAAAGATGATGGGGAGAGATATTAAATGGAAGGGGAGGGGGAGAGAGAGAGATGAGGTGTTGGAGGAAAGAGGGGAGAGGATATGCAGGATGGAGGGGGCAAGAAAGGAGATACTGGTTAGAATAGTGAAAATAAAGGGGAAAGAGAAGATGCTGAAAGGTGGGAGAGAGGGAAGAGTTATCAAAAAAACAAACAAACTGGAGAAATAGAAGCAGATAGAGATGCAGAAAAATAAATGGAGGAAAACTGAAAGGAAAAGATTAAAGTCAGAGATGGATGTAGGAGAGGAAGTGAAGGCGGGAATGAAAGAAAAGGCAGATAGACTGAAGACCCTGGAAAATGGGATAAACATGAATAAAATGGCCAGACAACAAAGGTAGAAAAAAAGAATTGTATTTTTAATTTCATGAACAGAAAATGCAGTTTTCCTGTAAATTTACACTGCTTTCTTTTTATTTTCCAAAGTGTAGAGTGTTGTTTCTTTTGTATTGAAGTGCCTACAGTCTATGGCTTCTTGAAATTTAAGTTTGATTTTTGTCTACATTTATTTAAGTTTGTGGTTGCTTGTAGTTACGTTTTCCTATATAGGGGCCTTGTTGTGAATACGTTAACTTTGGAATATAAGCATCACAGATATTTGTATTATGTTTAGTGACTTACGAGATAGCTGGGGAGGGGGAGGGAGGGTGAACAGTCTTTATAGACTGGCTCACCATGATAACCCAAATTTCTAACCTCGGTTTATATTCAAGTCAACCTTTTTCCCCCTTTTTGGAGGGGAAAAAAAAGGATACCTCGGTTTATATTTGGATCGGTTTATATTCGAGTCTATATGGTAAATTGAAGGGTCTCGCTTTTGGAACATCCTCCCTTGGAGTACTGCAGTTCTGAAAATAGCTTTTGGCCTTTGACATATTTATACTTATGATTTTAAACTGATCAGATTGCTGTAGATGTCAAATCAAGACAAGCTAAGACTATCGTACACATGTAAATACATATTCTGCCTGTCTATGAGCTCATTGGAGAGGATGGGATATCAAATGAGAGAGAGCCATTACCCCACTTTGTACCACAGGGAGTGGTCTAGTAATACACGGATGGTAATAAATGCACCCTTACACAGGATGTATTGCGAGCAGTGAGTGATGTATATAATAATTACTGCTGAGTGCGGAGGATCTGGGATCATGGCACCATTTTCGCACAGAAGCAGTGAGTTGTCTTACAAAGGTGCCGGTGACCGATGTGACGCTCTTTGTATCAGAGTTTTTCTACTGTTTCTCTGTTACAGGTTTCTTGGCAGCGAATCTCGCAGCTCTTACTTCATTAACACACAGAGGCACAGAATTGTGAGTACGGTTCTCCATCACCCTTATCAGCCTTCTTCCTCCCTGCTTTTGTGTATCCCTGAAGCAGTCTCTGCTCTGTCCTGTTCTCCTTCCTCTCTCTGTCCCCCCTCTCTTTCACCCTCTCTCTCTCTCTCTATCTCTCTCTCCATCTCCCTCTCTCTGTCTTCACAGCTCTCTGCTCTATCCTGTTCTCCTTCCTCTCTCTCTCTCCCTGCTCTCTCTCCATCTCTCCCTCTCCTTCCTCTCTCTCCCTCTTCCTCTCCCTGTCTTCAGAGCTCTCTGCTCTGTCCTGTTCTCCTTCCTCTCTCTCTCTCTCTCTTTCCCCATCCCCCCCCCTCCATGTCTTCCTCTCCTTATCTCTCTCTCCGTCTCCCTCTCTCTTCCTGTCTTCATAGCTCTTTGCTTTGTCCTGTTCTCCTTCCTCTCTCTCCCTCTCCCTGTCTTCATAGCTCTCTGCTCTGTCCTGTTCTCCTTCCTCTCTCTCTCTCTCTCTTTCCCCATCCCCCCCCCTCCATGTCTTCCTCTCCTTATCTCTCTCTCCGTCTCCCTCTCTCTTCCTGTCTTCATAGCTCTTTGCTTTGTCCTGTTCTCCTTCCTCTCTCTCCCTCTCCCTGTCTTCATAGCTCTCTGCTCTGTCCTGTTCTCCTTCCTCTCTCCCTCTCCCTCTTTCCCCATCCCCCCCCTCCATGTCTTCCTCTCCTTATCTCTCTCTCCGTCTCCCTCTCTCTTCCTGTCTTCATAGCTCTTTGCTTTGTCCTGTTCTCCTTCCTCTCTCTCCCTCTCCCTGTCTTCATAGCTCTCTGCTCTGTCCTGTTCTCCTTCCTCTCTCTCTCTCCCTGCTCTCTCTCCATCTCTCCCTCTCCTTCCTCTCTCTCCCTCTTCCTCTCCCTGTCTTCAGAGCTCTCTGCTCTATCCTGTTCTCCTTCCTCTCTCTCTCTCCCTGCTCTCTCTCCATCTCTCCCTCTCCTTCCTCTCTCTCCCTCTTCCTCTCCCTGTCTTCATAGCTCTCTGCTCTGTCCTGTTCTCCTTCCTCTCTCCCTCTCCCTCTCTCTATCTTCATAGCTCTTTGCTCTGTACTGCTATCCTGTCTTATACCCTGCAAAATTTCAACTAGGATTCTATGCAGCTTACAATAAGATATCAGGAGTTTACAGTTACAATTAGGTATTTGTAGTAAGTTAAGGGGCGGTTTTGGGTGTTACTGAGAGAAGACATATATTTTTAGCTTCCCTGACATTAAAACTGGGCTATGCTTCCCATCCCTCTTTCTTTCTCACGTTTTCTGCTGCGCACTGTCCACTCCCTGCACTTTCTGTCTTCCTAGCACTCTCTGCTCTGCTGTGATTTCTGCGATTTACTTACACCTGTGTATTATTAGATATTCACTGTGGTTTATCACTTATTTTGATTTATGCACACGTAAGGTTACCGATGATGGTGTGCAGGCAGGGGCCAGGTTGCCTTTGCCCTGTAGTGTGAAGTGCCGGAGAAATTCTCCTTTCGCTGATCCTCCACACTGAGGTTATCCACATCACTAATATTTATTATTGGTTAGTTTGATAGTATTGTTTAGCTCAGGTGTTTTTCACTTGCAGTCCTCACTCTCAGAACCCTTAGACCATTTTTTTGCCTTATTATTGGAATCACTGCTTGAACTACTATGCGAAAATCATAATATGATAGCATAGTTTTTAATCTGCTAAGCACCCACATGTAGAAGAAAGCAGACTTGACCACTGCTGGTTTGACACATGTGTGGCGGCCATTTTACAAAACTGTGTTCTGCTGATCAGACAGAAGGTGTAGTTGGCATTTCTATGTAATTTGTTTAGGTTTATTGAAAGCTTCTATATCGTTACTAATGACGGGGGAGTCAATACAGAGTGGTTTACATGAGCTTCTGTAATGATGTTACAATACAGAATTAGCGTTTTCAGAGATGGTTTTCAATAGACTCCTTTACACCATAATCAACCATCCTACGTATAAACAGTGGGTGAGATTAAGGAGGATTCCTCCTTTAACCTCTTCTATAAGGGGCTGGATGAAACCAATACTTTAACGAAGCTGTGTGAAGGAGAAAGTGTAAATGTAGACGTGTGAATTTTCCCACATACGCATGAATTCTCTTTGTGAAACCAGGAATGCAAGTAGAGATTTCAGTCCCATTCAAACCCCACCCCCTTGAAATCTCTGCAAACTATGAATTTGCAGGTATAGATACTGGTTTTCTAAAACTGGGTTGTACTCATGTAGAATTATATATATCATACCATACTATATAATTTCTTATATCCCCCAAATTTCAGCTTGAATTTATTGCGGTTTACAAAAGAATTATAGAGACAATTGGTTGAAATTACAATGAGATTTCTAGGGTCTTACATGGGTGGACCCCATGCAAATTACAAAGAGAAGAGAGATGGTTTTTAACATTTTCCTGAATTTGTAGAAAGTGGGGAGCTGATGCAAAGTTAAAGGTAGGCTATTTCAAACCTTGGGCCCCTGAAATTTAAAGGCACACACAAAAATATTTTTCCGTTGAACTTGCTGGGGGAGAGAGAAGGCCTGTTTGAGGCGTTGTGTTGTTCTTGAGTTATAAAAGAGAAAATGGCCTTAATATCAGATACTAGCAGTGGCGCCATCTTGATGGGGGCATCAGCACCTCTCTGCCCCCCCCCTCACACACTACACTCATGCCCTCCCTTCCCACCCTGGTACTTCTTTAAATCTTTGCCAGTGCGGGCAACTTCTCTGGATTGCTGCTCATGCTGGCCTTGCTCCCCTCTGAAATCACTTCCAGGTCATGGGGCCAGGAAGTGACATCAGAGGGAAAACTGGAGAGCAGCAGGTCGGAGAAGCTGTTTGCACGTGAAAATTTAAAGAGGTATGGAGGGAAGTGAGGGCGCGAGTGTGGCATGGGAAACGGGGGAGGAGGGTGTGTGGAAGGAGCAGGGGGACACACCAATGCCCCGGGCACCTCCTACCCTCGCTACGCCACTGGATACTAGGCTGTTAGAGATCTCTCCATATACACGCTCAACCCGATTTTAAAATGCCAGTATTTCGATATGCAAATTGAAAATAAGCTAGGGTTTTTGAATTTTCAGGAAAGATTTGATCATTTCCTCACGAGAGACTGCTGAGAAAATTAGAGGAAATTGGTTAAAAGACAGGCAAGAGAGAGTAAGACTGGGATTTGTGCTGGTTAGTAGATTCTTGAATGATCCTGATAGAAAAAGGTGATACAAAATTCTCCCTCGGTCCAGTGTATTTCTCAGGCTTTGCTTTTTCTTTGTTGCCCTTTACACAGCTCCCCAGTTATTTAGTTCTGATCTTTTTCTGGCTTTCTGAAATCCTCTGTTGATACATCCTGGGACTTGTAGTACTGCTGGAAAACAAGTCTTGCAATGTGGTACCGGCTTGACCCTTAATTCCTCTTCTCTTTTCAGGTCTATGAAATTCTGGCTTGTACGATATACGGGAAACGGAAACATGCTGAGATTGGTATTGAACGGCTACTGAATGAAGGAATATACTCAGCCGCATTTCCACTGCACGAGGTGGGTACTTCTCGGGCAATTCACGTGTCCTGAGTATGGTCATGTTACTGGTGAGAGAGAGAAAACATAAGCCCTGCTCAGTGGCGTAGCGAGGGTGAAAGTGGCGCCCCTCCCCCACCCTCGTCTCCCTTCCCCCAGACCTCTAGTTGTTCACCGCTGTGAGCAACAAGAACTTCAACATGCTCCTCGTGACTCCATCGGCTCTCCCTCTGATGTCACTTCCTATGCGCGGAGAGATGACGCAGTCGCGAGGAGCATGTTGAAGTTGTTGTTTGTAGCAGTGAACAACTAGAGGTATAGGAAGAGGTGGGGGGGTGGGGTGGAGAGGAGGAAGAGTGCCACCCCCCCTTATTATGCCACGGGCTCTGCTTTCAGAATTGCTAAACTTCCTCATAACAGCCCCTGCCGCATTATCCAGACACACTTTACCATGTCTTTCCACACCCAGTCCCTGACCAGATGTATGAGTTTGCAAATGGAGACAGGGGAAATGCATCATTTTGTCACATTATATGAGAGTAACTCTATAAAGGAGGTGCCTCTTTGGAGCATGTTCAGTAAAGAAAAGCCACTGCTTGCCCTGGATCGGTAGCATGGAATTGATACTCTTTGGGGTTCCGGAATCTTGCTATTCGTTGAGATTCTGCATGGAATCTTGATACTCTTTGGGGTTCCGGAATCTTGCTATTGGTTGAGATTCTGCATGGAATCTTGATACTCTTTGGGGTTCCGGAATCTTGCTATTGGTTGAGATTCTGCATGGAATCTTGATACTCTGTGGGGTTCCGGAATCTTGATACTCTGTGGGGTTTGGCCAGGTACTAGGGCCCTGGATTGGCCACCGTGAGAACGGGCTACTGGACTTGATAAACCATTGGTCTGACCCAGTAAGGCTTATTCGTATGTTCTTATGAAAAGGTGTCTATCTTTCTACATAGAATGCTAGCATAGCTGATGTGGGCTAGATAGAATTACTGAATTGTATCTTATCATGGATTTTCTGCTTTGATTTTCCATATCTTTTTGAAGATATGTAATGGACTGAAAACGAATAATAATAAAAAAGAATATTAGCATAGATTTGACGCTGATGTTTTTCTACAATGTCTCTGTATAAGAAATGGTTGTATTGGTGGGAAGGAGAAAGAAGATGAAGAAATGTCCTCGGCTACCTCCACAAACCATAAGGTTCAGATTTCACCAAACAGGGGGGAGGGGCAGAGGGCTGGTTATGGGAATGGTAAAAGGATTTGAAACTTGCGATTTCTGTCTCTCTTCTTCCTCACACCCAGGGCACGTTTGAGATGCCAGAGTATGAGGTCTCAGCAGAAGAGCTGAATCCACGGCAAGTGCTCCATCATTACTGGGCTTGCTGGAGCTGCTGGTACCGGTACCAGCCTCTGGACCACATCCGTGAATATTTTGGAGAAAAAATCGCTATTTACTTTGCATGGCTTGGTGAGTCTCTGCCTCTAGCAACCATCTTCAGCCCGCTCTGTCTGAGGTGATCCTCAAATGTCCGTCACAACTGCTAATATACAGAAGAGTGTGTGAACCAGTTTGTCTCTTGCTCTATAATCCTCTTCTGGCCAGGCCCAGCCTCCAGGCTAGCTTTGTCGCTCTACTCGGCCTTCCTCTTCCAAAGTCAAGCCCAACACAGAGGAGGCAGGTTGAGTAGGGAAGCAATGTAGCTAGAAGGATGGTGGGCCGTGGAATACAGAATTGCAACACAATGTCTCAAGGAATGCATGCGGCTTGTGTCCCACGTACATAGTCCTTCCTTCCTGTCTTCTTTTGCTTGTCACTTTAGTTCCTCTGGATTTTTCCTTTTTCTTTGATTCTTCCTCTATTTCCATTGTCCTCCTTTTCTGTCCCTCTCCCTTTTACACTCTCTCCTTCCTCCTTGCTGTGTTGCTCTTCCTTCTTCCTGCTCATTCTTTCCCTCTTTTTCTACCTGTTTTCCATTCCTTTTTTTCCCCTCTCCCTCTTTTGCTGCCTCTTTTTTTTTTTTTTCGCTCACTCTCCCTGCCTTGCGTTTGCTCTTTTCCTCATTCTCTCTGTTTCTGCCATGCTTCCTTGCTCACATTCTCGTACTCTGCTTTTTTTTCTCTCCTCTTCATGTGTCTAGGATTTTACACAGCGTGGCTGCTCCCGGCTGCCGTTGTAGGTACCTTTGTGTTCATCTCTGGCCTTGTTACCATGGGAACAAACACGCCCGCGTAAGTATCTCTCGTTTTACAGAGTAATGCCGCACACGAGGCATTAGCTTTCCCGAGGCAATCGCAGAGCCCTTGAGAAGAAGGAGATGGATGGAGAGTCTTGAAAGAGTTTACTGTATTTTCCGATATACCACACTTCAAACCGTCAAACCGAACTGCCCAGCACTACAGAGTGCTTTTCAATGTAAAATGTTTGTAGAAAAGAGGCAATAGATAGGAGAAGGGGCTGGGAAACCCCAACAGCCAATGGGCTCATGGGAAATATGATCCATGCAGCGGCGTAGCAAGGATGAGAGGTGGTGTCCCTCCCCTGCCCTTGTCTCCACCCTTCGCGCCTTCCCCGATCCCCCTAGCTGCACATGTGACCTGCTCCTTTCCCCCATACCTCTAATTATTTAGTGCAATGAGCAACAAGAACTTCAGCGTGCTCCTTGCAACCCCGTCGTCTCTCCTACTGACAACACTTCCTATGCACGGCACCTGGGAGAGACGACGCGGTTGCGAGGAGCACGCTGAAGTTCTGGCTGATCACAGTGGTGGACAAGCAGAACCAGAGGGGGAGGGAAGGGGTGGGCGAGTACGTGGCGAGAGGAGAAGTGGGAAGAGGCAGGGGTGGAGAGGAGGAGGGTGCCAGCGTCACCACCAATATGGCACCTGGGGCGGATCGCCCCTTATGACGCCACTGGATCCATAAGCTAGAGCAGTGGTATTCAAGCCAGTCGGATTTTCAGGATATCCACAATGAAGATGGAGGACGATTTTGAAAACCCGACTGACTGGGTTGAAAACCGCTGGGCTAGAGTAAACCGATATCATCCGATATTCAGGCCAAAGCAGTCTTGTTAAATGTTGACTTTTGCTGGCAGAATTGGCCCTGGATCATGGCCAGGGAGCAGCAGGAAATATCCAGTAGTGGCTGCTAGAGCTTATGGAGGGTCCTAGACGATATTCCAATTGGACCTGCCTTGACCCTCTAATCCCCTTTCCCTGCCCACAGTGATCTCAGCCTCCACTCACAGATCCAGACAACCCTCCCAACCATCACCCCTCAGGATAGCTCCCTGGACCTACCTAAAGTCCGAGGTAGTCCAATGGACGACGGGGGCAAGTGCAAACTCCACTCACTCTGGCTGTTGCAACTTTGCAAATCTAAAGGCGCTGACAATTTAACTCATGCATTCAATTCCAGGCTTCAGCTAGACACCAGCATTGAAGACCTGAACCTATCCAGATAATAGTTCTTGGATGAAGAGAGGAAAGCCCTTTCGCTGCTCTAAATTTATCTGGGCAGTGGACTGAATATCTCTGCTAACCAGCACTGACCGGAGAGTGCTGTGACAGTCTCGCTGGATTTTCAGTGGTACATGGCCAGTTGTCAGTAATTTAACTAGGCAGGAGCCTGTCCTGTCTTGATAAATCATTCTGAATATCTAACCCTAAGAGGAATATGACAAGGCCTGAAATGACCCACTGAGACGGATCAAATTTATACATGACTAGGACAGACAGAGGGCGGTAATAGGAGGAAAGTTAGCAGCTTGCTCAAAAGATATTGTTGTTTAATTTTTAAGAAATTCACCCAAGGTGGTGAACAATAAGGATAAGATGAAGACAGATAATAATTACAGCAATCAAAATATTCCCTTTATTTATTTCATACAATTTGTTATAGTGCCTTACAAGCAAAAATATATTAATGCAGTTTACAAAAAAAAAAAAAAAAATTAATGACAGAAAGCAAGCAACCAATCAAAAATATAAGTATTCTTAAAACAGTGCAATTTATTTATTTATATAGTGCCTAAAATCTAGGCAGTTTAAAAGCCAACATACAAAATAAATACTTATAAAGTATCTGTTGGACTTGGGCAGATCCATTGGACCGTGTAAGGAAAACTTGTATTCATATCATCCACTCATTTGAAGCTGTTCACTCACAGGCTCAGGGAAAGCAGTTTCTCTGTGCAAATGAAGAGTCCCAGCCAGACTCCTGGACATAGTCCACAATTCTCAGAATAATAACTTGGGCTTTCCCTCTCCCCTCATAAGGATTAGTCTGTTTCCATCAATCTTTTCGGTCACCGCTCCTTCGTTGTGGAAGAAGAAGAAAAGTCATTGACACAGTTTAAATCGGAATTAAAAGCGTTCTTAAAAACTCTAAATGTCCTTGTTAGGGCGGAATCATCAACTTTGTTTTATTCATTCCTCTTTTTTGAAGATCGCTTTTCTAGAGAACACTTTCTTTTTATCCCAACTACCTTTTTGTTTTTGCCTTAATTGTTTCTTTTCTACTCAAAATTTTGGCACTTATGTATGAGTGTTAAAAGTTAGAATAGAGAATGACATGGGGATGAGTCTATCCCTGTCCCCATCCCATCCCTGCAAGTTTTGTCCTCATCTGCACAAGCCTTGAACACTTTAAAATCGTAAGTATTTGAAACTTATGCAGATGAGGACAGAGCTTGCAGGGAAGGGAAAAATATGGAAATAGATCCCGCAGGGACAGGGACAAACTGGTCCCCGTGTCACTAAGTATCAAATTTGCACCTGACTTGTAAAGTACTGTGCAGTCTTAGAAGGATCTTGACATAGTATGCTACTTACAACATCAATATAATACGAGTACACATTCAACATCTTAATAACATAGGGTGTGTGGGGGTGGAGCTAATATTACAATTTGTTAGGTGCTTAAGTCAAAACTGGGCAGACTCATTCTCATGTAACTGTTGAATTATAGCATTAAGCTCAGTTGAGCTTCTCTCAGTCTTATGCTGCCACCTACTGGAAAATGTCTGGTACTGACTGAATGAACTTCTTGAATGTTTCGAGAACAATGTTTGAGACATTCATGTTTCGCTTTAAGTGCTACATATTCAAAGCCAAACAGAATTAAAATGAGAAGGAAAGAATCCTCCTGGAATCTTTTGAGAAACAGAATAGTACAGATGTAAAACCAAAACAGGTAGTGTCCAAAGCATCTTCCTATCAAAATGTATTGGTCAAAGGAGTGAAATGGTATGGTGGCAGTGCTGGTCCACTTTCCAAAGTACAGTAGTATAAAGAAATAAAACAAAATCACAAAGGAAATAAAGTAATACTTTTTTTTTTAATTATTGGACTAACTCAATGCAGAAAAAAAGCAAACATTGACAAATATCCGTATATATATAAGGAACTGAAAACACAAAAACTAGGTAAAAGCACCCCACACAGAGCAAAACAGAAAAAGGAACTAAGTGGGGAATGGGACAGAACACGTTAACCTTGGAGATAACCATATTTATTTGTATAAATTCAAATTAAAAACCAAATATGAATACACAAATATAAAGGACTTTGGGCAAATGGATTTCTGGATCCAATCAAAGAGATAACCATATTTATTTCAAATTAAAAACCAAATACATACTGTATATATGAAACATAAATATAATGTCTAACTTTGGATCTCCAATTTTTGTCCTATAGAGGGCCACCATGTGAATACGAGAGATCTCTTGAGGGCCCCCAAAAGATTTCAAGCCTCGTCACACTCTCTTCTGTGTTTCTACAATTCTCCAAGCGCAGGCCTTTCATGGTTTCCCTAGCTTTGTCATACCACTGCAGTTCATGTGCATCTAAATATGAATCCTGACCTTTGACCTGTCCTATGTACATATGGCCCTGCCCTATGCCAATCTTTGTCCATGTCTGCCTCAGTTAATGCATTTTTTCAAGTGGGCAAGTTTGAACTTAATGAATTTGCAGGACTCAAGGACTTCAGGGGCCACACATTGGAGAGCAGAATTCCCCCTTCAGACCTTCCTCCTACTCTTTCCCTAACCCCAGCACTGCTAGTACCCTCTCTTACTTGGAATATTGTAAAGCTGGTCCTAGCTCTGTGTTGCCCCCAAGCCACCGCCAATTGGCACAGTGTTCCTGATTAGGTGTCTTTCCTTGCTTTCAGGAAGGAGATCTGTGACAGTGGCGGCATCTACTTGATGTGTCCCCTCTGCGATACCTGCGACACCTGGAACATTTCTGAGATCTGTCCAATGGCTAAGGTAAGGCAGCTTCAGGATGCAGGAGAGTAACAGGGGCAGCTCATGGTCTTCTGCCATATGAGTAACAGAATCAAAACAGGCCTGGACAAGTTTATCAAACAAAATTCCATAAAATAGATTTGCCAGGTAGATTTATCCCCTTTGGGATCCTGCTGGGAATTTGTGAACTGAGCTGGCCACTGCTGGAGATTGGATGCTGGGCTCAATGGAGCTTGGCAGCTTCTCTTACCCTCTAACCGTAATATGGACTTCATGGTGATCTGTAGGCTGCATATGATTCACCTGGTGTGGCAAAATGAAGGGTCTCAATGGGATGGGGGAGGTATGGTGGAGACATTACAAAACCTGCAAGGCACAGATAATGCACAGAAAGAGAACCACTGTCATTGGACAGGAAGCTCAAGGGTTCTTGATCTGATCCTAAAGACAGATGGACTCAAGAAAGGATGAGCTGCTCCCAGTGAAGGTGGCAAGCCAGGCTCCTAAAATCCTGTCCTAAGCAGTGAAAAAGCTGTGCAGAAAGGTGAAATGGTAGCAAAGGCAGTAGCGAAGTCAGGTGTGTGTGTTCTTGTGCCACAGGTCGGTTACCTGTTCGATCACCCTGGCACGGTCTTCTTTAGCGTCTTCATGTCCTTCTGGGCTGTTACTTTTCTGGAATACTGGAAGAGGAAGAATGCCACCCTGGCACATCACTGGGACTGCATGGACTTCCAGGAGGAAGAGGTAGGGGCCAAGTGTAAGACCAATGGCCATTATCTGTCTGTCTGCCTGCCTGTCTCGGTGTTGGAGTCGGTCACCCCTTTTCAGGACTCCTAATTTGTCAGAGTGATCTGTAGAGAATTTCAGAGTACCCTGAGCCCTGGATGCAAATGAACTTACGCATTTACCCCAGATTCTATAACAGGTGATCAGCTTGCCAAAATTTGGGCACGATGCTGAGATGGGCGTGCCACTCAATTGGCTAATGAGACAATTCGGTGCTAACAATGGATTATTGGTACCAATTTGGATTTTCACACACCTCTTGTTATGCAACATTCTACATCATTACATACCCAAATACCGTAGTGTGCTTCCCAAAAGGGAGCATGGTTGTGTGTGTGTGTGTGTGTGGGGGGGGGGGGTTGTCAGGACCATACCTAAAATTTGTGCACAATGTTATAGCAAATGTTGCCAAATTGGCGTCATGATTTCAATGAGGTTTCAGGAGACATAAGTCATAGCAGCCATTTCCCTCTCCCATTCATGCTGATATTAATAACTCTGTATTGAAACGTCACCACAGAGCTCTGTGTCTTTCAATATAGAGCCCATGGATTGTAACTCCTTGTAGAAGATCTTTGTAACTCTGTATTGTAACACCACTACACAAGCTCATGTAAATCACTCTGAATTGAAGCTCTCAATAAACATAAACATTAATTGTCTCTCATTTGTATGTCCCCTTTGTTTAATGGTCTCTCTCATTTGCATTTTCCTCTTGGTTTAATGCCTTCCCTCCATCTCTCCTTGCCCCTTCCATTGTTTCATTATCTCTCACTTCTCTCTCCACTTTATTTACCATAGCTCTCTCTGTCTCCCAGTCTGTTTAACTCTCTCTTGCTTGTCTCTTTCCCTCTGTTTAACACCCCCCCTCTCTTTCTCTCTCTCCTGCTCTGATTCATTCTTTCTCATTTCTCTTTCCCTCCTTCTCTCTCCCCCCCCCTTTATTTAACACACTTGCTGTCTTTCTCTCGTAGGAACGTCCAAGGCCTGAGTTTGCAGCCCGGGCTCCACGGATGGAGCAGAATCCCATCACTGGGGTGAAGGAGCCGTACTTCCCCCAGCGAGATCGTCTCTCACGCATACTGACGGGCTCCATGGTCATTGTTATCATGGTAGGAACATCACCTTCTCCAGTCACTTCCAACACAGCTGCTGCCTCTTAATTAATCCTATGAATACCTTTCTGTTGGGGTAAATAGGTGTGCTTCTGATTTTTCTCTGTTTGCTCATCACATTCAGCCTTATTTCACCTCATTGTAAAGGTACTTTCATGATCTGCAAATAGATAAAGTCTTGCCCAGGTGTAGACATTTACCCCGATATTCAGCTGGATATTCCAGGCACTTCCATTGAAGATCTGCAAGTGGTCTGGGTATTGGTGATATTCCGATTGGTGTCGGGGCAAAGTTAGGAAAACCATTTTGCTGTCCTGACTTTACCTGAGCCCTTGCCTGGTTAGTGGATTGAAAATTGCAACTAATTATGTAAACCCTGGTACCATCTCAACTTTGCCCCCTGCCCTGGTGCAGAACTAACTGGATAGTCTGTGTTGAAGTTCAGCAACACTAACCAGAGCCGTTCGGCAGGATTTAACCAAGTAGAAACATACGTCTCTACTTCTACTTTCTTATCTGTACAAAGTGACTGCTCTCTGCATAAACAGATTATATCTAAACCTTTTTCCTGGATGAAATCTCTTGAGGACCTGTTGAGAGTTGTACTTAACTCATTTTGTAATTCTTTAATGAAACTTTTTGCAAGTGGATTTAGTCTAATCGAATGTCTCTTTTATGCATATCTAAGGGTTTTATCATCATAGCTGCATTACATTAAAAACAGGAGTTACCTATGTGTTTTTGACAATGCTGTATTGACTGAGGGAAGCCAAATTTGGTGCCATGCCTTCTGGATACTGCCTACTGTCACTTTGATCTCTTTCTCTATCAACAGCTTTGCGTGGTGATGATCTTCCTTGTGTCCGTGATCATGTATCGTGGCATTGTCAGCATCATGATGTACCACACTGGGAATGCCATCCTGATGACACAGGTGAGTACGTGAGAGTTCCTCTAAGAAATGTTTGGAAGCACCACTAGATAGGTGCATAGCCTCTGATGATTAGGGAGGGAGTTTGTCATTCTGGGCACATGCAGTGGCATACCAAGGGGGGGGGGCAAGTCTGCCCCGGGTGCACGGCTTGGGGGGGTGCACAGCCGACCAGGTCCGGGTCCTCCTGCCCTTCCTTTCCTCCGGCCGCGCCGCTACAATCCTACCTACTCCTGCCGACAAGAAGTCTTTCCGACGTCAATTCTGACGTCGGAGAGGATGTTACGGGCCAGCCAGGCAGTGATTGGCTGGCCCAGAATGTCCTCTCCGACGTCAGAATTGACATCGGAAAGACTTCTTGTCGGCGGGGGGAGGTAGGATTGTAGCGGCACGGCCGGGGGAAAAGAAGGGTAAAAGCGCTTGGATTATGCTGGGTGGGGGTGATCATATTCACTTGATGTCCTTCTGATCTTTTATTACTCAAAATGTTGATAGGTTATATTGAAGGAGAGAGGTTTTACTGTCTGTCCTCTCCGTTTGGTTTGACTTTAGGGTCACATTTGACACACCCACTTGACGCTTTGGTTATTTTCCAGGCCGGGAACATTGCTAACATTAGCAGCACCATGGTGAACCTTGTTCTCATTCTGCTCATGAGCCAAGTCTACACAGCCCTGGCTGAGAAGCTTACCAAGTGGGGTAAGGACACACGTCCCTGTACTTGGGGAGATAATGGGGTCAAGGGGTTTGTGTCCTAATAAGCTTTTGGACAACACTGCAGAAATTGGATCAGTGGTCTTCAAATGCAGAGATTCACTGGTGGTGTTAGATCTTTCTACCATGTTTGATATTGCCAATCATTCCATCTTGTTGCAGCACCTCCAGAAAATGGAGTTGGCGAAAATAGTCCGATGTTGATTAATGTCTTTTCTTTTGGACTGGTTCAGAATTTAATGATGTGTAATCCACCCCTTATCACTATTATTGTTTAACATTTATGTAATTCCCCCCCCATTGGGGGTTAGCTGACTACAGAGAACAGTTGCTACATTTCATTGCATATGTAGGGATTGGTGCAACATGGCTGAAGCAGCATAAGCCTACTAGTAAGTTCAAGATGAATTTTTGGTATGGCCCTAATTATGTATACCATATGTTTATTTGAATTATGTATGTTATGTGACAAATACATAATCACACGACATTGGGTCAACCACTGATTCTATTTTCTGGTCTTGCCCCATAGAAATGCATCGAACACAGACGTTGCATGAAGACGCCTTCACCTTCAAGGTCTTCATCTTCCAGTTTGTGAATTTCTACTCGTCGCCTTTCTATGTGGCATTCTTCAAAGGCAGGTAGGGGAAGATAAGCTCTAGGAGACAGGGTAAGGGGAAAGAGAATAGGAAAACAATGCTTACAAGATCATGAAGGGCATAGAGAAAGTGGAGAGGGACAGATTCTTCAAACTTTTGAAAACTTCAAGAATGAGAGGCCATTCGGAAAAATTAAGAGGGGACAAATTCAGAACCAGTGCTAGGAAGTTCTTCTTCACCCAAAGGGTGATGGACACCTGGAATGCGCTCCCAGAGGGCGTGATAGGACAGAGTACGGTATTGGAGTTCAAAAAGGGATTGGACAATTTCCTGAAGGAAAAGGGGATAGAAGGGTATAGATAGAGGATTATTATACAGGTCCTGGACCTAATGGGCCGCTGCATGAGCGGACTGCTGGGCATGATGGACCTCTGGTCTGACTCAGCAGAGGCACTGCTTATGTTCTTATGTTATCTCCTTTGGAAAAGGAACCATTTTTATTGGAAGCTCTTCTGTTCCTTGTTAATCTTTGTCCCTCAGCCCTCCCCTTGAGGAAACAAACACATTCAAGAGGGTGAAAAAAGAATCCCTTCATGAGAGATGGGCATTGATGCCATGGAGGAGATAATACATGAGGGGAGTAGGTGGTTTATCCCCTGCAGTTCTGAACATGAGGGTGTGATGGGGACCATCCCTAGCACATGACAGTTAAATACAGCAGTGGACAGTCAGCTTATTGGCTCCTGTTTAATATTCTGTTTATACTGAACTATGGACCTTGTTTCTCATTCTCCCTTCGTTAGGTTTGTGGGATACCCAGGGCAGTATGGAAAACTGTTTGGCATGAGGAATGAAGATGTGAGTAATCCCCAGTTCCCCCTTTGGGTCCAGCCATGTCTACATATCATGGTACCGTACGTCAAGACTAGGCATGAGTGAGGTGCATTGGTAGAGCATCAGGAACGCTATGGGTGAAAATGGAGGCAAGATTCTAAGAAAGACATTAGTTTTAGAAGACTTGAATATATTCAATGAAGATGATTATGGTGGAGGTGATCCCAGCTGTACAGTTAATATACTAATCCTCCCTCCCTTCCTCAACTTCCCTCCTTTCTTCCCATTCCTTTTTCTCCCCATTTTTCTCAGTTCTTCTATTCCCTCTTTTCCTCTTTGTGCCCTTTCATATCCCTCTCTGTAGGTTGCTCTAGCCCTCTCTTTATGGTACTTTCTCCCCCTTTTGGATAGCCTTCTCTTCATGTAGACCTCTCTCCCTCTGATCTTTGCTTTCCCTGTCTGTATGGTCCTCCCTCAGTGTGGTCCTGGTGGATGTCTGATTGAACTGGCCCAACAGCTCTTCATCATCATGGTTGGGAAGCAAGTCGTCAGCAACGTACAGGAGTTTGTACTTCCGTAAGTTGTAGCCGGAATGCAATGACTTTGAAGGTCAGCCAAGGCACAATGAAAAGTGGCAGCATAAAGTGGGGATGTCCAATGTTCTGCCTTGAGTCGATGGTGGTAGAGGTCTTTGGTCTCAAACCCTACCCTTGTCATGGGATGCTTTGGATTGGGATTATTAAGGTCCCTAAAAATGCTGGACAAGGGGTTTAGTGTCCAGCAATAGTACAATAGATTCCCCAGGTTGTCTGAGTTACCAAATGTGTTCCCCTCTCTTGTCCCTCCCCTGTTGGTGCAGGAAGCTGAAAGCCTGGAGACAGAAGAGGAAGCTGGCGAAGGTGAGGGGCTCCCAGATCTCCCAAGAATCCAAACGCTGGGAGGAAGACTATGAGCTCATAAACTGCGAAGGCCTCTTTGAGGAGTACTTGGAGATGGGTGAGGAAAAGCTACTGCATGTGTCAATATAGTCGCAAAGATATCCAAATGTCTTTTCCCTGCTTTATTCTATTGGTTAGAGTAAACGTTTGCAGTAGCGTGTGTGTAGGAATCACTTTAAAGACTAGGGCAAGATTGCTGGCTGTAGGGGGAGCTCACAGCTACTGCAATGCTAGCTCTCCCAGCATTTGGTGCTATAGGGAATAGCTCACTGCTGCTGCACTATCAGCCTTGCCCAGAAGGAGGCACTGTAGGGAATGGTGCAGGAGTGCTAGCTGTGGGAAATCTTATAGCTGCTGCAGTTCCACCCTGCTATAGGGAATGGCGCAGAGGCTCAGGCTGGTGGCGGTGGCACTCGCTGCTGATGCAGTCCAAGCCTTTCTCAGCAGTCGATCCTGTAGGAAGTGGTACAGAAGCACCAGGAATAGGGGAAGTTGCCAAGTCCTGCATCTCGGACCGGTGCCAGAAGGAGGTGCTGTGTGCTGTGGGAGAAGTTTCTTGGAACATGCTTTCTGTTTCTGTTTTCTACAGTTCTTCAGTTTGGGTTTATCACCATCTTTGTTGCTGCATTTCCACTGGCACCACTTTTTGCTCTGCTCAATAATTGGGTGGAGATCCGCTTGGATGCACAGAAATTCGTCTGTGAATACCGGCGACCTGTAGCGGAGCGGGCTCAGGACATCGGAGTCTGGTTCTTTATTTTGGATGCTTTGGCTCAAGTCTCTGTAATTGTAAATGTAAGTATAAAAGGTTGACCTATCCGTGGAAACATAGTGTGGAAACATGATAGCAGATAAAGGCCAAATGGCCCATCCAGTCTGCCCATCCGCAGCATCCACTATCTCCTCCTCTCCCTATTGGCTAAGGTTCTTTACACCTGCATTGTGAGGTCATAGAGCTTTATGGTTAGAGAAACATAGAAACATGATGGCAGATAAAGGCCAAATGGCCCATCCGCAGCATCCACTATCTCCTCCTCTCCCTATTGGCTAAGGCTCTTAACATTTGCATCTCCTCTCCCTATTGGCTAAGGCTCTTCACATTTGCATCTCCTCTTCCTATAGGCTAAGGCTTTTTACACTTGCATTATGAGGTCATAGAGCTTTATGGTTAGAGATACATTGTAACATGATGGCAGATAAAGGCCAAATGGCCCATCCAGTCTGCCCTTCCGCAGCACCTATTTTCTCTTCCTCTCTCCAGTGGAGGGGGGGGCAGTCCACCCCGCCCCTGGTACAAGCCATGATGGGGGTGTTCCCGCCTTGGAGTCATGGTCTAGGAACTTCCCTTCTCATGGGCTGGTCCAAAGGCTCTGGGTAGTCCCCGTGGCCAAGCATATTCCCAGCCTTCTCTGATCCGGCAGTAGTCGGGTCCTGTTTACCTTGAAGAGGTCTGCCGCTGCCTGGAGGAGCTGAAGAGTAGTGAGGCCCACACTATACAGATTCTCTGCCACCACTGTCACAGCAAGCGCATGCGCACTCCTGCCGACCACAGACATACGGATCACGGAACATGCAGGTAGGAGTGCGCATGTGCGCTTAGCATTTTATTATAGTAGATAATTGCTTTTTATAGATATGAGATATTGGTTTTATGTTTTAGGGAACTTGTGCCTTATTTATTTGTCTTTTCTTGTTACTTAATAATTGTTGATTCCTTTTTCTGATTCCCTTTTCTTGGTTGCTAGGGTTCCTTTAACACGTGAGCACTGTACATTTAACATTCAATAGGCGGTCCCTGCTCAGAAGAGCTTACAATCTAATTTGGACAGGCAGACAGGGGATCTCAGGGTTGGGAAGCTTCTGGTAGAAGGAATGATGCAATGGGTAAAGGCATCTGACAGTGAGTGGGAGTTTCCTGAGGGAGAGGACTGACCCTTTCTTTCTTCCCCTGCTCCTTTCTCCACCAGGCTTTCCTCATTGCCTTCACCTCAGACTTCCTTCCTCGCCTCCTGTATCAGTATGAGTATGATGGGGAGCTCCATGGATATCTGAACTTCACACTGGCATATTCCCCTGAGACCTACGTGGCCACGAACCACACCATCTGCAGGTAGAAGAGACTGAGGAGGGGGAGGTGAGGCAGTTATCACAGTGACACCTGCTGGTTAGCCATTATATAGCTACGTAAATAGCTTGTTGGAGAGCTGCAATTTGTCAACCACATTTAAATACTAGAGAGCTTGACTAGACACTTGAATTCTGGATGGTTCCAGGTATATGCCTGATCTGTTTGAATCTTCTTCTAGGAGAAACTGGAATCCATAGGTGCACTGGGGCAGAACTGGGACCAGCTTTGCCTGGAGCTGTTTACTAAGCTTTTTTCAGTCTGTTTCCAGACACAGCAGCTGCAGAGATCAAAAGCTCTCCCTCCAATACGTACACACTGCGGCCCAATAACATGAGATTCCTAATCTGATGTGATGCATTCTGTATTTCTAAGTAAACAATTGATTTAGGAAAGTCCTGGTTCCATATAACTCGTGACTGCAGAGATGACGGGCCTGACCTAAGCACTGATCTCACTTACCTTTTCCAGATACAAGGCATTCCGGGATGAAAACGGGAACTACACTCTTTTTTACTGGAAACTGCTGGCCGTTCGACTGGGGTTCATTATTGCTTTCGAGGTAAGATGAATGGATCCCCATATTTTCCATGAAAGCAATTTACACATTAGCCAAGACAATTTATGCTCCGTTACCCTCATTATGCAGAAGGAATGGAGGTAGGTAGGAAGCACTTCTTATTCACCCAACGCACTAAACTCTCCAGGTTATATTCCTTAATCACAAAAAGTGAAGATGTGAAGGAAAAAGCCTCAGATGTCACCAGTGGCGGGGGTGGGGGACCACCCCCTACCCTACCCCCCCACCCCGAGCGCCATGTCGGTGGGGGTGCAGTCACCTCCCTGCCTCGCATCACCATGTTTGAAATTGGGAGGGGAACAGGTTTTCTTTGAAACTTAAAGTTAAAAATGTGGTTTATTCATCGCTTTGTATTATATCCAGTTGGCATGTTTAATAAAATGTAAACAAATCATAAAACCCGACCCGGCTGCGTTTCAGTGATTGCCTGCAGCAGGGGCCTTATCCGATATCTTTAAAACGTCATTGAATAATAAATAAATAATCTCACAAACTGTATAAACATAATTCTTCAAAACAAAAAAAGGCATCTTTTCCAATAACGTCAATGATGTCTATTATTATTTTTATTTATTACCTTATTTTTCCCGCTCTATAAGACGCACCTGACCATAAGACGCACCCACTTGTAGAGGAGGAAAACCCAGGAAAAAAAATTCCCACCGCCTTGCCCTGTACCCCTTCTGGTGGTCTAGTGGTAGGCCGGGACAGGGTCTTATAGAGCAAAAAATCCATAGGCAGCACTGCCCCCCTCCCCCCCCCGTAGACAGCACAGGAAGAACCCCCCTCCCCCGGTACCTTTTTTTTAAGTCCCCTTTCCGCACTCCTGCCTGTCTCCCTCGCTGGACAGCTCTTCTTCGGTTCGAGCAGAGTGATGCAGAAGGCAGGCTCGTGCTGTTCGCAATCCTGCCTGGCCCGGCGCAGCTGCTAGTTTTGTGTAGACCAGCAGCTGTTAATTCTGAAAAGCAGATGTGCAAGTCTCCTCTTACATCCTGGTTTGTTTAAGAAACCTGGAGCTGAAGTAAATTGCCGGCACTGCTTTCCCTAAGCTGCCTCTGTGGAGCTTCACCTCTGACCCCTACTTCACGCTCTGTCTCCCTCACCTTCCACTGAGTTCTCATTTCATTCTCTCTAACACCCCTGCTCACCTCTACTAATCCCTTCTTTCCCTTTGCTGAGCCCCCTAAATCCACCTCCTACCACATCTCTGCCATTCCTTTGACCCTTTAGCCCCTTCATACATCTTACCCCTTTTGGATTTCATTTGCACTTTTTCAATGGCAGTTCAAGGTGAGGTACATTCTGGTCCAATCCAGTGACCTGGGGGTTTACGGTGTAACAGCTAGAGGTAATGACAGCTGCTAATGCTGTTCACATGTGTTATTAGTAACTAGGTCCCACTGCATAAAATGAACACATGCTTTAGGTAACATAGGGTTGTGTCTTGTCCAAGGGCACAGGGAGCATCAGTGGGATTTGAGCCCTGACCTGTAACCACTAGGCCACGTCTCCACCCCTGAATGATCAGATTAGATATTGGCCCCCCCCCGGTTCTCCATTCTTCTGTTCTTAACTGTATTCTACATCAGAGTTTCTCAACTTCTTCAAGCCAAGTACCCCCTAAGTCTAACAAATATCAACCGAGTACCTCCCACCCAAGCTCTGCCCAAGCTCTTCCCCAGACCCACCCCTGACCCCCCCCCCTAATAATAGTACTAACTGTAATGCAATTTCTTCTATTCATTTTTCATATACACACAAAATAACCTTATTAATACACAGTGGTAACTACAAAATTTAAAAACCACAAAGCACAATGTATGCAAAGAAAATGTTAATTATCATTTATATGTGGGGGGTTTTCAAAGAGGTCAAGGCAGATGACTTTAAAATATGCAATGTCACCTCAGTAACAACTATAGAAAAATAGACAGATATAGTGCAAAATATAGCAGATATAAATTCTCAAAACTGACACATTTTGATCACTAAATTGAAAATAAAATCATTTTTCCTACCTTTGTTGTCTGGTGATTTCATGAGTCTCTGGTTGCACTTCCTTCTGACTGTGCAGCCAATATTTCTTTCTTTCTGCCTCCTGCACACTTCCTCTCTGCCGGACCTCATTCCCTTCCCCATCCAACATCTCTCTCTGTCCCTCCATGAATCCAACTTTTCTTCCTCTCTGCTCCACCCCCATTGGCAACATGTCTCCCTCTCTCTCTCTCTCTCTCTCTTACTGTCCATCTGTCTTGAGAGATCCAGGCATCTCTCCCACCCCCTCTACTGACACATCGAACATTTTTCCTTCTCTCATCCCCCGGATCATGTGCAGCATCTTTCACCACTGCCCACTAGCCCCATGCCCATTTCTCCCTCTCCAGCACCATGCCACATCTCTCCCTCCATCACTATGTCCAACATTCCTCCCCTTCAATTTATCCCTCTGTTTCCTCTCCACCACCACATCCAACGTTTCTCCCTCTCCTTCTCTTCCCCATGCATTTCTACTTCAATTCTCTCTGCCCAACAATTGTCCTCTTTTTTCCTTTCCTCATCTGCACCATCTCTTTCCCTCTCACTCACACACTCATGCCCAACAATTCTCCCAAGTTAGTGCTTCCTCCCTCCCTCCCTTCTGTGTCCCATGTTCATACCCCCTCCCTGCCTTCCAGCCTTTGTCCCATGATCATGTCCCCTTTCTCCCTTACTTGCTACAACACACTTGCTCCCTTCAGGGCCGTCCAGCTCTGCTGCTCCTTCCTGCCTTCAGCCGCACAGGGATGTGTTGCGGGCAGCGGTTTTTATACGCCTTCTCTCTGATCTCAGCACAAACAGTGTTTAGGACCCTGAAATGCAATTACAGCGTTTCCTAAAAATGGCCCTGGAGATAGATTAACCTCTGAGTCTAGGGACATGTGATACCTTTCCTCTAGGTTCCATCTCTGAGATGGCTGCACTTTTAGTGACTGGGTTTTAAAACATTCTGAGGTGATCTGTTTGTCTAAAAGTTGCATTTTCCACTTTCTTCATTTAATACTTCTGTCATCTTCTTCCACCATTCCCTAACTTGGAAAGTCTAATTTTTCCCGCTTTGGTCTCTCTCTCGCTGGTCTTTTCTTTTGTTCTCCCATCTTGCTGGGATCTCTCCTTTTTCTCCTTGTGTTCCTCCATGCATTCTCCCCTTTTCTTTTCTGGCCTTTTCCCTGCGATCAGCACGCAGTCTTTTTCAGTCTACGCTGCATAGACTGGATGGTGCCAGACATTCCGGAATCTGTGGAGATCAAGGTAAAGCGGGAACGTTATTTGGCTAAGCAGGCATTGGCTGACAATCAGGATGTCCTTCTGACGGTGAGTCGAGACTCCGAGTCGCCAGGTCAGTGTGCAAGGATCTTCTGAGTGTGTGATGATATCTATGTAACCCCCAATCAGGCTCACGGTACATTGGAGGGAGACACCTTTATTCTAAGCCTTGTATCCCGCGTGCATTAAACCTCCAATTCTCCACAAGTAGGATAAAGGTGTCTCTCGTTCTCTGTTATGTTTATACAACAGGTCTAAAATTTCATTCTTTCACTCTAAATATTTTTACGCTCATAACTCCATTAGCATGGTTTACTTTTAATCTTTTCTTTATATAGATTCCAAACCAGTTCTTTTCCTGGCGCTGTACATGAGATTTTGATACCCCTGTCCTGAGTTTTCTTAGCCTCATTTTTCTAAATATCTTTTTTTAGAGAACATAACGTAAATATACAGGAAAAAGACCGTTTCACATACAGCAGGTAGGTGCTCTCATCACAATGCTGAATCCACTGAACATAGCCTCAAGCAAAATCAGGCACAATTTCTAATTTACCCCAACGCCCCAGAACCCTCCTCCCCGCCCTCCCCAGAGTCCAAAGCAGACCGTAGGCTTATCGGCCTTTGCTTATTTTGTTGTAGAGTCCAAGGGAGTGCAATCCCAGTACACTGTGGTTTGAAAGACCTGGCACCTAGTTAGACCTAAGTGAAAACATGCTGGCTATGGTGCTTCGTACTTAGAGAAGAGGGTCAGGAAACCTTGAGAGGACCTTAAGTTGTGAAGTTTCCTGTTCTGTAACAAATTATTTGCGGTTTAAGATCTTTTTGCACCGTATCCCATTGTTTTTTTTTTCTCTGCTTATTGAAATCTTTCTTTGGTAGGTACCAGTAAGCTCACTGCGTGGACTGAGGTCTTAGGAGTTGTGTCTCCGAACAGCTATTTATAGCAGGGGTTCAGCACTTAGGACACACCAAGACTGTTGGACTGTAAGCAGATTCATTGAGGGTATCCTGAAAGCCTGACTGCCCGCGTGTGTCCCAAGCAGTAGCGAAGTGAGGGTAGGAGGCACCTGTGGTGGTGGTGCCAATCTGCTCTTTCCCCGCCCCCCACATTACACTTGTGCCCTCCCTTCCCCCCCTTAACTCTTTAAATCTTCGCCAGCACAAGTGGCTTCTCTGGCCTGCTGCTGGCGCTGGCATTGGCTTTCCCTCTGATATCACTTCCTGGCCCTGTGACCCGGAAGCGATTTCAGAAGGGCGCCAGGTTGGCGTGAGCAGCAGGCCAGAAAAGTTGCTCTTTCTGGTAAAGATTTAAAGAGGTCTGGGGGGGAAGAGGGTGCAAGTCTAGTGTGTGTGTGTGGGGGGAGGGGCGGAGAGGTGCTGGCACCCTCACCAAGACAGCGCCCAGAGCGGTCTGCCCTCCCCCCACACCCCTTCTTATTATGCCACTGATCCCGAGGATTACTTACAAGAAATGAACTTAATTTCTAAAGCAGAGTTTAACACCTCAGGGACTTAGAAGGGACCACTTCACATGGCTGAATGTCTCAGCTGGGCTCAGAGGCTCTACAATGTCTCCAAGTTACCTGGAGTGGTCTAAATTAGAAATATGATGGCAGATAAAGGCCAAGTGGCCCATCCACAATCTCTTCCTCTCTCTAAGAGATCCCACGTGCCTATCCCATACTTTCTTGAATTCAGACTCTTCTCCAGTACCCTATCCCTCCTCGGGGTTTCTTGAACAATGGACATCTTCCAGAGGTAGGGAGGAAGGGCTATGATGGAAGAAAAAATGGTTGAATGAATTACACTCTTTATTCATGAACAGACCTAAAGGAGATTTAAATTTGTTCTGCTTCTTCCGACAGGCAGTATTTAGTTTCAAATCAAAGCAGGATAACTATTTTAAAAAGACAACCAGTCAAGTACCTCCGTTTTTTTTATATTCCTGTTGTATAAATCATACTGACAAACATTTCCCACAATGAGCGCTGTTCTATGAGACACAGACTGGCGGCCATCTTGGATACTGTCAAGCTACAAAATATTCCTATATGGTTCATGCTTAGATTTATTAAGAGCGTCTTAACATAAGGTTTGCTTTCACTAACAAATGAATTTTGTAAAACAGGACTTCCAGTTGGCTGTCAGTGGCCTCTCTGTGTCCTCCAGCCCCAACCTATTCAGATCCAAGGACAACATGCCCATTTTTTACACTGGGGGAGTAAATTAACCTCCTGGCACCTGACACCTTCTGCAGTATTTATTACATAAGTCTGAGAGCACATGGCCACAGTCAGTTTTCAAAAAACTGTGTTTTTATTTCACTAGCATTAAAAACAGGGGGTACAGAACAGAGGTCCTTCCAGAGAGTAGAACCTATAGCGCCTCCGTAAATTCTGATCCAACCCAACTCCAAGTCCTATAGGGAGCCATATAAGGGGGTGGGGAGGAGATCGGACAGATAGGGGTTTGAGGAGACGTCTCAGTCACTTTCTTTTCAGTTACGCTACTCAGGCGTAGTTGTCAGATATCCTGGCATGGCGTGAAGACACCCCCCCAGCATTGCCAGCACTGGCAGACAGTGTTTCTCATAGAAAAGCGTGATCTTCCATCTATATAGTGTACTGTGAGACATATTTATATATCTATTTCTATATACATCCATGGAATGAGTGAGCAATAATTCTAGAAGTGACAGAGGCGGGCCTAAATAATAATGTTTGGCTTCTCCCAGAGCATTACAGAATGATTCCAGTCATTCACAAATCCGTGGCCAGGATATAAAAAGACTCTTGTGGGTCTCAAGCTCGACAAAATCATTTGCCTGTTTCAGTCAAGAAGTGGCACTCCCACAGTGTGGGTTATTTATTTATTTAAAATATGTATATCCCTCACCCATCTCCAGTTCCAGGTGGGCTACATAATCCTAATCAAACTGATACACGCAGGCATTCAAAACCAACAATCTAAAATTGACATCGCAGGATACATTACGTCTGTTTTACTGCCCAACATTTGCATCAAGGGAAGACTTGAGAAAAATACTACACTTTAAGGCCCTGACTCTATAAAGACCCTTAAAGTTAGATGCTGATATTGGCACTCCACACCTCAAAATCAGCTTTAATTGGACTTAATTGAAAGTTAGACGCCCCTAACTCAAAGAACTCGATTCTATAAAAAGTTGGCACCTATCCCAAAGCACCTACACTAAAAGTGGGTATGATTAGAGGCAGATCATGGGTGTGTTTTTGGGTTAAGTGTCTCTGTGAATTAGGTGCTGGACCGCATAAACTTGCAGCAGCCATTCAGAGGGGCTCAGCGTGGGACAAGCTCCTGCCCGGTACACTGCTGGACCACCAGGGATTCAAAAAGGGAGGCGGGAGGGAGGTAAAAAAATTTTCAGAGTTGGCCAGGACAGGCAACAGGAAGGATCCTTCCTGTCTCGGCCCACCAGGTCATTTGGCAGCTGGCAGAGGTCTACAAAAAGTCTGGGAGGGGGGATGGGTGGGTGCTGACCTGAATGTAAGACGAGACCCCCATTTTGGGGCCAAAAATCTTGCCTTGGTTGAAGTCTACAAAATCCTGAGTGGAGTAGAACGGGTACAAGTGGATCGATTTTTCACTCTGTCAAAAATTACAAAGACTAGAGGACACTTGATGAAGTTACAGGGAAATACTTTTAAAACCAATTGGAGCAAATTTTTTTTCACTCAGAGAATAGTTAATCTCGGGAACGCGTTGCCAGAGGATGTGGTAAGAGCGGATAGTGTAGCTGGTTGTAAGAAAGGTTTGGACAAATTCCTGGAGGAAAAGTCCAGAACACGTTCACCCGTTTTAGATCTTAGCATCATCCACAACACCCTTTTCCATCCATCTGCCCCCACACAATCTCTCACAAAATGGAGCCGGTCCCTGCCAGCCAGAGGGACGTCCATTTACCACTGCTGTCTGCTGCCAGTCGCTCAGTCCAGGGAAGTGCTTTGGCCGCTGCTCAGGGTATTCACAAGCCTTCTGGGCGGACTATGGAAATCTATTAACGGAGGTGAATTATATTTTGAGACTTTGGGGACAGGCCCAGCCACACTTCCAGTTAATTATTGTTCATGTCTTTCTGGTGTGTTGAAGTGCGTGTTCATATGTGTGTATGTAACTGTTTTGTCATGTTTCTTTGCTCTGTTGTATTACCTGTGACAGCATGTATGTCCATGGAGTTGTGGTAAGTGTTCAGTCTAAATTTTCATATCATTTTCATATCACCAGCAGTCTCCTGATGGAGTCATGTTGGAGATTTGAGAGAGTTACTACTTGTTATGTGTTCAAAGTTCCAACTGATTTCACGTCGTTTATATGGACAATCCCAGAGGTTTTTGGCCTCGTAAAGACACCACTGCCAGCCTCTGCCTTTGGGAGCCCACTGCATCCTTGAGAGCTTCCTCTAGAACAGTTTACCAACACCCCCACCCTAGGGTTGCCAGATGTTTGCTGGGCAAAAAGAGGACGCGCAGCTCTTCCTCTGGTCATGCCCCGTTCCGCCCACAGCCCCGTCTTGTTCCGTCCTCCAATCCTGGCCCCACACAAACCTCATCTCTTTGGGCCAGCCTAGAGGGCATGCATGGATGCGACGTGATGACATCACACACACATGCGGATTTGCATGCGATGTGCGTTGCATCTGTGCATGCCCTCCAGATGCGGCCCTGAGCTCAAAGCTTTTCAAAACCCGGATAAAGTGCCGGGTTAAGAAAAGCCATCGGGACACCTGGACAGACCTCTAAAAAGAGGACATGTCCAGGTCAATCCCTCCCCCATCATCTGCTTTCTTTGTACCTTGTGCTGCATGGTCTGAAGACTGACTGTGTAGGCCTGGAAGAAGCAGTCTTGGAAGTTCCCTTCTTTTGTATAAAGGTGGTGTCATAAATGCAATGCTAACCCCTGATTCTGATATGGACAGGGGCTTTATATACCCTCTCGTTTCACAGGGGCAATCTGCTTTTGTGTAACATTTTCCAGTAGATTTAGTTATATTCTAATTCTGGTATTCAATTTCTTTCCTGCACAGCAAGTAGCCTTTCATCCCACAGCATGACCTAATGACCTCTGGGCTGGTTCCAGGTGCTTGAAGGAAGACAACTTTCAATGACCAGCATCATCTCAAGTTAGCCTTCTGTGCTGTGGGATGAAAAGCCTTATTCATCAAGATGGACGGCCACACGTCATTGCAAATTCTCATCTTGCTTGAGCAGCCCAAGGTGATCTCCGTTGGAATGAATCATCTATTAATTGAAACTCTTCAAATAATAAACATTCGACACAGTGGCCCCACCAGAGCAAATGTTGGAAAAATTAAGCCCACTTCAAGAATCTTTCATGAAATGTTATCCTTTGTCCAGATGTCACTTCCTGCTTTGGTGGCCAATCACTGTAACAGATCTGAAGCACAAGTTGCCATATTTGGTCGTATGTAGGGTGACTTAGGAAGAAGCCTCATTCAGAGTTTGGAGACCGATGGTGTTTTGTTGCATGGAAGGGACATTGTCTTCTAATGAAAATATTTTCTGTGTGAGGTAATTAACTGCATGTGTGCCTTGATACATCAAATACAGTAAAACCTTGGTTTGTGAGCATAATTCATTCTGAAAACATGCTTGTAATCCAAAACACTTGTATATCAAAGTGAATTTCCCCATAAGAAATAATGGAAACTCCACAACCCAAAAACTTTCATACAAAATACTATAAGTACTTGTATCGCTCATTTAGAACAGTCACTACACTCCTGTAGTGTCAGAGAGAGAAGAACCATCGGCTCAGCTGTGATGATGTGACGTGTGTATACTGTATGTACTCGTATTGCAAGATTTTCCTTGTTTAGAACAGTCACTACACTCTTGCAGCGTCAGAAAGAGAAGAACCATCTGCTCAGTTGCGATGATGTGACACGAGTATACTATTTGGACTCATATTGCAAGATTTTGCTTGTTTAGAACAGTCACTACACTCTTGCAGCGTCAGAAAGAGAAGAACCATCTGCTCAGTTGCGATGATGTGACACGAGTATACTATTTGGACTCGTATTGCAAGATTTTGCTTTTTTAGAATAGTCACTACACTCTTGCAGCGTCAGAGAGAGAAGACCCATCGGCTTAGTTGTGATGTGTGTACACTGCATGTACTTGTATTGCAAGACCTTGCTTGTATATCAAGTTAAAATTTAATAAAATGTTTTGCTTGTCTTGCAAACCAAGTTAATTGCAATCCAAGGTTTTACTGTACAACTTCCCAGCATTGCTTGCTCTCACCTTGTAGCTTTCTATCCTGTCACTGATCTTTAGATAATTGCACATATAAGATGGAGGACCAGAAATTTGTTACTAATGACTTGAGATATTAATAGGGTACAGAGAAGACTGTCAAAGGAACTTTTATGGATTAGAGATTCTCAGTGACTCCATCAGGTCTAGGAGATTCCATGGTGTGTGCTGTATTCTTGCTGTTGGGCTGGGGGTGGGGGGCAGCGTGACCTTTCTACTTCAGGATTATGTGAAATTACTGTGATGACACCATTGGGGTTAGTCATCCAGGTGGTCTTCAATGTGCAACAGAACAATACAAGTTGGATATGTTTGTCTGTTATTTATAACATTGGATTGGATGGTGGCACCAGATTCTCTAATATGAGACTGCATTGTACCCTTGGACGTTGAATATTTTCCTCTAGTTTTAAAGATTAAACAATGCTCAGTTTTAAGTTCTGGTCTTCTTTCTTCTACTTTTTTTTTTTTTTCAGATTTCAAAATTCTTGCAAAAGATGACAAATGTTTGTATCTTATTAAGGGGCTCGTCATTGGTCTGCCTACTCCATTTCTATATTAATTCTAAACCTACCTAAGGCATTGGTTTCTAAAGCATGAACCTTTGATTTTGATAAATATTGAGTAATTTTTCTTATTTTTACTGCAATTATTAACATACTGGTAGCAGAGGGTGACATATCCACTGATGTATAGTGACAGAATAGAAGGGGGACATGGCAGGACAGGATTGGGGTGCATTGGCAAAGCTTGTGGGGGCATCAGTCTTGTAATAGAAGGGGCTACCGTAAATCAACAATGAGGTTCGTGGACAGAGCCGTATGAGTTGGAACAGCAGGGGAGAGCTGAATATGGAGGTCTCGGTGGTGGAATAGCAGGGACTGTTCCAACCTCTATTAGTCATGCTGTCAGACTGATATTGAGGAGAAAATACTATGTGCTCTAGAGGAGAGCATAGTCTGGATTTGGGGGTGGAGAATGGACGCTATAGATGGGGGTGGGGAAGCCCAGGCTGGGGGTGTTGGGAGGTCTCTTTGCTTCTGTTAGCTGAGGTGAGTTGTGCACAGCCATAGTTCCTAAGTAGGGGTGATGGGTGGTGGAAAGGGGTGCAAAGATAGTTCAGGTTGGCGGTGTTGGTGGGGCTATTTGCGTCTGCTAATTGAGGTGAGTCGCGTGCAGACAGAGATCTTCCAGTTACAGCACAGGCCGGTGGTAAGGGTGTGGAGTGGAGATATTGGTAGGACTGTGTTTTTTCAGCTAGTGAGGTAACTTTTGTTCGCAAGAAAAACAGTGGATAAAAAATAAATACCCTGTAGTAACTGGATGGAGGCAGGAAAAAGAAAAGGGGCCAACGGGCATAAATAAAGAATGAAAAAGACTGTATCAAATTTCAGAAACAGAATGGGCCAGATGGACCCGACACGGTCCGTGTTTCGGCACTATGCCTTCCTCAGCAGTCCATATACTTTAGCAATGTGTACAAGATACAGGAGAAATGTGAGGCTAAACGATACAAGGCTCTTCATGAGAACACAACAGAGCAGTTCACATCAATCAAAATTAAAAATGAGTAAGGAAAGGATCAGGAAAGCCAGGGAGCTGGACTCAACAGCCTGCCTCAGGGTCACAGGTCAGTACAAACCTTCTGGTAAAGGTTACGTTAGAGAATGAGTGTTCTGGAGGCATGGGCCACCAAAGGAACGCACCTTGGTGTGTTTCAAAATGCGCTGAATGTGCAGCAGGTTGTGGTCGGTGGATCGGCTGTGACCTGCCTCCTCCCTTCTGCCTGCAATCTTCGGCCTGTCCCATGGTTGGGATCCAAAGGTCATCTTCGACCAGTGATGGACTATCGTCGGGGGTTCATCTTGGCCATTGTGTCCTGCTGTTGCTTTATACTGATTGGAACCCAATTGGACTTCTGTCTCTATTTTAATAATTGTTTATTCAGGTACTTTAGCTAGATTGTGAGCCTTCGAGACAGATAGGGAAGTTCTAAGTACCTAATTTTATCTGGGCTCCGGGGAAGGGCGGGCTATAAAAATGAATGAATGAATAAATAAATGTAGGGAGTGATGTGCTCTTTGTGCAATGCGTAAGGTTATAGGATGGAGGAGTGCCATGAATTAATGTCTTGTCTGCCATTTGCAACATCCTTCCATCATGTGCCAAGCTGCTCAGGCATCTTGCTGTTACTACAACAGATTCATCTGGAGTAATCTGAGGAAATACTTTTTTATGGAAAGGGTGGTAGATGCATGGAACAGTCTCCCGGAAGAGGTGGTGGAGACAGAGACTGTGTCTGAATTCAAGAGGGCCTGGGATAGGCACGTGGGATCTCTCAGAGAGAGAAAAAGATAACGGTTACTGTGGATGGGCAGACTAGATGGGCCATTTGGCTTTTATCTGCTGTCATGTTTCTATCCATCGTTGATGGCATCAACGAACATTTCCAACATTTAATAGATGCTTATTTTCCTGTTCATCTACTACAAAGTGTAGGTTCTCTTCTACACCCATCTGAAAGACAATTCAATTACCTTCCCAAATGATGTAAAAACAATAACTGAATCTTTAGGAAGGTTGTACCAAAACCAGATAGAAATGGAAGGCTCTATTTAGAAAAAGGGACAATATTCTGTACACTTTAATAAAAAAGATTTCAATATAAAATCATAAGTGTTTGAGGCTTGTGCAAATGGGGACAGAGACAGAGCCTACGGGGACAGGGGCAAACTTTTCTCTAGTTGATAACGCATTTCTGGCCCATATCCATTTGTGAACATCTTGGGTAAGTTTTATTTTACAGCTGTAGCTGTGCTTTACCTGCACCCATGTTTAAGGATCAGCTGCTTTCGATATGGGTTATGAAATACAACACATGTGGTCTATATGCTGTGTGTTATCAAAGCAGGTGGAATACGTGTGACATGCTTTGGAAGGCTGCCAGGAAATGGCCGACAGATTATAGATTCTATTTATTTCATATGCGGTAAACGAAGTGGCTTACAATTAAAATGAGAAAAGAATTCCATCATAAAAAGTCAAATTGGGGCACCGAGTACTCCAAACAAGCCACTAAAATTAATTTCCCTGTAAAATACAGTCAAAATCCTGGTGAACGAAGTATCACGTGTGCATTTGCTGCAGTTATGTGTGTTTTATGCTGTTTGTAGCATGTTGGGAAAAGAGTGAAACCATTGTCACATCAATCTATTTTTGCATATTACAGGCTTCTAGACTTGTCAGATCTATTTTTGTAAATGCAGCCTCGTTATCCATGCTTGGATGATCTGTGAAATCTGTAGATTGTGCTTGTGACACAGGTTGGGAGGGGAGGCTCTATCTGCAGTATCTGCCTGTCCAAGCCCAGAGGCAAACCCACCTGTGCAAAACTCTTCTACTCCAGACGCCAGCAAAGACTCTCACTTTTCCTCCCCCTTCCATCTCGGTCTCTTTTCCGTGTTCATCACTTTTCCTCCCCCTTCCATCTCGGCGTCTTTTCCGTGTTCATCACTTTTCCTCCCCCTTCCATCTCGGTCTCTTTTCCGTGTTCATCACTTTTCCTCCCCCTTCCATCTCGGTCTCTTTTCTGTGTTCATCACTTTTCCTCCCCCTTCCATCTCAGCGTCTTTTCCGTGTTCATCACTTTTCCTCCCCCTTCCATCTCGGCGTCTTTTCCGTGTTCATTGCTTATCATTATCTGTAGATGTCAGCACAGGTATGTCACAGCCTTCCTGCAAATATCCAGGACTCCCCCCTCCCCCCAGCTCTGTAATCCCAATGAGCTTCTTGTCCTAACCCCCACTGGACTCGCAGGCATCCACCCCAGAATGTCAACCACCCTGTGAAGTTCAGGTGTCTTCCTGGCAGCTGCCGTCACCTCAGTATCTGATTTCGGCAGGAATTGATTGATTTGTACAGACCAGCCCTAATTGAAGGACACTGGATTAAAATTATGGGTAGAGGGAGAAAGGAGGAACAGAGATGTCTGGAAAGAGAACAGTAGCCAACAGTGGCATAGTAAGGGTGATCAGCGGCAGTGCCTCTCCCCACCCCCTTCCCTTTTAAACTTCTCCAGCGTGAGCAGCATGCCCATGTTGGCATTGGCTCGCCCTTTGATGTCACTTCCTAGGTGTGGGTCCCGGAAGTGATGTCATAAACACTGCTGATGCCAACCTCGTGCTGGGGAAGTAAAATAAGGTATGGGGAAGGCAAGGGGCGCATGTGCGTAGGGGGGGTACCACACCCTCCTTACTACGCCAATGGTAGCCAAAGAAAGAACTGTAAGCCAGTAACCCATCCAGTCTGTGCAGCTGAAGCAATTCACATCACAAAAAACACCAGCTTCCCTGCGCTGCTTTTTATCCAGCCTCTAAACCACCCTGTTTCTACCACTGCCCTTCCCAGAGAGGGAGGGACTGAAAGAGAATACAATGCTGGAGTCTAGTCAACATGTCATTAGCAGATCACAGAATAACATTCCTTGAAAACTTTCAAGAAAGTTATATAAACACATGAAAGCTGCTTTAAAGAGGAGTAGTAAGCTGATGGAACAAGGGCACAACGCCTGGCAGGAACGATGTGGCACTGAGGTGATCTGGTGCTGTGTTAGATCAGCAGAGTCAAGGTACCAAGATGCATGGTACCAAATTAGTAAGTAGACGTGGCGCTAGGATTCGTGGTATCGGCTGTATAATACGTGTAGAGAAATGGCACCAAGATCCTCACAGGTAAATGCCAAATCAAAAGGAAAACCAGAGTCCAGAGGATGTAAGAACAATCCGCTACAAGATGCCCACCCCCCTCCCCCCGTGCTCAGATGACGCCTGCTCAGATCCACCTTTGCCATTTTCAGGGCTCAGTCCCCAAAAGAAGTCTGCCCTGCACTGGTCCCACTTCCCCAGCTATCAAGGTGTCATCAAAACCTACTCCAGCCCCTCTTGATCTGTCAGCCACCTTCAAAGTCCAGCCAGCATCACCTTCACATTCCCACTGTCTTGCATTCGTTTTCAAAGCTAACTCCAGCCCATCCTGATCTGCCCTGCCATCTACAGACCAGCTTCGGCTTCACCAAAAACAAAGTTGATACTATTTGGCATTCTGGATTCCTGTTACTTTCTGGGATTCTGCCAGATACTTTTGACCTGGATTGGCCACTGTTGGAAACAGGAAACTGGGCTAGATGGACCATTGGTCTGACTCACTGGCTATTCTTATGCTCTTATGTGTGCCAAGTACAGCACAATAGAGCCATTATGACATCACTGATGAGGTTGGCTCTTAGGCATTGATGGAATGAGGCATTATGACATCACAATCTCAGCTCTATGGGTTTCTGCCAGGTACTCGGGACCTGGGTTGGCCACTGTAGAAACAGGATGCTGGGCTTGATGGACCATTGGTCTGACCCACTATGGCTGATCTTATCTACCCATGTGGAGGCCCTCTTTGTAATTGTCCATGATACCATCTAGATGCTAAGGACCAGATTCTATAAGCAGTGCGGACAATTTGGCACTCAACATTATTACTTCTAGTATTACTAGACATATGCAGCACTATACATCAAAACATAGTAGATGACGGCAGATAAAGTCCCGAATGGTCCATCCAGTCTGCCCAACCTGATTTAATTTACATTTTTTCTTCTTAGCTATTTCTGGGCGAGAATCCAAAGCTCTACCCGGTACTGTGCTTGGGTTCCAACTGCCGAAATCTCCGTCAAAACCTACTCCATCCCATCTAAACCCTCCCAGCCATTGAAGCCCTCTCTAGCCCATCCTCCCCCAAACGGCCATATACAGACACAGACCGTGCAAGTCTGCCCAGTACTGGACTTAGTTCAATATTTAATATTATTTTCTGATTCTAGATCCTCTGTGTTCATCCCACGCTTCTTTGAACTCAGTCACCGTTTTACTCTCCACCACCTCTCTCGGGAGCGCATTCCAGGCATCCACCACCCTCTCCGTAAAGTAGAATTTCCTAACATTGCCCCTGAAACTACCACCCCTCAACCTCAGATTATGACCTCTGGTTTTACCATTTTCCTTTCTCTGGAAAATATTTTGTTCTACGTTAATACCCTTCAAGTATTTGAACGTCTGAATCATATCTCCCCTGTCTCTCCTTTCCTGTAGGGTATACATATTCAGGGCTTCGTGTCTCTCCTCATATGTCTTATGGCGCAAGCCTCCTATCATTTTCGTTGCCCTTCTCTGGACCGCTTCAAGCCTTCTTACGTCCTTCACCAGATATGGCCTCCAAAACTGAACACAATACTCCAAGTGGGGCCTTACCAATGACCTGTACAGGGGCATCAACACCTTCTTCTTTCTACTGGCTACGCCTCTCTTTATACAGCCCAGCATCCTTCTGGCAGCAGCCACTGCCTTGTCACACAGAAGAGACAGTCCCTGCTCAAGAGAGCTTACAATCTAGACAAACTGGACAAGAAGGTGCATCAATACAAGTGCTCATGTGAGAGAATTACAGAGGGAATGAGAAGACTGATATTGGAACTTAGCAGGTGGGTTGGAGTTTGGAATTGAAAGCATTATTCAGGGCAAGCACTCTTTAGGCGCTGAATTTGGCACTCAACTTTGGGTGTGAGGACTTACACCAACGAATCCAGCAGATTCACTTAATTTGCTCTTTTGATGTCCCATCATTCCTTGGGAACGTCAAAGCAGTTTGTACTAATAAAGCAACAACGCTGTCCACATCAATAATACAATTTGCATTATTGTTCAAGCAATTGAAACTAATAAAGATACGTTCAAATAAAGCAAAAAAAAAAAAAAGGTACCAATAGAAAACCCTAACAATAACCCCCCCCTCCCAGAAGAGCCAATTTGGGGCAGAAAGTAACACAAAATAAGACCAGGGAACATAAAAGGAAAAGGTCGTGAGGAGAGAATTATGTCTGAAATGCTGACGGTGGTGGGAGGGTAAAAAACTGAAAAGTGAATTATTGGCAGAGGAGCTGAGAAGATCCCAGGGAACTGGAAGAAGATCAGACAGACTTCCCAGACTGAAGTGCTCTAAAAGCCAGGAATAACATTTTAAAACAATCCTCAAAAGCTAAAGAAGCCAGTTGTGGGAAGTCGGAAGAGGAGTTACATGGTCATATCTTTAAGCACCACAAAGAAGGTTGATGGCCATATTTGGTGTTAGACCATAGTCTAAACAACTCAAGAGCAACTGAAGGTCCTTTCTTTCAAAGAGGGGCTCAGAAATAAACCTCACATAAAAAGAAAAATGATTTCTTTACTAGATCAGAAATAGATCAGTTAAAATGTAGCTGGGTCAAAAAGAGAAGGGGTGGAAATGTGAACATAAGGGGTCCTAAAAGTCTCCTACCACTTACTAATAGTCTTCTAAGTCCCTTGCTGCTGATGTGCTGAAAGCAGTTAGCATAGCAGGGTTTAAAAAAAAGGCTTGGATAATTTCCTAAAAGAGAAGTCCATCGGCCATTATCGAGATGGCTTGGGAAAATCCACTGCTTATTCCTAGGATAAGCAGCATAGAATCTGTTTTACTACTTGGGATCTTGCTAGGTACTGTTGGAAACAGGATACTGACTTGATGGACCTTCAGTCTGTCCCAATATGGCTCTTATTATGTTCTTATGTGAGCCAAGTATAGGGCAATCAAGCCATTGTAACATCACTGATGAGTTTGGCTCCGAGACATTGGTGGAATGAGGCATTGTGACATCACAATCTCAGCTCTGTACTCTTTGGGTTTCTCCCAGATACTTGGGACCTGGGTTGGCCACTGTTGGAAACAGGATTCTGGTCTTCGTGGACCTTTGGTCAGTCTCAGTATGGCAACTCTTATGTTCTTATGTAAGAAAGGAAAATGTATAGGGTTTTGGAAGTGGTCTTAAAGAGGAAAGAAATTTTTATATAGCAGGGGACCCTGGAAGGTTCTCAGCACTTTTCCTTCTAGCTCTCCTCCACAGGGAGTGGCTGGGACTCAAGGACAATATTCCCAGGTCTTTCGGAAAGAGAACAGTCTGAAGTTCCCAGAGGATCCTCAGTGAGATAGAATCTGCAGGTGATTTGGTATAAGACAGGATTTAGTAGTTCCATTTCTCACTCCTAATCTGCACTGGAGATGGTGCTATTTGATTTCAGAATGGATAGCGAGGAAGATGGCTGCCAGACTGGTGATGCCACTGCTTATTGGTAACTGCTCCACTTGGTTGTTTAGGACTGTCATGGTTTGGGTTGCTTTAGGACCCTTGGGTAAATAGAATAGGAGAATGTGAGATTCCACATTTTAAAATACAAGGCAGATGTAACAAATTGGTCTGGGGTCCCTCACTAGGCACCACTTTGCACTGCAGAGGGACCAGAAGCACATGTGGCAGGGGTGGCAGGCACTGCTCTACCAGCAGGGGGATTACAGGGTTCTGGGATGGGACCAGCTAAGCTGAGAGGCCATTAGCCTCTGCAACACTCATTCTCCCAATTACTTCTACTGCCAAAGACTCACAGGCCAGTCCAGGGTCGTTACTGAAAGTCTTCAGTAGATAAAACTCATGTTACAGCTCACTTTGTCTTTCTGATTTGGACATCCTTTCAAAAATAACCCCCTACATAACTGGTTGACAGCACCCCCTGTGGGAAAGGCGGATACTGCAGAAACTGTGAATTACCCCCACCTCAGCATTCCTTTCTCATGTCCTACAGTGCCTCCTGCTGGAACTGCGGGAGTTGTGAGCAGTTGGTGATATATGGATTTCTGCACAAGGCTTCTTCCATGACTGCTGCTCTTTCTGTATCTGTGTGCGTGTGTGTGTATACCGTGTGCTTCTGTCTGCTCTGTGCTTCTTCTGGGTGTGAACAGGGAATTTGGTTTTCCAAGTCTGCCATCTGCTTTTTCTCATAAACACTGAAGTACAACAGAGTAGGGTGTGGAAACCTCACTTACGCAGGGATTTCTTTGATCAGACTGAGGCCATTTTCAGTAGGGTAGATGCCACATCCAAAGATCCACCTCCATCCCAAGTTTGGACCTGATTGGGTGTCTTTTATGGAAGAAGTTGTCCATTTTGAGCTCTAACTCAAAAATGATAAAAAGATATTATTTTTTAAAAAGGCAGAACATTCCTCATGCTGCTTGAGTAGAAAGTAATTCTCCTTTGCTCCACTCTCCTAGCAGGGGATGGATGTAGCAGCTGGTGCAATCTTCCCCCCGGGCCCTGAATAAAGACCTGTGGGCAAGGCATCAGTTGAGATGCCACAAGAGCCAACTGTGAGACGCTGCCATTCAGGACTTGATGTGGGACTTGGATTGAATTACCTATAAACAAGAGGAAATGTTCTATGATGTTCTTCAGCAAACACTGATGGGAAGGATGGCCTGGGGGACCAGACAGGGGAAGGGTTTTAAAGCTGCCGAGTTGGCACTCCGCCCAGCAACATGTGAAAATGCAACTTTGCCATTGTGACAGGCATTGGACAGAAAGGCGAGGGTGGGCAGCTCCCTGTGCTCTACACAGGCTTCATACCTGAGCAGCTGCCGTGTTTGCATCTATGTAAGCGGAGACTGCATGTCCCAGGTGTCCTTTCAGTCCTCCGCCACAGTGCTTGCCATCTGCAGGGGGAGGACCGGTCCCTGAGGAGGGACAGTTGATGAGCATCTGTCTTCCTAATTCTTACGTTTGTAAGTCTGAGGAGGCCGGGACTCCTGGGCTGGGCAACTGGAAACCATGTTATTAGGAAAGGTGCACAGGAGCTATGATTGAATGAAATAGTGATTATAACTTGGTAGAAAGACACGGGAAGGCTTTGCTCGTTCTGGTAGAATTAATGCGCATTTTAGTTCTTAAACCTTTGGTCTGACTCCATAGGACTATTCTTATGTTCTTATTTCTGTAGTGCAGACATTTGGATGCTTTGACAATCTTTATGTCATAAGAACATAAGAATAGACTTACCGGGTCAGACCAATGGTCGATCTAGTCCAGTAGCCCATCCAGGCCACTAGTACCTGGCCAAAACCCAAAGAGGGATCTTTTTTAATCAAAATCCTACTCAAAAAGAGACAAGTACAATATGTAGGGTTAAAGGATAGTTCATAAATAATTAGATATTACATAAAATATATACCTTTAAGCTGCCTTTTTTATTTAATGATATTACTTAACTTTTTTTAATATATATAAATCTTTTACATACACCCGATTACTAAACCCTCAAGCAATGACCTAGAAGGATGGTTGGTGTCCCCATCTAATCTAAAAATTCATTTCTATACAGCATAACCAAAAAGTTCAATGCGGTTCACTTAAATTTTAAAAATACCATACCAAATGATCAGATTGATTAAATACTACACAGATGAGTTTTCAATTGCTTTCTAAAATCATAATAAGACTTATAACAAAGTAGCAGAAGTTTGAGTTCCCTGTCCCAAAGAGCTGCTTGGTAAGCAAGCAGACGATGATGCCATTTTTTATACCAACATTCACTAAATTACAGCAATCGGATACAGTGGTATCCTTCACAGCCAGGTATTTTTATATACAGCAAATATTGAGAATCGAATCGGTTTACAAGTCACATAAACAGCGATAAACTCTATCACATAAACATAAAATCAAACAGTAATCAAAATAAATGCCTTTCAGCCAAAAGCAAGTGATCCAGCACCCTTCCAGAGCGCTTTACTTTCAAAGCGCTGAACGTACGGCTGGCTTCACCATTTTCTGTGAGCAGCTGCCTGGGAGGATACTCAAGGATCCATCAGCCCACTGAGGGTGGGGCAATTTCAAACAACTGGGTGAATGGTTTTGGTGAATTGATTTCGTTAGGGCATAATTGCGCACAATTTTAATGGAAAGGAAGCGCTGGAATTAGGGGACTTACGATGAAGATGAAAGGGGATAGACTCGGAGTAACTTAAAGAAAAACTTCATGGAAAGGGCGGTGAAGGCGTGGAACAGCCTCCCAGTGGAGGTGGTGAAGGAGATGGCATGGGTGGGATCTTTATCTGCCTTCAATTTTCTATTACCTACATATGTACAAATGAATCCATGCTACCGATCCAGGGCAAGCAGTGGCTTCCCCCAAGCCTTTCTCAATAACAGACTATGGACTTTTCCTCCAGGAACTTGTCCAAACCTTTCTTAAAACCAGCTACGCCATCTGCTCTTACAACCTCTGGCTTAACTATTCTCAGAGTGAAAAAAATTTCCTCCTATTGATTTTAAAACTATTTCCCTGTAACTTAAGAACATAAGAAATGCCTCTGCTGGGTCAGACCCGAGGTCCATCGTGCCCAGCAGTCCGCTCATGCGGCGGCCCAACAGGTCCAGGACCTGTGCAGTAATCTTCTATCTATACCCCTCTATCCCCATTTCCAGTAGGAATTTGTCCAATCCTTTCTTGAACCCCAGTACCGTACTCTGCCTTATAACGTCCTCTGGAAGCGCATTCCAGGTGTCCACCACACGTTGGGTAAAGAAGAACTTCCTAGCATTTGTTTTGAATCTGTCCCCTTTCAACTTTTCCGAATGCCCTCTTGTTCTCTTATTTTTCGAAAGTTCGAAGAATCTTCATCGAGTGTCCCCTAGTCTTTGTAATTTTTGACGGCGTGAAAAATCGATCCACTTGTACCTGTTCTACTCCACTCAGGATTTTGTCGACTTCAATCAGCCATCTCAGAAGTCCTTCATAAGGTACTTTGTCAAATGCCATTTGAAAATCCAAATACACAAGATCAACCGGCTCACCACAATGTTTCATCGGTTTTTAAGCTATGGCTCTAATGAAGGATAATGGATCTTTCTTTGTAATCTAATCATGTAAACCAAGTCGAGCTCCTCTTTCTAGGAGATGATTCGGTATATAAGACTAAGAATTAGATTAGATTTATCTTTTCAAAGAAATGCAGTAGATTGGTGAGGCAAAATTTCCCTTGACTAAAACTATGTTGACTTTCTCTCATTAATCCATGCTTACGTATATGTTCTGTCATTTTGACTTTATAATAATCTCTACCATTTTGCCTGGCACCAATGTCAGACTCATTGGTCTATAATTTTTTGGATCACCTCTGGAACCCTTTAAAAAAAATTGGGGTTACGGTGACCACCCTCCAGTCTTCCAGTATCATGCTGGATTTTACAGATAAATTATAAATTACTAAGAATAGCTCTGCAAATTCATTTGCAAGTCTATCAGCACTCTGGGATGCATACCAACCAGTCTAGGTGATTTGCTACTGTTCAATTTGTCAAATAGCCCTATTACATCTTCTGGAGTTACAGAGATTTGTTTCAGTTTCTCTGACTCATCAGCATTGAAGTACCATTTCTGGTACCACTTATAAGAAAAGTTTTCTTTATAGAGGCCTGTCAAAAAAGCTGAGTGGACTAGGCCTAACGCTTCCCTGTGGCTGAACTGAGATCAGTTGCTTTGGTGGAAGACCAATGGCATGAATTCAAGTTCATTAGGTGGGGCTGAGTGTGGCAAAGTGAACTGAAGACTAGAGGATGGAGGAGGGTCAACAAACACCTACACAAAGCAGGAGAAGGGAGAATCACTCTTGTGCCAGTGCAGCAATAATAATAATAATACAGTAATTCTATTTCTTGTGTTATAACTTGCAGTATTCATGTCCACCAGTGGCTGAAGCTCTTTCTAGAGCTGCTCTCGGTATAGCTGGAGATGCTGGGCCCTTCCTGTTCACCTTGTGAGTGCTGAGCCAGCAGCACAAGCATCCAGAGTCCAGTTCAAACCCCAAACTGGATCCAGATTTACCTAGTGGAGTTGACCCAGGCTTGTATTTAGCGCATTGCATGCAGGGACTTGTAGTTTTACTTTTCTTTGGGAATAAAATAAAGCAATGAGAACTTCAAATCCCTGAATGCAATGGGGCAAAGTCAGACCTGGATCATCCTGTCAGGAAAATATGGAACCCGTTTGCAACCCCCTAAAAACAGCTCTCCTGTTTGCCAACACACAGCCGCCTCTTCTGCCCCTCCCCTGCAGCCTGTTTGAAGCCCCTTCCTCAGATTAAAGGACAGCCAGAGCCCTCAGCCTGCCTTTCTCATCCCCAAGCTCTGTACACAAAATCTCCCTGTTCCTTTCAGACCTGACAAACCAGTTCTCTGGGGGCTTTGTGTGCATGAGACACGTTTCCTAAGAAGGGGGGCAGAGGGGAGAGAAAGTGGAGGGGGAGGGCAGCTCTCCAAAAAGAGCAGACAAGTTAGTACAGGGCCTGCAGGCTGCTCACTCTCTCTCTCCTTTCCTCCCCATCTCTTTGGCAGTGAGCAAACAGTCAGGGGTTTCTAATCTGTCTCGCACATGCCTCCCAGCATCAAGGGCTGTGCCAACAGGTGCTGAAGATGAGATGATTAGGTGTCTCCAAAAGTGAGGAGAAGGGTGAAAGAGACTGAGAAAGACAGACAAAGAGACGCAGAGGAGCTTGTCTCCATGTGAGAAGGGCTTGCTTGGCTGTTCCTTTGTCTCAGGCTGAAGAAGTGGTAGCATCGGCTGTGGGACAGTGTTCCGGAGGACACCAAGGAGTGAGGTTGGACCTGGAGGCCACAAAGAAGTGAAACTGCAGCGAGAAGAGACAGAAAGCCACCCCAAATGAGGTACTGTAGGATCTTCTCACTTCCTCAGCCATATGCCAGATGACTCTTTCTCTCTCCAGAAGGCAGTGGGCATTTCATGCTCTCTGATGCTGGTTGCCTCTTCTCCTTGTATGGAAATCCTGCTCTCTAGGTTACTGGTTTTCTGGACTCATGCCACCTTCATTTTTTGAACAGGATGGGGGAAAAAGCCTGCTGGTTTCTGGGGTACTGAGGATGCCTGGTTTGTGGTATGTTCAGGGGGTGGGGGCGGAAATCTCCAGTTTGTGATCGTGTGGAATTCTCAGTCCATCTGTGTGTATAGACCCATTCAAGGCTGCAAGTTACCCAGTTCAAAGAGGGAGCCTTTTGAGCCAGTCCTGGTTTTGAACTTACATCCTAAGCAGTGTGTGGAATTTGCAGTCCTTGATTCTACCCTTTGAGAACAATACTATAGGTCCCATAATGCACTGGGATAGGGTTGTCGGAAATCTAGGACTGGCCTAGATCCCCTCTCGGAATAGGTAGCTTTGTGTTTAGGTCAGCACAGCGGAGCACATGGGGCGAAGGTGGGCGTGTGAGGGGTACGTTCTGGAGCCACTGCATTGTTTTTCAAGAATCTGCTAATTAATGTGTAATATTCCCAGCACATCTATTCCTTGCTGAATTGGACTGTAAGGCCTCTTAAGCAGAGAGCTAAGAACCTATTATACCTGAATATAAGGTACCGCTAATTGAAGCTAAGGTGAGAGAGATTACCTCAGCCAACACAGCTCTGCAATAGGATTAGATTTGCCACCTAACCCCAGGACAGCTGAACAGGCTTACCCTATTGCATGTGTGGATTTGAGAGGAAAGCAGAAGACTGTGCGGTGGGGTGGGGGTGGGGTGGGGGTGGGGGGGTCTGTTTAATTGATCGATCCAAGGTGATGTGACAGCTCTACACAGGTGGGAAAACTCAGGGAAGCTGTAGGCCAAGCCTGGATTTTCTATATGCCCTTTGTATTCTGGGATATGTAGTTCTGATTTCTAATGGTTGCTGATGGAAAATGCAAGTACACGAGCTGTTCCAGGTTAGCACTACAGAAACATGATGGCAGATAAAGGCTAAATGGCCCATCTTCTCCTCTCCCTGTTGGCTAAGGCTCTTAACATTTGCATCTCCTCTTCCTATAGGTTAAGGCTCTTTACACCTACATTGTGAGGTCATAGAGTTTTATGGTTATAGAAACATGATGGCAGATAAAGGCCAACTGGTCCATCTGCAACATCTACTATCTCCTCCTCTCCCTATTGGCTAAGGCTCTTAACATTTGCATCTCCTCTTCCTATAGGCTAAGGCTCTTTACACCTGCATTGTGAGGTCATAGAGCTTTATGGTTAGAGAAACATGATGGCAGGTAAAGGCCAAATGGCCCATCCGCAGCATCCACTATCTCCTCCTCTCCCTAAGAGATCCCAAGTGCCTGTCCCCCCAGGATGACAGCTGATGAGAAAGGAGTGGATGCTTGATTTCAGCTCGGACACTTTCTGTCCTCTGTACATAGATGAGACGGTCCTGGAATAACTGTCCACACTAGGACAGGCTGATGATACAGTTTGTCCATACTTAGGCTTACCGTAAGGCTCCAGAAAGAGGAGGACTGATTCAGACATCCAGGTTTTACTTCTGTTGAAAGCACTGGAAGTAAAACCTGGATGTCTCAATCCATCCTCCTTTTTCTGGAGCCATATGGTAACCCTAACCATACTCCCAGGTATCCTGGCTTTGACACTTGCCAGAGGTACAAGGTCCATGCAATTGCTTCTATCTGCTTTATGTAGGAAGAATTTCTCTTGAAAAGAGCACATGAAGGTTGTGAAAATGAAATCTGAGTGTTTTTCCTTGCTCAGCTTAACTGGGTCCCTCCCTAGGTAGGAACGTCTCAGTTCACTGAGACTAAAATTGTGCACATTGCCATGATAATCTAGTCGTTGAGGCAGAAACCAAACAAGGCAGTCTGAGGGTAATTTTCAAAGCCATTTGCCCTGTCTGAATATTTACTATTAATTATTTCTAGAGTGCTACCAGACGTCCCTGCTCGAAGGGGCTCACAATCTAAAAAGAAAATTTTATTTTATTTTTTAGGTATTTATAATACCGCCTACCAAGCATTTCCCCTATCTGTCCCAGTGGGCTCACGATCTACCTAGCATACATGGGGCAATGGAGGAGCCGTGTGGGATTTGAACCCACAACCTCAGGCTGCTGAGGCTGTAGCTTTAACCACTAGGCTACTCCTTTCTCCATGTTTACTCATCAGAACAGCTAAAACGTACATGTAGGGTTTACAAGAGGGTCATTTTGGTTTTATGCCATCACCCCACGGGTTACTCTATGTTAAAGCACAGGCACTAACAAAATGGTACAAGCTTGTACATATATGTGCTAACACTGCTCCTGATCTATCCGCCAGAAGCTCTGTCACTTAACCCCTAGTATAACCCTTATCACCTCTCGGTTAGACTCGCAGATCTTCCATGACCATCTTTCTCCCCTTCAGTCTGTTCAAAATTCTGCTGCACGACTTATATTCTGCCTGAGTCGCTACGCTGACATCACCGCTCTCCTCAAGCCACTTCACTTGCTCCCCAACCGTTTCCGAATACAGTTCAAACTTACAAGTGCATTCAGTCTGTAGCCCCTCAATATCTATCTCCTTTGTTTTTGTTTTAATATTAATGTAGATGAGGTAGTGGAGAATTAAGTGACTTACCCAGGGTCACAAGGTGCAATGCAGGATTTGAATCCACAACCTCAGGGTACTGAGGCCGTAGCTCTAACCACGGTGCCACACTCTCCTGTCTTATCTTTCCCTATACTCCTCCTTGGGAACTCTGTTCACTGGGCAAGTCTCTCTTCTCTGTACCCTTCTCCTCTACTGCCACTTCTGGACTATGTTCCTTCTTTCTTGCTGTACCATACACCTTGAACAGACTGCCTGAGTTAGTACATCATAGTAGATAAAGACTCAAATGGTCCATCCAATCTGCTCATACATACACTCTCTATAATTTAATGATTTCATTTAAATTTTTCTTTTTCTTAGATATTTCTGGGCCAGAAACCCAAAGCTCTGCCTGGTAGTGTGCATAGGTTCCATCTACTGGAGCCTCCAGCCTATCTAAACCATCCCAACCCATCCTCAACCGAATGGCCATATATGGGACACAGACAGTGTAAGTCTTCCCAGTACTGGCCTTAGTTCTTCAATTTTCTGATTAGATATCCTCTTATCCCCATTTTCCTCTCCACCACCTCCTTCAGGAGCATCTTCCAGACATCAATCACCCTCTCTGTAAAGAAGAATTTCCTAACATTACTCTTGAATCTACCACCCCTCAACCTCAGATTATGCCCTCTGGTTTTACCATTTTCTTTTCTCTGGAAAAGATTTTGTTCTAAGTTAATACCTTTCAAGTATTAGAACGTCTGAATCATATCTCCCCTGTCCCTCCTAGGGCAGGGGTGTCCAATGTCGGTCCTCGAGGGCCGCAATCCAGTCGGGTTTTCAGGATTTCCCCAATGAATATGCATTGAAAGCAGTGCATGCACATAGATCTTATGCATATTCATTGGGGAAATCCTGAAAACCCGACTGGATTGCGGCCCTCGAGGACCGACATTGGACACCCCTGCTCTAGGGTATAGAGTACATATTCAGGGCTTCCAGTGTCTCTTCATCTTTTGCCACAAACCTACCATTTTCGTCACCTTTCTCTGGGCCACTTCAAGTCTTCTTAAGTCCTTTGCCAGCTACGGTCTCCATCCCTGGCAGTATTCAAATCAAGGCTAAAAGCCCACTTTTTGAGGCTCTCTTGTAAAGCCCCCATGCCTGAGAAACTCCCTGACCCCCTACTTGTCCTGTTTATCTGTTTGATTAGATTGTAAGCTCTACTGTCTCTTGAATGTTTTAATGTACTAAACTAAACTAAACTAAACATTAGGTTTGTATACCGCACCATCTCCGCATGCGCAGAGCTCGGCGCGGTTTACAGAGGTTAGGATGAAAGGAAATTACAAAGAAGGGATATAGGAGAGGGACTGAGAAGATAGAGAGGGGCAGGGAACCAGAGAACGGGAGGAGATTAGATTTTTGAGAAGAGCCAAGTTTTCAAGCGTTTACGGAAGGATTGGAAGGAGCTAGAATTTCTGAGCGGGGATGAGAGGTTGTTCCAGAGTTCCGTGGTTCTGAAGGGGAGGGATGTTCCAAGTTTTCCTGCGCGGGATATACCTTTTATAGATGGGAAGGATAGTTTCAGTTTTTGGGAGGGTCTAGAAGAGAGCGGGTTTGAGGAATTCCAGAAGAGTGCTGTGTACATGTAGCAGGGCTATGGAAATGATGAGTACTAGAAGCAAAGACACATCGGATAGATGACCTTGGCTACTCTGTACGTTTTGGGTGATTTTGTACCTTGTTTTTGCAAGCAAGCCGTGGAGGGTCATTTTTGATAGGACATGTAAGTCTGAATTTGGACATTTTGTGCAAGATGTCCAAAAATCCAGCAGAGAAAATGTCCATTTTCCAAACTAAAAGACATCTAATTGGGATTTTTTTCTTCTTCCAAAAATGACCTGCTGGACATCTTGGCCTAGAAAGATGTCTACCTTTTTGGGCCATTTTTGAAAAATAGGATGAAACGCATCCAAAACGAGCCACTTGCTTATAGGAGGGGCCAACGTCTAAATATGCTGATATTACACCTTATCTTCGACAATTGCATTGGCCGCGAGTGCAATATAAGATCTTGATGATTTGTCATTCCAGAGTATTTCAAGGAAAGGATGACCCTTGCGTTCTGATAAGTAGAAACCTGTGTAATGACGTTTTGCTGTGCTGGGGTAAAGTTATGAAATTCGCCGATAGGACAGTTATGGAAATGCGTTGACAGAGGAACTTTTAGAAAATCCTTAAAAACACAACTGTTTCTCACTGCTTTTTTATAGAGTCTGACTTGCTTTGATTGAAGATTTATTGTCAATTTAAATCTTGATGTCCGATTGTCCTTTTGTATTGTTTTAAGAATTATGTATGTTTGATCTTCTGTAACCACCTAAGGCTAGACGGCATAGAAATTTTAAAAATAAATCAATAAATTTTTAATGGACTGGCCACACAAACATGCCAGCAGAGCAGTGGAGCATCCTAGATGGGCACTGCTGTGAATTTCACATAAAGTGTGCCAGGTATACATCTTGCCATAATCCCCCTTATGATGTATGGTGAACCCTCCAAAACTTCCCCAAAACCCACTATACCCACCTGCCTACCATCCGATAGCCCTTATGGTTGCAGTAGGATTTTGGGGCCATCACTTTCCACCATAAATGTAGTGGTTAGAGTGGGCCATGGGCCTGGGTCCCTCTCTCTATGGTTCACTACTCAGACCACCAGGCTACTCCAGACACCTGCTTCCTGCTCTGCTAGGATTTCCCATACCATGTGCTGCTGTTATAGAGATAGATATGATGATACTATCTAATCTAATCTGATCTGGGATTTGTGCCTCGCACTATACCTACAAAGGTTTAAGGCGACTTACAGTACAGTATATGGAGAACATACATTACAGTACAAGGATGCACTAGGGATACATTAAAACCTTTGGGATTCCTCGAGGTAGAGATTGTCGTACCAAGCAGTGAAAGAGGTAGTTTGGTACAACATACCGGCTACAGAATGGGTGGCAGGATGTGCTCGTGTGGTGACTTTAAAAAAATGAAGCCTACGCACAGCAATGTAGTCACAAACTGAGACAATCCGCGTAGTAGAAATACTCCTGCTCCAATCATTGGCCTTTAAAACTAGTTTTAAAGGCCAATGATTGGAGCAGGAGTATTTCTACTACGCGGATTGTCTCAGTTTGTGACTACATTGCTGTGCGTAGGCTCCATTTCTGAGGCCGTATAGGATGCCTTGATAGATGAAGGCTTGACAATACTGATGTGTATTGTTTGATATAGTGGTATTTCGCTATTATTTTTGTATTTGTGTTATATACCACTGGGTTATATTACATTAGACTTTAAAAAATGGCCATAAACTAATGGGAACGCATGGTCATTAATGCAAAAAGTAGAAAAAATGGCTTTAGTGTGCAGAAAAGACCTGCATAAGATTGGGCTAAGGCCTGCGGTAAAAAGACCCAATTATTCCTAGGGAAGATGGGAATAAGCTAACCAATGGGTGAAATCAGTTAGCTTAGTGGGGTATAAAAAAGGTTTAGATAATTTTAGAAAAGAAAAGTCCATAGGCCGTTATTGAGATGAACTTGGGGGATATCCATTGCTTATTCCTAGGATAAGCAGAATAAAATCTGTTTTACTACTTGGGGTCTAGCTAGGATGCTGGGCTTAATGGACCTTCGCTTTGTCCCAGTATGGCAGCTCTTATGTTCATACCAAGTTCACAGACTTTATATACCATTCTTCAGTCCTAAATTTCATGGTGGGGCTTCCATATGTCTTTGATAATGGCAATAGTTCTTTGATTGTCTGACACGACCCTTTGTTGCCTTGGCCTTCATAAAGTCTGCTCTAACCATCCTCATTCAGATTGGCTCTAAGAGCTCCATCAGGAACAGTTTCTTCCACCCTAGCATCCGTGTGGACCATGATGAATGACCTTTTGTCACATCTGTGTTAGGATAAACAGCCACAGCCTCCTCTCCACCTACTGATTGAACTTTCAGATGTCCTCGTGATGACCCTGAAACTAGCATTTAGAATAAGTGGCCCCTTGGCAGCAGGACATAGTGTTGTGATCATTTGTGCTTGGTACCCAACAGGGCTGTCAGGCTGGGTTATGCCATAGAGCCGATGTCTTCACCCAGGAAGAGAGAGTGGAAGCTTTTGAGCCACAGTCTCGGAGAAGATTTCCTTCTGATCTCCAAGCTGGTTTCTGGGGAGTCAGCATTTGAGAGTTGTTTAACTCTGTCTGTTCACTCGCATGTAGACTAGTTGCCTCTTTTCTGCACATTTATAAGAAGGGGGAACTCTTGTGTGCCCCCTGCTGGTTCAGCAGCCATTGGACTTTTCAGGACAGTCTCTGTGGCCTCTTGAGCTTGTGTCCTGTCACAGGGGAACTGTGAAACCCTTGGGCTACCTTCCTTATTTCATGAGCAGCCTGGTCTCCATATTTCAGTAACTGCCAGGCCTCCTAAGTTTTCTTGAGTCTCTCCCTTCTCCATTTATTAGGGCCATTCTCTGCTTTCTCTAAATCACATAACTGAATCTCTCCTGCCTGGTTGCCAATCGGTTAATGTGTCGTCTTGGAGAAATGCCCTTTCTCTGCCCACGCAAATTTCAGTTTCCATAGGATGCCTGGTGCTCCATTTTTTTGTCTGTGTCCTGTGACGGGAAAACTTTGGCTACCTTTTTTATTTGGCAAGCTGTTTCAATAACTGTCAGACCTACTGAGTGTTTTTTGGTTTTTGTTTTGTCTTTTCATTCTCAATTAATGATGTTCATCTTCTACTTTCTCTAAAACACATAACTGAATCCACACTAGGAGCCTTATTTTTATACTTGTAAAAGTGGAAAGTCTAGTTGTTGAAGTTATTACCTTAGAACATACATGGCACATTCCACTCCTGCATGCCAAAATACCCTTCTAAGCTCTCCAGGGCTCTGCTGGAAACTGAGCTTACTGCCAGCTCTCTGTTGACCTGCCTTTCGCCGTCACATGAATTTCATAAGTCACAACTCCTAGTTGGGCTGGAGGGAAGGAGGTGCCGACCCTACATACTTGAAACAAAGCCCGACTACCTTTTTGCAATATTTTAATTCGCAGATTTATACCGCAGAGTGGAGCTGATGGATGGGGTTTGTGAGTGGCTTCACTGGGATTTTTTTCTGCAGAGGTGCTAAGCTTCTTGTTTTGGGCTTTGGCTTTTTAGACATCAAATTAATTACTTTTCCTTTTATCCACATTGGACCTGGTTGAGAATGAAGCAGAATCTCCACCTCTAGAAGGTGAAGGGACTTCACATCGTCTATGTCCCGGGAAATAAGAACATAAGCCGTGCCTCTGCTGGGTCAGACCTGAGTTCCATCATGCCCAGCAGTCCGCTCACGCAGCGGCCCATCAGGTCCAGGACCTGTTTAGTAGCCCTCTTCTATCCCCTTTTCCTTCAGAAAATTGTCCAGTCCCTTCTTGAACTCCAATATCATACCCTGTCCTATCACTCCCTCTGGAAGCGCGTTCCAGGTGTCCACCACCCGTTGGGTGAAGAAGAACTTCCTAGCATTGGTTCTGAATGGGAGCCATTATCGGTCTCTCCAAGGACCCTTCCTACCCATTTGCCTTGGAGTCGGCCTCGGTAGTAAAATTAACAAATATTACTCATGGATACAATTAGATTAGTTCTAGCTGTCCATCATCTTGATACGCATTCCTTGACATCTCAGCATGACTGTAGCCTGAGGCCCAGATGCACTAAAGTCAGCGATCGTCGCTAAACCAGTTCTGACTGCTTTTGCAATTATCGCATTGGCCGACCCGATGCACAAAACAGCTCACCGCATGTTTTTCTCCTTGATCATCCATTTTCCAAACCAGCCATGCAAATTAGCTAAAACCCCATGCAAACTAGCCAAGCACTAACATCGCTTGGCTATGCGCAAAAAAATACCCATGGGGGGAAGCCTCTGCTTGCCCTGGATCGGTAACTTGGAATGTTGCTACTCTTTGGGTTTTGGCCAGGTACTAGTGACTTGGATTGGCTACCATGAGAATGGGCTACTGGGCTTGATGGTCCATTAGTCTGACCCAGTAAGGATGTTCTTATGATTTTAGCGATCCAAAAAAGGCAACTGGTCAAGACAAGTCTCCTTTCCATATGCACCATAGTGGAGGATGTCATTAAGGCTACTGGATGGACACTTTATTTAACGATCTTTATATCCCACTTAAAACCTAAGCGGGGTACAATCATACATATATAAAATCAACATAAAAGCCATCATAAACCTAACATACAATTGATCATCTTTTATCTACTACGGAAAGCCCATTTCTTCTTTTACTGCTCTTTTATAAAAAGGGGGATAATACGCTAAAAAACCTGCTCGATATCAATGAAGAAATCTAAATATATTCTCTCTGAAACAACATTGTCTTTACACGTTTTCTGACTTGTAAAATATTAGCAGCCTATTTAATTTCAGATACTGAGGGGAGTTGGGAGGTATTGGTTTGTTCTTCTTCCACACTCATCAGATTCAAAACAAGAGTCCGGCTCTCGCAACTTCTCTGGGTTGTTTTTTTTACCATGTGTTTCTTCTTCCAACCTACTCCAGTCTGGTGATTCCAGGATAGTCCTCAGCTGGGGCTTATGCCCCAGGGATCTTTCCTAAACCTGACAATCAAGCTTACTAAGCCCACTCAACAAACACCTGTGGTCTTCCTTCTCGTTTATCAGGCACTGTTAAAACAATACCACTTTTTATTCACACACACTGGTAAAACATGTGATCAGGTCCATTCCAACCCTTCATTGGCCCTTTGGGCAGCTTCCAGTACCATTTATCGGTCTCTCTGCTGGTCGCCACCATCCCTGCCACCGGTCACTCACCAGTCACCTTTGACCAATGTTCTCAGAGTCTACAGGATGCTTTCTCTTAAGTCTTTTGGCAGCTTCCAGTACCATTTACTGGTCTCTCTGCCGGTCGCCACCAGTCCACCGCCGGTCACTCACCAATCACCTTTCAGCCTATGAGTTTAGACTCTTTGGTTCCACTGCCAGTTCCTTACTCCTCGGCCTTTTGAGTCCCCATGGGTCCTGGACACTTTCTTCACTGGTCCCTCTGCCGGTCATCAAGCTTGAGCCTCTCACCCCTGGACTCCAAGCTCTAGCAGGTCTTCTGGCTACTCCATCTTCCAGACCCACCTCCAGTCGCTCGGGCATCTTTACCTGGACTCATGTCCTTCCAGTCACTCAGTCTTCACACGCCCTGAGGACTCTTCCAGTCTCTCCGCCACTCTCCAGGAGAGTGAGCAACAGGGAGAGTCCTCACGGTCTCTCACATGGTTCACCAGGCCCTCTGCCAGTTGTAAAGCTTGAGCCCCCACCCTCCCCATTTCAATTGTTTTGTTTTCTTTCTCTCAACATTATGAATTATTCTGATGTTTCTACCAGCTAGGGTGCAATTTTGCACATGAGATCGGAGGTTCAAAGTCAGAGTCAGTGTTATGTGGAGATCTCCTTCCTGCCTGCAAGGTACAAACTGCATGGCCAGTGACCTTTTCAGAGGTGTTTAGACAAGAAATCAAGAGTGTGCAGAGCGAGGACTGGCGGTTTCTCTCAGCTGCCACATCACATAATAACGTCAGTCACCTGAAGGCAAAGAGCACTTTCTCCTGTTTTCCCCTTTGCTTTTGCAATCACTGCCTGAGGGCTTGGACTTAGATTTCCTACTAATGCTTTTTAAAAATGTGACTGCAGCTGTCTCAAGTACTGTTAATACATGTTGTTTAACCCTTTAATTGCTCCCCAGATGTATTTACCTGGGTAAAATGGGCTGGCTGCAAGGAGGAGAGAGAGTGAGTCCAATGGTCAGGAGGAGAGTAGGAGAAAGGGATAGAGAGAGCAGAGTAATATGGCTAAGTGAAGGGCAAGTAAGGAGGGAGGGGAAAGACAGTGAATGAGAGCCTGGAAAAGATTGGGGTGAGGGTGAAAGGAGGAAAAAGCGGATGAGAGGATTGTGTGGGAGTTGGGTATGAAATGGAGGGGTGGGTTTGTTTTGGTTTTTTCTTCTGTGAATGACCTTCACTGCAGTATTTTGGATTAATTGGAGTTGTCAAATGTCGGTGAACCTGATTTCCTTCATCAGAATAACATAACATAACATAAAACGCACTTGTATACCGCAAATACCATGATGTTCTATGTGGTTCACAAAGACTAGTAATGCAAATGAATAAACAAATTTCTTAACAAGATACGTCTTTAAGGAATGTCAAAATTGTTGGTATGAATTTGAGATTTTGAATATGTGAGTTAAAGATAGCAAACGATCCTGAAATTTCTTATATTTACAACCCTTTACAGAAGGGGATGAGAATAATGAATGAGATTGTTTAGAATGTATAATGATAAAAGATTCCAGAAAATACTCAGGAATTGGACCTGTTAGTGCCTTGTAACAAATACAGCTGAGCTTACATTTAACCCGAGCCTCAACTGGAAGCCAGTGCAATCAGCGATAGAAATCAGTGACATGATTATACTTCTTCAAATTAAAAATCAATCTGACTGCTGCATTCGGAATCATTCACAGTCTCCGGAGATTCTTCTGAGTACCACCAAGAAGCACAATATTACAATAATCCAACTGACTAAGGGCCAGTGATTGAATCAACAATCGAAAGGCATTAACATCAAAATATGCTCGAACATAAGAACATAAGAATTGCCGCTGCTGGGTCAGATTAGTGGTCCATCGCGTCCAGCAGTCCGCTCATGTGGCGGCCCCCAGGTCAAAGACCAGAGCCCTACCTTCGTTCATTCTGGTTCAGCAGGAACTCGTCCAACCTTGGAGGGTGTTTTCCCCTATAACAGCCTCCGGAAGAGTATTCCAGTTTTCTACCACTCTCTGGGTGAAGAAGAACTTTCTTACATTTGTACGGAATCTATCCCCTTTTAACTTTAGAGAGTGCCCTCTCTACCTTGGAGAGGGTAAACAACCTGTCTTTATCTACGAAGTCTATTCCCTTCATTATCTTGAATGTTTCGATCATATCCCCTCTCAGTTTCCTCTTTTCATAAAGTATGGAAACCCTTTCGGACCAGCGAGTCAACCTGATTTTTCATAGTAAGGGTATGATCCAAAATTACACCAAGTATCTTTATGGTTGACTGTATGCTATAGATTTAGAACATAAGAACATAAGAATTGCCATCTCCGAATCAGACCCTGGGTCCATCAAGTCTGGTGATCCGCACACGCGGAGGCCCCGCCAGGTGTACCCTGGCATAGTTTTAGTCCCCATATCACTGTATGCTTCTCAAGGGAGATGTGCATCTAATTTACCCTTACCCGTATCACTCTATGCCACTCTTAAGGAGATGTGCATCTAGTTTACCCTTAAATCCTAGAACGGTGGATTCTGCAATTACTTCCTCTGGGAGAGCATTCCAGGTGTCTACCACTCGCTGCGTGAAACAGAACTTCCTGATATTCGTCCTGGACCTGTCCCCCCTCAGCTTCAGTCTGTGTCCTCTTGTCTGTGCCCTGCTCCATTTTGTCGAATCCTTTCAGTATTTTGAAAGTCTCGATCAGATCCCCTCACAGTCTCCTCTTCTCAAGGGAGAACAACCCCAGTCTCCTAAGTCGTTCCTCGTAGTCCAGGTTCTCCATACCTTTCACTAGCTTCGTCGCTCGTCTCTGCACCCTCTCCAGCAGTTTTATATCCTTCTTTAGGTATGGAGACCAATGCTGGACGCAGTATTCCAGGTGTGGTCTGATCATGGCTCTGTAGAGCGGTATTATAACTTTCTCTGATCTACTCAAAATTCCCTTCTTTATCATGCCTAGCATTCTGTTTGCTTTCTTCACCACTGCCGCACATTGCGCCGACGGTTTCAGGGTCCTATCTATCAGTACGCCCAGGTACTTTTCCTGTTCGGTCTTTCCCAGACATACTATACTTGTGATCTTTATTTTTTCTGCCTAAATGCATCATTTTTTTGATCATTTAGGACTGATGGTCTTCGTGCTGTCTTGGTTTAAAAGGACTTCTAACTAGTCTGGCATGTTTAGGTTCCCAAGTCAATGCTGAGAACACGTTGACTTCTGGATTCGGTACCTGTAAACATTTTCTCCACTTCTGTATAAGTTTGTCTTTTACATTTTGGATCCCTGAGGAAGGCGTGTTGAGCCGAAACACGGACCGTGTTGGGTCCAGTCTTAAAGGCACATATGGATTGAGTTTGTATTGCTGTGTTTGCTTTTATCGAGAAAATTTTGAATAAAATGATCTCCAAGGTCCGAGAACATTGCGTTTCCACAGTCTGGTTTGTTTGAAGATGAGGCTTTGGCCAGGGTGCTGATAGTTGTAAGTGGCATTAAGGGCAGGTTCTGGTTTCAAGAGATAGGATCAGCTGCCCCTAGGAATAGGGTTACCAGATTTTACGTGGGTAAAATCCGGACCTTTTAGATCCACCCCAGGCCTTCTCCATGACATCCTGTCCCCTCTCAACGTGATTTCGTTTCAAAACCTGGACAAAATGCCAGGTTTTGAAAAGCCTTCCAGACATGTCCTCCTTTTGAGGACATCTGGTAACCCTATCTGCTCTCATGAGGGGGAGGGGTGCTATTACCGTCTATTATGAGTCCACACTCCTGCAGTGAACGCATTTCCCAGTTTAGATGGAAATGAGACGGAGTAGAGTAAATAATGATTTTCTCTTCAGCACAGGCAAGAAAATGAACTGTAATTAAGGAGTTTGCTAATGGCTTCTGGAAGCAGTTGAAATAGTCAAGTCACCAAAAGAACTGTCGGTCTACATTCCAGAAATTTAACTTAAAAGTTTCAAAATGGAGAAAGAAGCAGATAAATGCCACCAATTTCTTGCTCCTCCCACTTTCCTTCTCGGTCACAGAACTGCAAAGCTGTTCGATGTCTGGACAGATCTTTGGGAATGGTTTAGTAGCGAGGGGGGGGGGGAGGTCATTTCCTGCAGTTTCATCCTCTGGCAGGATGAGGTGCTCTAGGAAATCGTGCAGATGTGGGGGTTGGGAGGGGGTGCTCGCAGACCTTGCAGTCCCAGCTTATCTTGGAATGCCACCTGCGGGGATTTTGTTCTGGAACTGAAGGAATGTCCTAGTCTTCCCGATGAGAACAGGCACAACCACGTTCACGCATCGTCTCGCACGTTTTAGCTACCTGTGGTGTACCCAGCACCATAAGGGTAAAGACCAGCCACCACAGACTCTTGAAAAAGGCAGGATTGCCGAAACACTGCCCGTGTTGAGTCCATTTGTTGATACCGTGCTGTTCTTCAGTAAAAGTACACTTTGGATAACCCAGCGGTGAGTGACTGACATCTTTTGCCTCACGACTTCCCTTCTTTGATTACCGTCTCCATCGCTGAGACCAGCACCGGCTCTTCTTCGAGGTATTCTTGTGTTGACATGAAATTCTGTATGCAAAGTTTGAGATTGCATTTGTACATATGTCCCTCCCCCCAGACAAGGACTGAGAGTTGTAGATAAAGCTTATAAGATCACCATAAATGTATCATTTACTCCCATCCATAATGAGTTTTCTCTTCCTTTCCTCTGGAGTTGCTACCTTGTCTCCAGGGTCAGAGGGCGAAAGGTATGATGGCTACGTAGAGCTGTCCTCACAGGTTGAAGGCTCATCTACCACCGTGGCATAAGGATGGAAGAACTCAGGACCTTATGGAATCGGGTGTAATAACAAGTGCCTGGGACTCCCAAATAAAATAGGTTTTAATCCCCAGTTTAGACTTGGGCTAAGATATCTGGTGCCTGGAGACTAACTTTTTTCTAGCGTTGCTGGCAACTTGAGATTTGTGGGTTAAAGATGCATTAACAGTAATTTACATTTTGTATCTCTCCAGGTGTAATTTCGGGTCTGTCTTTGGGTATGGAATACCAACCCCTTCCTGATTTCCAGCCACACTTGAACATCCCTCCGTTTGGTCGAGAAAACGGGCAGATGCAAATTCTTGCTGTAGGCAAATCTGAGGCACAGGAAGACACCAGCACCAGCAATAGGCCCGTCAGTGACAGGCACCCCACTGCCATTTACAAAGAAGATAGTTTGTCTTTCAGTGAGTTGCAGGGATATGTGCAGACAGAAGACAGGCTTTTCAAGCATGCCTCGGACACAGGTAGTTCCTTCAGCATCATGGCCAGCAGCACTGTCCTCGAGGAGAGCTCACCAGAGGCAGAGAAGCATCTCCCCCCTGACTATAAGAACAACATAGATGGGCCACCTATAGGTGGGCCCAGGGACTGCAGGGTGTCCCTTGCAACTGAGAGTAGCAACAGAGACTGTCCCCATGTGGACGATCCAGATCTGCTTCGTGAACCTCTGGGACTCTCTCCCTCTCAGGGTCGGCAGGTGATTGGGAAAGCAGACAGCTGGCCTCACGAGGCCTCCTTCACCTCTTCCAACTTCTCACCCTCATCTCGCAGTGATTCATCCCTCGGTGACCTCATGCTAAGCCCATGGATTCCAAGGCCACAGAGACGCGCGTCCCAAGGGTCAGATCAAAGGAAATCCACATGTGAGTATTTCAGTGAACTGTGTGACACTGTTTGGGGTTTGACCTCTTAGTACTTTTTTTTCAGGCTAGCCCTAATGAATATGCATGCCTGGCATCTCCATTATATGCAGATCTCTCTCATGCATATTCATTAGGACTATCCTGAAAACCCGACTGGCCTGGTGGTCTTCCAGGACAGGGTTGGGAACCACTGCTCTAGAAGATAGAAATATATGTACTGTATTTCACAAGGTGCTAACCTTTAGCTGCCCTTTGGTTAGGAAGTTCTGGGGAGAGGTCTTGGGTGGGATGAAGACTAAAATTTTTACCTGGTAACTGTGAGTTTTTGGTGCCTATGGTATGTAGAGACTTTCCCTTTGAAAATTTACTTGCAAAATTTGCCTATAATTTGGTAGTTTGAAGGTTCTCATAGAGAGCATTCTTCTCCTTGCTGTTCTCATGAAGTGCATTTGGCTCCTCTCTACTTGGGTATCTTTGCAAACTCTTCTCCGCTCTCCAGTTGGACAGAGGGAAACATCTGGTTGCCGAGTCCACTAAATGCAGGTGAATTCTTGTGTCCTTTACTGGCAGGAGGGAAAGAACCTCTGGTACTTCCCAGTACAGAGAACTACAGGTTCCAAAAGAAGTTTCCTCAGGTACCTGCTGGATGTGAATAATTTGATATACAAAATATTCAGCCCACGCTAAATGTTACATCACCAAAATCAGCAGCTCCCTGGCAGCTCGATCTTTAGAGATGGTGGTCTCTGGGAATTTTACTGGTAGCTGATTAAATGCAAATACAAAATGGGAGTGAAATAACCAGTGAAGATTTGATGTGGATTACAAAATATTTAAATGATATTCTTCCTTGAAATATCTAGTTAAAAGTGCCATTCCAGTAAAAAACCAAAATAACCCCCCCCCAAAACCAACACACATCTTTTTGTATGAGACTTAAAACCTAACCATTTTGAAACCTCAGCTCCAGTGGCAGAGCATTCCATATTAGAGCAGCTTGGTATGGAAAAACTGCTCCAGAACTTCTATCAAACGTGGGCATCTAGAACATGTAATATTAAATAAGACTAGCCTTACTGGGTCAGCCCAATGGTCCATCAAGCCTGTTCTCATGGTGGCCAATTCAGGTCACTAGTACCTGGCCAAAGCGTAGCAACATTCAATGCTCTTGTGGTCTAAAATGTCTTGATTGCATTGGAAAATGTATTAAAGATGCCATTCAAACAGGGGCATAGTAACATAGTAGATGACGGCAGATAAAGACCCGAATGGTCCAACCAGTCTGCCCAACCTGATTCAATTTAAACTTAGCTATTTCTGGGCAAGAACCCAAAGCTTTACCCGGTACTGTGCTTGGGTTCCAACTGCTGAAATCTCTGTTAAGACTTACTCCAGCCCATCTACTGCTTCCAGGGGATCCTAGACTCGCCAATTTGAATCTGGTTGGTATACCCAGAAACTATAAGATGGAATCTTCCACATTTTTATATGGTTGGGCTGGAATTGAGATACTGGGAGGCCATAGGAAAATATTCCATATACTTTGCACTCTCCACTCCTGGATTGGCGTTTGAACCAACTGGTCTACTTAGAGGTCCTTTAACTAAGGCACTCTGAATGCCGTGTGGGTTTTATGGCTCTTAACACACTCTAATTCTATAGAGCACGCCAAATCTGTTAGTGCACCTTAGTAAAGTTTAAGGCAGGTTCCTGGGGCAATAATATTAGTAGAGACAGTAAACCAGTGATATTTACAAAGTCTCTTTAACTCCTGTTGAGAATATGTGACTTAGCATCCCATTATTTTCAGAGAAGGGTTTCGTCTACTTACAATCTTTGTAGTCTTAAAAGGCTGAGAATGTTGGAGGTTCTGAGTGGTTTGGGCCTGCTGGGAGGTGTGGTGGTTTCCTTCTCTGCTCTCCGATTGAGAAGACTGTCCTTCCTTTCAGGGAGAAAGATCCGGATCTACTCCCCAGAGAGCCTGAGTGATGGGATCTCTCAGGATGATGACTCTGTTTTCTCGCCACCTTGTGCGGAGCAGCCGGAGCCATTACCAGAGTGCCTGGACCAGACTCTTGATCCATCGGTGTCTTCAGCTGTGGAGCGCCAGAACATAAGGGGCTCGGAGCAAGAACGCAGGCGCTTTTCTGCCTCTGAGCTCATCAGCAAACTTCAACTGACCCAACGCAGAGCAGCATTCTCGCTAGCGCTGAGCAAGTCCCTCTCCACCAGGGTCACGGTAAAAGACAAGAGCACAGGCGCAGACCAGGAAGGTGAGCTGCTTCTACCAGCATTATGATATGCAGGTTACTTATAAGACTGGTTTCATGAGGCCTGCTCAGGACACCCACAGGAGTCTGCCATTCAGTCAAGGTGTACAGTAGAGAATGACAGGGGACAAATTTTTCCCTGTTCCCGCAGGAACTCAGTTTCCCCATTCCATCCCTGTGAGTTGTCGCTGTCCCTGTCCCCTTCCTGTAAGCTCTGCCTTAACCGCACAAGCCTCGAACACTTATGATTTTAAAGCATTTGAGCCTTGTGCAGATGAGGACGGAGCTTAGGCATTGGTGGAATGAGACATTATGACATCACAATCTGAGCTCTAGTATGTTGCTGCTTATGATTTTAAAGCGTTTGAGGCTTGTGCAGATGAGGACGGAGCTTAGGCATTGGTGGAATGAGGCATTATGACATCACAATCTGAGCTTTAGAACGTTGCTACTTAGGATGTTAAAGCGTTTGAGGCTTGTGCAGATGAGGACGGAGCTTGCAGGAATGGGGCAGGGACAGGAAAAGAACTCACGGGGACGGTACTGGAAAATGAGTTCCCACGGGGACTGTGAATAATTTGTCCCCATGTCATTCTCTAGTGTACAGCACGAAGCTGTGGTAAAATGTGGCCTTAGTATGCCCTTATGCGGGTCTTTCCCCTGTGCCAAGGCCATTTTTTTTTTTTTTTTGCCGCAACTGTAAAATAGCTGACTCTTCCCGTTTTCAGAATTAATGGCCCATTAAAATTATTGCTAAGTGGGCACTTACTGACACCACCTATTTTTGGTAGGCTGTAAAGGCTTATGTGGTAATCTGGCGCTAATCAGTATCAACATGGTAACATAGATGTGCTAACCACGCTGTCACTACCAGCTACCACCCTCCCCGCCCCAGAATAATAATAATTAAAAAAAAATTAGGGCACGGTTTGCGCTCACAGGCTGCCAGTTTACTGTAGGGCATCTCTTGTATGACCTGTGGTCTCGGCTAAAATTTGCAGTTTAGTTATTTCATCTGCAAGAGATCGGAGGCTGGCTTATACCAGGAAATGGGCACTTGCTGGTTTTAGGGATAGAATTCCATCAGAGATAAATACAAAAGAGTTGATGTACTGGGACAGACCGAAGGTCCATCAAGCCCAGGATCCTGTTTCCAACAGTGGCCAACTTAGATCCCAAGTAGGAAAACAGATTCTATGCTGCTTATCCTAGGAAAAAGCAGTGGATTTCCCCAAGCCATCTCGATAATGGCCTATGGACTTTTCTTTTAGGAAATGATCCAAGCCTTTTTTAAACCCTGCTAAGCTAACTGATTTCACCAAATTTTCTGACAACGAATTCCAGAGTTTAATTACACGTTGAGGGAAGAAATATTTTTCTCCGGGTCTTTAAAAATGTATCTATTTATTTATTCAGTTTTCACCATTCAGCGCTTGCCCCCTAGTCCAAGTATTTTTAGAAAGAGTAAACATGTGATTCGCATCTACCCTTTCCACTCCACCCAGTATTTTACAGAGCCATCTCTTCTCCAGGCTTAAGAGCCCGCTTTAGCCTCTCCTCATAGGGATGTTACCCCAAACCTTTTATCATTTTTGTTGCCCTTCTCTGTGCCTTTTCTAATTCCGCTATATCTTTTTTGAGATACGTCGATCAGAACTGCACACAGTATTCAGTTGTGGACATACCATAGCGTGATACAAGGGCATTATCACATTTTCCTCTTTGTTTTCCATTTCTTTCCTGATAATTCCTAAAATTCTATTTGCTTTTTTAGCAGCTGCTGCACATTGAACTGAGGTTTCAACGTATCCTCAACAATGACACCTAGATCCTTTTCCTAGGCAGTGACTCCTGACACAGAACCCAGCATCACATAGCTATAGTTCGGGTTCCTCTTTCCCACATGGATCACTTTGCACTTGCTCACATTAAATGCCATCTGCCATTTTGATGCCCAGCCTCACAAGGTCCTTTTGCAATTTTTCACAACTTTGAACAACTTTGTCATCAGCAAATTTAATTATCTCATTAGTTATTCCCATCTCTAGATCATTGATAAATGTTAGAAATCAGTGGTCCCAGCACAGACCCCTGGGGAACCCCACTATTTACCCTTCTCCATTGAGAATATTGACCATTTAAACCTACTCTTTGTTTTCTATCAGTAGATTGGTGAAGCAAGATTTCCCTTGATCAAAACAATGTTGACTTTCTCATTAATCCATGCTTACGTATATGTTCTGTCATTTTGTTCTTTATAATAATCTCTACCATTTTGCCCGGCACCGAAGTCAGACTTGTCAGTCTATAATTTCCTGGATCACCTCTGGAATCCTTTTTAAAACTTGGCATCACGTCGGTCCCCTCCTGTCTTCTGGTAATATGCTGGATTTTAAAGAAAAATTACTAATTACTAATAATACATAGAAACATGACGGCAGATAAAGGTCAAATGGCCCATCGAGTCTGCCCATCCGCAGTAACCATTATCTCCTCCTCTCCCTATTGGGTAAGGTTCTTAACATTTGCATCTCCTCTTCCTATAGGCTAAGGCTCTTTGAACCTGTATTGTGAGGTCATAGAGCTGCCCATCCGCAGTAACCATTATCTCCTCCTCTCCCTATTGGGTAAGGTTCTTAACATTTGCATCTCCTCTTCCTATAGGCTAAGGCTCTTTGAACCTGTATTGTGAGGTCATAGAGCTGCCCATCCGCAGTAACCATTATCTCCTCCTCTCCCTATTGGGTAAGGTTCTTAACATTTGCATCTCCTCTTCCTATAGGCTAAGGCTCTTTGAACCTGTATTGTGAGGTCATAGAGCTGCCCATCCGCAGTAACCATTATCTCTTTCTCTCTCTGAGAGATCCCACTTGCTGTCCCAGGCCCTTCTGAATTCAGACACAATCTCTGTCTCCACCACCTCTTCCAGGAGACTGTTTCATGCATCTACCACTCTTTCTGTAAAAAAAAGTATTTCCTCAGATTATTCCGGAGCCTATCACCTCTTAACTTCATCCTATGCCCTCTCATTGCAGTTTCCTTTCAAATGCTCTGCAAGTTCATTTTTCAATTCTATCAGCATTCTGGGTTGTATACCATCTGGTCCAGGAGATTTGCTACTGTTCAGTTTGTCAAACTGATCCATTACCTCATCCAGTGTTACCGAGATTTGTATGAGTTTCTCTTATTCATCAGAACTGAATACCATTTCTGATACCAGTAAGTCACCCACGTGTTTCATTTAATCTCTCTGCTATGGCTTTGTCTTCCCTGAGAGCCGCTTTAATCCCTTGGCCATCTAGCGGTCCAACTGATTCTTTTATTTTGCATGCTGGCAATACTGAGCTTGTGATGGTCAGCAATTTTTAAATACTGCCAGGGACTGGAATATTCCATGGCAGCTATTGGCAATGTGAGATATTTGGTGCCATATCCATTTGGACAGCATTATGGGGGAAATTCTATAAATGGCACCTTTTAATCTAGGTGCCAAAAGGCGCCCTACTGACGCCTATGTTAGGAGGGAAATGCCTTTTTTAAATGCTCCTTACCGGTGCTTAAACAAAAGGCACAGGAATCGCACCTCCAGAGGCACCTACCAGCACCTAATGCCATTATAGGCTTGGCCAACGCCATGTTGTGGTAGGTGCCTCTGGAGGTGCGATTCATGTCAGAGGAAAGGTGCCTGATGGCCTAGATTTCCAGTGCCTATCTTTGCTAGAGGCATGATTCTCTAAACGGTGCCTTCGTGTGATCGACATGTGATCAGCGACAGAAGAAAATGGTGCCATTTAGAGAATCTTAAGAACAAAAGAATAGCCTTACTGGGTCAGACCAAAGGTCCCTCAAGCCCATTAACCTGTCCTCACAGGGCCAATCCAGGTCCCTAGTACCTGGCAAAAACCCAATAGTAGCAACATTTTGGAACCCCAAAGAGTATCACAGATTCCATGTGTAGATGGTGGGAGATAAATGTTTTAAAATAATTTTTTTTAAAAACCCCTCTTGTGGTGCTGGACTTCAGAGAGCAACCATTGCTACAAACTGCTCTTCCAGCGAGTGACACTTTCAACCGTCCTGCTGTTCTCTGTCTTTGCAGGCAGAAACAGAAGGCAACGGAGCTGGAGCAGTGCCAGAAGTGAAAGCATTGTCCTGACGCATGCGAGAGAGAGCACCTCATCTCCCAAGTAAGATGGTGGAGAGAATCGTGTTCTACATAACACTGCCAGGGAGGGAGAGTGGAATAAGCCAAGATTTATACTTAATTACTCACTTTTTTTTTCTAAAGCCAAGTTGCATTTCAGTGTTTATTTCCTGCCCAAGAAACTTAGAACCTAAGGCAAGGTACGTGAAGTGGCCTAAGGTTACGAGAAGCATCAGGATTTGAGGCCTTGTTCACCAGGTTTCTCCTTCATCCAGTAGATGGTGCTCTGCCCTTCCCTACAGAGGTGCCATTTGCTGTGGTATTAACACCGGTCAAGAATACCTCGTGTTAGTTTCTCTTACTGTCTGGGTGGGGGATTGTGAGAAGGAACTGTGGGCTAGTACCTGGTCGTAGCCTTTGATTGGCAGTCTAACCTCTCTTGCTCTTCTTTTTTGTAGGCAGGAGCCTTTGCAGGAGAGAGAGCCTCATGGAGCGTCGCTGAGTTGCAAGTACAGGCAGTCCAGGTTCCTCCAGACTTGTGAGCTGACTTACCTTTTCTTGGTAGCTAAGAAAAGTAGGGCTGGTGGCTAACTCGGGTCAATCCTGACAAAATCAATCCCAGTTTTACCACCTTGCATCTATAAACTTGTTTTTCCAATTAAGTCAAGAAAGGGAGAACCTCAAAGCTCATCAATGAATTGGGGTATAACCAGAAGTGGCTTAGCTTTCCATGGTTGACCTGGGTCAGGAGTCAGCCCTGACCTTGGGATGTCCAAGAACAGCAGTGAGCAGCCAATCATGAAGAAAGGGATGTTCTAAGCCAGTGTTTTTCAATCTTTTTTGGGCAAAGGCACACTTGTTTCATGAAAAAAATCACAAGGCACACCACCATTAGAAAATGTTAAAAAATTTAACTCTGTGCCTATATTGACTATATATATAAAGTAATTCACTTGAGTGCCACCGCCGCCATCGGGAACAGGCTGGCGCCAAGTTCTCCCTGCTTCTCTTCCCCGCGGGGCTGACCAACTCTCGCCACCCGTCGTCAATTCTAACGTCGGAGAGGACGTTCTAGGCCAGCCAGGCAGCGATTGGCTGGCCCAGAACGTCCTCTCTGACTTCAGAATTGACGCGAGTGGCGAGAGTTGGCCGGCCCCACAGGGAAAAGCAGGGAGAACTTGGCGCCGGCCTGTTCCCGATGGTGGCGGTGGCACTCAAGTGGCTAAAGAGCCGCAGTTTGCCGGCCTAGGGACAACACTGGAGGGTGGCCAGCTGTGCACCCCCTTGGGACGTAAACCCGGGGTGGGGCAGACCGCCCCCCCCCCATCCTGGTATGCCACTATCTGTACCTCACTCCCTCCGTATGACCAAAAATTCTCCTTTCTTCTATTCCCCGTGTACACAACCAACTCTTTCCCTCCCTTCCTCTCTCCAAAGTCCATGCCTTCTGTGTCCAAACACTCATTCCCTCCCCCATCTCAGCATCTCTTTCCCTCCCTTCCTCTCTCCCAAGTCCATTTCTTCTGTGTCCAAAAACGCATTCCCTCCCCCACCTCAGCATCTCTTTCCCTCCCTTCCTCTCTCCCAAGTCCATTTCTTCTGTGTCCAAAAACGCATTCCCTCCCCCACCTCAGCATCTCTTTCCCTCCCTTCCTCTCTCCCAAGTCCATGCCTTCTGTGTCCAAAAACCCATTCCCTCCCCCACCTCAGCATCTCTTTCCCTCCCTTCCTCTCTCCCAAGTCCATTTCTTCTGTGTCCAAAAACGCATTCCCTCCCCCACCTCAGCATCTCTTTCCCTCCCTTCCTCTCTCCCAAGTCCATGCCTTCTGTGTCCAAAAACCCATTCCCTCCCCCACCTCAGCATCTCTTTCCCTCCCTTCCTCTCTCCCAAGTTCATTCCTTGTGTCCAAAACGCACTCTCTCCCCCCTTTTGTGTTCCGTGTTTGCCTCCCAGCCCATCTTTGCAACTTTCTCAGCAAAACGAAGCTCAAGCCGCGAGGCTTGTCTTCTGCTTCCTGCCTGCCCTGCTGCGCACAAATAGCCGAACGGAAGTATTCTCCGACGTCAGCGCTGACGTCGGAGGGCAGGCTTTGCTTAAGCCCTCCCTCTGACATCAGCGCTGACATCGGGGAACGCTTGCGATCGGCTATATGTTAGCTGCAGGGCAGGCAGGAACAGAAGACGAGCCTCGCGGCTCGAGATGTATTGAACTCCGCGGGTCCCCCGTCCAGCTCTCTCCTGTCCACGTGGGGCGGACCGCCCCTCTCCCTAGACTGTGGCCTAGGACCCTGGGGGAGCCCGGGCCCCCTGTCAGCTCCGGGCCCCTGAATGCAGGACTGGTGGTACTGCCCTGATGGCGGCCCTGACCGTTCGGCACACCAGGCAATGTGCCGCGGAACAGCGGTTGAAAAACACTGGTCTAAGCAACCAGACTGGGTGCGAACTGTATGTTCTCTCTGCCTCCCTCATAGTAAGATTTACTGAAGTCTTGGTTAGAGCATGACTAGATTACCCACGGTAAATATTTCTGGTAGCCATTGTCTCCCTAGAGTTCATTTCCTTCTTTATAATGAAGGCACTTTGGGTCTGTATGTGGCTAAAATTTGCCCACCCATTCCCCAAGTCAAAGTTTGGATAAAGATCATTTGTGCATGTGGGGTTAGGTCACTGGATGAAGTAATGAGCTCGTCTTGGACTATTCAGTTAAATAAACAGACTTCCATCATGATTCAAAATTCTGTTCTGCCCTATTAATCTATTCAGTTAAAACAGTGAATGCCTTGTTGAACATGATGTATATTTAGGAACCATCCTAAGGCATCATCTAATCTCGCTTGCTAATTTGTTCCATTCCAAAAATGCCAACTACAGCAAATGGTCTATTACGAGTTTGGGCAAGGCACTATTGCTGAGAAGTAGATAACTAAAGTCTCACACAAGAACGTATGGTCTGTGCCAAGAATAAAATGTAAAGCAGCTTCTCCAGAGAGAGTTTTGTGAACGAGACAAAACATTAACGGTATGAACTGAATTGGCAAAATACTGGAAAAATGTTTGTTCACACAACTTGTAATTAAAAGTTACCAGAGAATGTTGGAAAAACAGTTAGTTTAGCGGGGTTTAAAAAAAGAACATAAGCATCATCGTACTGGGACAGAACGAAGGTCCATCAAGTCCAGTATCCTGTTTTGGTCTGCTTACTTTCAAATCCCTTTTTTTTAAAACACCAGCTTTCATTCACAAATTATTAATACCTTACACTACCAACAGAACTTTAAGATCTGCAGAACAACATTTATTATCTATCCCATCTCTAAAAATAATAAATACGCGCCGCCAGTTTATGTTTTCCGTTACTGCTCCCCAAAATTGGAATTCCTTCCCTATTTATCTAAGAGAAGAAACTAATATAGAAAAATTCAAAAGTAAATTGAAAACTTTTCTTTTCAATGATGCATTTATAAATTAATTAAAAAAAAAAAAAATCAGAAATCATTTTTTTTTCTCTTTCTTCAATCACCCTACCCTTCCTCATGTCCATTCCCTATATGTCTCTCCAGACTTTTAATACAATGTAAATTCTCCCCTTAATTCCTTATGTTTCCAGTTCGTTGCATCTGTCTAAAGTTGAGTTTGTTTTATCTATTGTAGTAATAATTTTAATATTGTAATTTTATCATGATGTACATCGCTTTGAATCCAGATAAAGCGATTAATCAAAATTTTATTAAAACTTGAAACTTGAAAACTTGAATTCACATCAACCCTTTCCACTCCACTCATTATTTTATAGATCTCTATCATATCGCCCCTGAGCCATCTCTTCTCCAAGCTGAAAAGCCCTAGCCACTTTAACCTCTCCTCATAGGGAAGTCACACCATCCCTTTTATCATTTTTATTGCCCTTCTCTGTACCTCTTCTAATTCCGCGATATCTTTTTTTGAGATACGGCAACCAGAATTGCACACAATATTCAAGGTGCGGCCTTAGTATAGAGCGATACAAGGGCATTCTAGCATTTTCCTCTTTGTTTTCCATTCTATTTGCTTTCTTAGCAGCCACCACATATTGAGCTGAGGGTATCAACGTATCCTCAACAATGACACCTAGATCCTTTTCCTGGTCAGTGACTCCTAACACAGAATCCAGCATCGCATAGCTATAGTTTGGGTTTCTCTTTCCCACATGTATCACTTTGCACTTGCTCACATTAAATGTCATCTGCCATTTTGACACCCAGTTTCACAAAGTCCTCTTGCAATTTTTCACAATCCTCTTGCGATTTAACAACTTTGCATCATCAGCAAATTTAATTATGTCACTAATTATTCCCAGCTTTAGATCATTGATAAATATGTTAAAAAGCAGCGGTCCCAGCACAGACTCCTGGGACACCCCACTATTTACCATTCCAAACACCTAGGGGATGTACTCATTTGTTCCCTACTCCAAAGGAATTAAATATCAATTAAATTTTATACTATAATCCCACTATTTACCCTTCTCTATTGAGCATATTGACCATTTACACCTACTCTCTGTTTTCTGTCTTTCAACCAGTTCTCGATCCATAAAAGGACATTACCTCCATGACTTTCTAATTTCCTCTGGAGTCTTTCATGAAGTACTTTGTCAAATGCCTTTTGAAAATCCAAACATACAATATTAACATGTTCATTCACCCCTTCAAATAAATGCAGTAGATTGGTGAGGCAAGATTTCCCTTGACCAAAATCATGTTGGCTTTCTCTCATTAATCCATGCTTACGTATATGTTCTGTCATTTTGTTCTTTATAATAGTCTCTACCATCTTGCCTGACACCAACGTCAGACTCGCTGGTCTATAATTTCCCAGCTCACTTCTGGAACTCTTTTTAAAAATCGGTGTCATGTTGGCCACCCTCCAGACTTCCGATACTATGCTGGTTTTTAAAGAAAAATTACTAATAACTCTGCAAGTTAATTTTTCATTTCTATCAGCACTCTGGGATATATACTATCTGGGCCACATGATTTGCTACTGTTCAGTTTGTCAAATTGACCCATTACATCATCTAGTGTTACAGAGATTTGTACGAGTTTCTCTGATTGATTAGAATTAAATACAATTTCTGGCACCGGTATCCCCCCCACTTCTTCCTCAGTGATGACTGAGGCAAATAATTCATTTAATCTCTCTGTTATGTCCTTGTTTTCCCATATATCCCTCAGTTGTCTAGCAGTCTAACTGATCTTCTTCCTGCCTTCTTGCTTTTTAATATACCAAAAAAGTTTTAACTGTGTGTTTTTGCTTCCAGCACAATTTTCTTTTCGAGATCTCTCTTCGCCTTCCTTAGCACCTTGCATTTGACTTGACATTCCTTGTGTTGTTTACAGTTATTTTCAGTGTGATCCTTCTTCACTTTCTGAAGGATTCTCTTTTAGCTCTAATAGCTTCCTTTATCTCGCTTGTTAACCACGTTGGCTGCTGTTTAGTCTTCCTTCCTCCTTTTTAATACATGGAATATATCTATTCTGGGCTTCCAAGATGGAATTTTTAAATAACAACCACGCCTGTTGTATATTTTTGACCTTTGCAGTCCATAGGCCATTGTTGTGATGGACTTGGAGAAATCTACTGCTTAGTCCTAGGATAAAATCTATTATACTCTTCTGGGATCTTGTCAGGTACTTGTGACCTGGATTGGCCAGTGTTAGAAACAGGATACCGGACTTGATGGACCTTAAGCCTTGCCAAACTGGGATAGACTGATGTTCTTATGTCCCTCATTGACCTCTTGATGTAGCCAAGGATAGCCAGTGACTGAATAAAAGTTTTCTGTGAACACAGTAGTTTTGGACTCTCTCTCGTGCTTTGTTGCTGTTGTCTTGGGGTCTGTTGACATCATAGGATGCATTTCCTTTTTTTCCGAATGGTGAGCCATTGTAAGGAAAACAATATGGGCCAGATTTCTCTAAGAGGTACCTACTTACCTAAACGAGCTTTAATGAGCTCATAATTGAGAAAAAAAATTTAATTGGCCGATAGGCACCTACTTGATTTCTATGAAAGGTAGGCAACTATTGCATGGTGCCTAGTGCTCCCTAAGCCTATATGGTGTATATAGGGACAGAAAATAGGTGCTGATAGGTTCGATTTCTCAAAAGAAATTGGGCACCTGCAATTAGGCCAGTAAAACCCTGGTCTCCACTACTGGATACGATTCTGTAAACAGCACGTAAGCGTGATTGATATAGTCGGCACCTTTTTTTCAAGGCGCCATTTACAGAATCTGGACGTATAGGAAAAAGAAGTGATGAAAGTGAAAAGAAGCAGTCGGTAACCTAGTAAGTGAGTTTTGGACAGATTGAACAACATTTTTAGAAAGAAGGTAGAAATTGGAACGAAGACGTCCAGGTCGAGAGGCCTCAAGTTCTGCTGGTATTTTAAAACCGGATCTGCTCCTCTGGAACCTCTTCTAAAGCACAGACTGAACTGTTCTGGCTATGTGGAACAGGAGATCTGTACATGTAAATCACTAGAGAATGACACGGGGACAAGTTTTTCCCCATCCCCAAAAGAACTCAATTTCCCTGTCCCCACAAATTCTGTCCCTGTGCCTGCCCCATTCCAGCAATCTCTGCCTTAACCACACAAGCCCCGAACACTTATGATTTTAAAGTGTTTGAGGTTTGTGCAGATGAGGACGGAGCTTGCAGGAACGGGGCAGGGACAGGAGCTGCCTGAATTTAGGTGACAAAACCGTCTATAAAAATGCTATTCTGTAACTGCAAATGATGCCTATTCTGCAGGGGACACTCCTGTGGATTTACGCAAGTGTAGATTAGTCTTTTTATCAGCTACAACAGTGTCTCACAAACTTTGTCAAGCCACGGCACACTAAACGTGGTTGCCCTGGGTCGAGGCATCAGGAAGTGGGGGGCATTGACACGATGACGTCATGTGCACGGGCGAAGGCCCTCCAGACTGGTCCTGAGCCGCCAGTGGCGAGGCGGGGGTGTTGCTGGAAGGGAAGGCGCGTGGAGAGATGGAGAGGTGCTGGTGCCGGATGACTGCCTACCGGATGTGCTTCTCGCCGCAAGAGGTACATCCTTTAGGCAGTGCGCCGACTCCTCTCCTCCTCCCCAGTATCTTGCGGCACACCTGAAATCTCGGCCAGCGCACTAGTGGGCCGCAGTACACAGTTTGTGATACGCTAATCTACAAGTCCTTCAGTGGTCCTGTAGTTTCAGTGGCGTAGCTAGGGAGGTTGGCGTCTGGGGCGAGGGCAACCAGCCTTGCCGCCTCATGCACCCCCTTCTATGTACCACCATGTCACATGCCCCTGCCCTGTGCCACCCCCGCATACCTCTTGAAATAGAGTGCTGGCGCGAGCAGCATCTTCCACCTACTGCTCGCCCCAGCCTCGGCTCCCTTCTGACATCACATCTTGGTCCCATAACCAGGAAGTGATGTCAAAAGGGAGCCGAGGCTGAGGCGAGCAACGAGTGGAGATATATGGTAGGGCCTGGAGAGGTGCCAGCATCCCCACGAAGACAGCGCCTGGGGCAGTCTGCCTCCTTACTACACTACTGTGTAGTTACACCAGCTCTATGGCTGGCAGAAATGATCTGACCTGAAATAAAAGCACGGTGTGGACCTATTACGCTAGTATTTCGTAAAGAAAAATAGGTACCTCAACTAGGCATCTTTTGCTCCTAAAGTAAGGTACCTCTTTAAGGAATTACCTTCCGCACATACAGTGCCATGGAAAAGTTTGATAATAGGGGAGGCCACTAACCATCTATGCTCTTTTCAAGATTGGCCTCGGAATGAGTGGTGGATATGGGAATCAGGCCATGCATCTCTAAGCTTGTCCTGTGCTCATAAATAATTCTGTCCCCCTTTCTGCTGTCTTCACAGCGGTCCTATATCAGGAGTATAGTGATGTGGCCATTAACCGAGAGATCCAGCGGCAGAAGCGGGAGGACACTCTGGTGGAAGATGACGACATCATTGTGCCCCACAAAGCCAACCTCTCCCCTACTAGTTCATTCCGCTCACAGTGTTCCCCCCGGGGTTCCACGTTTTCCCTCTGGCAGGACATCCCCGACGTCAGGGGCAGCGGGATGCTTGGGACACTCAGCACCCAGGAGCGTAAGCTGCAGGAGGTGAGGAAGTGCTCCCTGCCAGGGCCCTCGATTTTCAACTTCCTACCCTCTCCTACCTAAGCCCAAGAGCTGATCTACAGAAATGGCAAATGGGAATTTCAAACAGCAGGCAGTGTAAAATGTACTGTCTAGGGCAGTAAAGGCATTTATTTTTCATGGAGAAATGGAACAAAGTCTCTGCTGGCTAGACCTGAAAAGTCATGTAGAGACATAAGGAACTATGGAGTGGATAGAGAAGAGGGCTGGTGAGTTCACATCAGTATCTTAAATGATATACAGTATAGTAAATAAGCAGAGTAACACAATCAGGGTACAGGGGGGAGGGATCACACTTAGGCCTTCCCTCCCCCCCAACATGGTCTGACAATGTAAACAAATAGTACATTGTTTCTGAATCTGTCCTCTTTAAAGGTGCAGAAGTTTACAGACATAGAAACATGATGGCAGATAAAGGTCAAATGGCCCATCCAATCTGCCCATCCGCAGTAATCATTATCTCTTCCTCTGTCTAAGAGATCCCATGTGCTTATCCCTGGCTTTCTTGAATTCAGACACAATCTCTGTCTCCACCACCTCTTCTGGGAGACTGTTCCATGCATCTACCACCCTTTCTGTAGAAAAGTATTTCCTCAGATTACTCTTAACTTCATCCTATGCCCTCTCATTGCAGAGTTTTCTTTCAAATGAAAGAGACTCGACTCATACACATTTATATTACGTCTCTATCATATCTCCCCTCTCCTGCCTTTCCTCCAAAGTATACAGATTGAGATCTTTAAGTCTGTCCCTGTATGCCTTATGACGAAGCCCACACACCATTTTAGTAGTCTTCCTCTGGACAAACTCCATCCTTTTTATATCTTTTTGAAGGTGCGGCCTTCACAATATTCTAAATGAGGTCTCACCAGAGTCTTATACAGGGGCATCAATACCTCCTTTTTCCTACTGCACATACCTCTCCCTATGCAACCTAGCATCCTTCTAGCTTTCGCCGTCACCTTTTCAACCTGTTTAGCCACCTTAAGATCATCACATACAATCCCACCCAAGTCCCGCTCTTCTGTTGTGCATATAAGTTCTTCACCCGGCCTAAACTGTACTGTTCCTTCAGGTTTTTGCAGCCCAAATTCATGACCTTGCATTTCTTAGCATTAAATTTTAGCTGCCAAATTTTAGACCAACCTCATGCTCAGGCCTACTTTTTGCTCAAGTCCACTCCTACTGAAAATCCCCTTTAAACGTTAAGATCTGGGTGAGAGTCTCCTGCTTTGAGAATCCATCTTGTACTCTACGGGCCAAGAATGGGAACCTTGGCTGCTCTGGTTCAGGGATCCTGCGTTTGGTACAATATTAGAGGTTGGAAGATAACATGCTGGGATTCACCTAGAGTTCTAGGGGACTGAGAGATAGCAGGGAGCTATGGGGGGATGTCTGCTATGCTTATAGAACAGAAAAGGGTTGAGGAAAAGCGTACCAGCATCTCGGCTGATCTTGTGATTTCTGTGCAGGCCAAGTTTGAGCTGATAACCTCCGAAGCCTCATACATACGCAGCCTGTCCATCGCCGTGGAACACTTCCTGAACTCCTCGGAGCTGAACGAGTGCCTGGGGGCACAGGAGAAGCAGTGGCTGTTCTCCAAACTCCCAGAGGTGAAGAACGTCAGTGACCGGTGAGATACAGCGACCTCCTGCCTCTCCATTCCCCCCCCCACTGGGCTTGATGGACCATTGGTCTGACTAAGTGAGGCTGTTCTTATGTGATGGTGCCACTCGCCAGCAGAAACTTCAGAGACAGCACTCTCTAGATGTCTCTTTCCAAAGTCCTGACATGTGGGCGTGGAGGAGTGGCCTAGTGGTTGAAGCCCAGCTCAAATCCCACCACTGCTTCTTTTGCTCTCGAGCAAGTCATGTAACCAGTGGCATAGCGAGGGCGAGAGGCACCCAAGGAGGTGGCCCTCCTCCCCCGCCCTCGTCTCCGTGCCTCCCCCTTCCCTTCCATTGTACCTCTAGTTGAAGTTGTTGCTCATGGCGGTCAACACTGTTGGCTCTCCCTCTGACGTCACTTCCTGTGTGTGGCACCCAGAAGTCATATCAGCAGGTGAGCATGTTGTTGACTGCTGTGAACAACAACTTCAATTAGAAGGGATGGGGGAAGGGATGGGGGCACACGCATGGATGGGAGGAATGGGAAGAGGCGGGTGGGCATGTTTGTCCCATTTTTTTCTTAAAATCGAGCACATTGTTGGTCTCAATTACCTGAAGTGGAAGATCATTCCAACGATCAACCACCCTTTCGGTGAAGAAATACTTCCTGGGAGATTTCATGGTGACATCAGGAAGTATTTCTTCACCGAAAGGGTGATTGATCGTTGGAATGATCTTCCACTTCAGGTAGTTGAGGCCAACAACGTGCTCCATTTTAAGAAAAAATGAGACAAACATGTTGGGTCACTTTGAGGGAGTGTTTAGGGGGGAGGGTTATTCAAGTGGGCAGACTTGTTGGGTCGATGACCCTTTTCTGCCGTCATTCTCTGTTTCTATGTAACCCTCCATTGCTTTAGCTAGAAACTTACCAGCTGATGCTCAGCTGGAAGCAGCCGCTATTCTTTTGTCATCAGGAGCTAAATTAGATCTGGATATTCAGTGCCAGGCCTTGTGTGGGACTGGCATTGAATAACCAGGAATGAACGGATGCTGTTTTCAGTACATAAGAAACCCAAGGAGTAGCAACATTCCATGATACCGATACAGGGCAAGTAGTGGCTTCCCCCATGTCTTTCTCAATAACAGACTATGGACTTTTCCTCCAGGAACTTGTCCGAACCTTTCTTAAAACCAGCTACGCTATCCGCTCTTACCACATCCTCTGGGGGAGCAAGATATCTCCTTTGGAATAAAAGTAGGCTGCCAAAATGTCAGCTATTGATTGACGATCGCTGGGTGTGAGGATTGAGTAAGTTTGCTTACTGGTGTAGTTTGCAGATTTAATCAGTCTTGAAAAATGTTTTCTTTTCCTATCATGCAGCTGGTTCAAATACAGTAAAAACATTGAACAGTTTTGCAAGCTTAGATGCCTAAGGGGTCTTTTGCTTTTTTCATAATTGCTCTTCACGTCTAGTCTGATGTTTATGTAATAATCTCAAACCATGTCAAAACCAAGGTTGATGACGCTGGGTCTGGTTTATAACTTATTTCAGTGGAGCTATTGAGTCCACGGCCTCATGTAGAGTCTCAAAGTTGCAAGTGGTCATCTAAAGAAACTGACTGAAAGGTTGGTGGGAATTTTTCTGAAAGTGAAGGAACAGTTATTTTATCTATACAATGTAGATGTCTGGTCCAGTCACCAGAAGAGTTAGGAACTTGGGGCTTTATGGTAGCTAATATCGAGAAGAAAAGTAAAAAAAGTGATCAGATCACAAAACTGGGAAATAACTGAACTTAGATGAATGGAATGATGAAGAAAGATCTAAAGTGTGACTTGCAGAGTGTGAAGGAGCCTGTATATATTGCCTAAGGTGAAGATAATTTAAGTGGCAGAAAGTAGCTGGCTTTGGGGTGATTGGGTTATCTACCTGTGAATTAGGCTCCCATGATAAAGTTGGGGGAGTTTCAAACTCTAGTAGATTAGCAGTTTGATACATCAGTTCCCATTCGTTCTGCCTTGATGATGGAGGACAGTAAAAAAGAAATACCGGTACATAAAGCATAAGATAAGAGATTATTTTGATCGACAGGAGTTCCAGGTACGAGAGATCGTGCTGCTGGGCCACTCTCTGAATATGTCTTTGGTTTCTGCCTTCAGGTTTCTGTTGGATCTGGAGGACAGACTTGAGGAGGACATCCTGCACTTTGACGTTTGTGACATTGTACTCCAGCACTGCCCTGAATTTCGAAGGGTCTACTTGCCCTATGTCACCAACCAGGCCTACCAGGAGCAGACCTATCAACGCTTGCTGTATGTTTACAGAATGTGTCCGTTCATGCTCATTCATCCAGACAATATTCTTTCAACATCATCTCAAGGGTATCTGACACCCTAAGTGAGCCTTCAGCTGTGCGTTCTCTCCCCCCATCTCCCCTCCCCACTTCTCCTCCCCAAGGTGTTGATCATCTCTTCTCCAACTAAGAGTGTTCAGCAGATCCCCTTTCCTAATTCCCTTCCCCAAGGCTTCCTTTCCCTCCCACCTCCAGAATCCTTGGACCTTCCCCCTTCAAAATAGTCTCTATTTTGCTGTACATATCCATCTTTTCCTTTCAGCTTGGAAAACCCAAAGTTCCCAAGTATCTTAGCCAGGCTGGAAGAAGACCAGGTGTGTCAGCGTCTGCCGCTCACGTCGTTCCTAATTTTGCCCTTTCAGAGGATCATGAGGCTCAAAATGCTTGTTGAGGTAGAGCCACTTTTAATGTCGCATGTTTTACAATGTTAATGCTAAATAGTGCAATCCAACACCAAAAAAACGCATGTGTATGGAGGTCAATATTCAAATTGATTTTTAAGAGGGCAGGGGAGGTTCCTTGTCTAGTTTAAATCACCTGTGTGGGGCTAGCTGGGCTCGTAAGCAGGTAATGTCACTGAAACCCCCCCTGTAGGCAGTTCAGGGGTGGAGTTGACACATAACCGATATGCAACACTTAACCAGATAAGATAACCAGATGTATTGGCCTCATAAAACAGTCCTAGCTTTGTCTGGTTTCACCCGAATGGTTAAAGGCTGAATATCGATGTTTAACCTGATAAGTGCCAGTTGCTCATGCATGCCCGCAATTCAATTGCTGGTGCCTGGACGTGACCTGCCATTGACAAAGCTGACGGCAATTAAAAAGTTGCTCGCTGTTGCCAACTGAATATTCATCCCATAAAGACTAGAAAATAATCCTAACAAACAAATTCTCATAACAAAATGAGTTATAAACTTTTATAATGAGGACAAACTTACAGGCTCCCATCATAATCCAGGGACCATCTTCAACCTGTGACTGACAGTCATTTTGGAAGGGCTGTTTGTGTTTGAGATGTGAAAAAACTGGTACTTATCTTGCATAAACATCATCAGCGGCTAAGAAAGCAAAGAGAATGTTAGGAATGATCAGGAAAGGAACGGAAAACAAAGATGAAAATGTTATAACACTCTTGTATTGCTCTATGGTGCACTTCAGGTCACCATATCTCAAAAAAGATATCGCGGAATTAGAAAATGGACAAGAAGGGCGATAAAAATGATAAAAGGAATTTATAAATTAAAAAAAAAAAACCTGGCCCGCCTACTCCATAGGGCTTTAAACTAGGTAAGTTGGGAGAGGGTACATACTTATATCCCAGAGCAGTAAGAAACCACCCTGAGGAGGCTAGTCGCACTACTGAGTCTAAGGTAGGTACCAATGATATCCACGATATTTCAGGGAGAGTTATTAATAATAATTTAGGAGCCACACTAACTCATAAGGGAATCTCTTCACAGATATGGAAGGCTATGTATGTATGACATGTACATGTTTCGGCCAACAGGCCTGCCTCAGGAGTCTTAAAAGTCACGAATGATGATATTCACAGTATGCTGCCATTCAAATAGATTTGACCAAGGACCTGCCAAAAAAGAAGTGTCATATCACGTATGAACGCTTCCAACTCTTACCGAGCGTATCGCTACTGAAAAAAAGGAACTGTGTGCCATCTAAGATTTCAGGTGCGCTGCGAGTCACCAGAGAGGAGGAGAGACGTTGATATCGGCTGACATACCTCTTGCAGTGAGAGGCCCATCCTGTAGGCAGGCAGCCGGCACCTGGACCTCATCTTTCTGCGCCTCTTCCCTTCCAGCACCCTCCACTGGCGGCTCAGGGTCCATCTGGAGTCACATTGACGTCCGCGCACTTCCGGATGTCGTGAGCTGCGGCCACCACGTGTATTGTGTCCCAGCTTGACAAAGTTTGAGAGACACTGCCTTACATAATTTCAAAATGTTTTACAATTGTTCAAAGTTCATACTAACCGAGTCACCCATTCTGGTCCTATGGGCAGCTTGGCATTTAAGGGGGCGGGTGGGCTCCAGAAAAAGTAGGATGGATTGAGATATCTTTGGTTTTACTTCTATTGCTTTCAATGGAAGTAAAACCCGGATGTCTCAATCCATCCTCCTTTTCCTGGAGTCATATGGTAACCCTAGTTTAATAAGGTTTTTGAAAATATCTGAGTATAATGGTTTCAAAATGTCCTCCTTCAACCTTGACACATTCATGAAGTCTTTGATGGTGCTGAGCTGTTGGATCAATGAATGCTGGGGTTTCATTAATTAAGAGCTGAATGCGTTGGGCCTTCTTCCTGTTGAAAATTAAAATACTCCTGGCGCTTTGGTGCAGAAATGGGTCATTCTACAGTACGGAATGCACAACCTTTGGAACACTCCTGCCCCTCCCCCTTCCCTGGCCGTGGCCTCTTTTGAGTTGCACAGTAGGGTCTGTAGGCATGGAGAGTGTTGGATTCGGACGCAAGAAGTGACTTCCCCCAAGTCTGCCTCAACTTGTCCAAACTTTTCTTAAACCCCACTATACTAGCCATTATTATCACATAATCTAGAAACGAGTTCCAGATTTAACTATTCCTTGAGTGAAAAAAAATTTTCTCTTATGTCCATGTAATTTCATCGACTGTCCCCTTGTTTTTATATTTTTTGAAAGGGTGAAAAATGGATTCACTTTTATCCATTCTACACCTCTCCGGATTTTGTAGACTTCAGTCCTTTCTCCCCTCAGCCGCCTCTTTTCAAAGCTGAAGAGCCCCAACCTCTTTACCTTTCCTCCTTTATCATCTTGGTCGCTCTTTGTTCAACCTTTCTTTTTAGATATCTTGACCAGAATTGAACGCAAGGTGAGGTCGCATCATGAAGCGATACAGAGGCTTCACCACCCCTTTCTTCATAATTTTTCGCACCCCGTTTTCTGTCTCTGTACGTTACGTGGATAGTTTCAGCATATTGTTTATGATATTTTTCTTGGGTGCTAACCCCTGATGTACAAGTCTTCACACCCTTGAATTTCTTTTTTCACTGGGCACTGTATGTTTATATGCATATCTTGGTAGAAGGTTTTCCAAAATCTTCTGCTGCCGTATTTTGTATCTATTCCTTGAGAACAGAGACCCAGGATCTGTTGAGTTTGAGCTACATGCCTAATACCTCTGTCCACGTCCTAATCCTAGAGAGACCAAACCCAACACTGCTACAGTTCCAAAGATCTTTGCAGCCCAAATTTGAGTGGTCATAAATTCTCTAATGTCACTACATCCCCACAGATGGTCCTGTTCCATCACAAATATGTGTCTTGGACTGTCTTGTGTGTTCTGTTAACCTAGAGGAAAAGGTGGAAGGATTTAAGAGATGTGTGATCTGGATGGCAGACTTCATCTGTCCCTGTGGAATTTCACACAATGTCCATCTGTCTCTGTAGAAAGTTGGGGCATCTTTACTTCTCTCCCTGTAATGCCATCCTTACATTTCTGTAAAACGTCTGAAGTTTTTTTACGTCTGCAGAATATCCCAGTGTCTGTCATCTCTTTGTCCTTGTAGAACATCCTAAAGCAGACGGCACCAGGATCCGGGGATGAGGACACGGCCACCAGGGCATTCAATGAACTAAAGAAGGTGAGCACAGAAACAGCCACGTGTGCCTGGAGCTAGTAGCATAGTAGGGGGGGGAGACATAGGGGAGTGGTCTGCCCCAGGCGCTGTCAGCACTCACCTCCTCTCCACCCCCTCTCAAGTTTATTAAAATTTGTTGTGCACGCAATATCAAGTATTTCAATGCGTATTACAAGTTAAAAATAGGGGACAAATTATAAGACAATCAATTACCAAATTTAATTACCGATACAAAAGGAGAGGGAGATGAACTGCAATCATTAGAAAAAATAAAGAGACATTTATGGGGAGCACATCAGGAAGGGAACAAAGATAGAAGAAGAAAGAGGAAAAAGTTTGCGTCTTATAAATAAGGACTGATTGAGACTAAATATTAGGGTATAAAGTTTTAACTGGAAACGAGTTATCTCTGTCTCAAATGTGTCTTTATACCGGAAACTTTTTAAAGAACCTTTACATTTTTCTAATGAGGGTTCACCACGCAAATAATTTGGTAGATTGTTCCAGAGCTGAGGGGCTATAACCAAAAAGATGGTAGATCTCCTAGTACCTATTACTTTCAAGGAAGGGATAGTCCGAAGATGCTGTTCTGTTGATCTAAATGGGGTGTATGGTATCTCTTTCCCTGCCCCCCCCCCCCGCTACTGTGTGTGTGCCCCTTCCCTCCCCATACCTCTTTAATGTTCCCAGTGCGAGCAGCAACCCCAACCTGATGCTCACGCCAGCGTTGACTCTTCCTCTGACGTCATTTCCTGAGCAGCAGTTTGGGGTTGATGCTCACTCCGGGAGCATTTAAGAGATAAGGAGGAAGGGAAGAGGCGTGCAGGTGGCTGGTGGGGGTACAGAGAAGAGGGCAGGGGAGGGGCACTGCTGCCCTGGGTGCCTCTCACTCTCACTATGCCACTGCCTGGAGCACAGATTTTAGTAAAAAACTGGATTAGAAACTGGTTGAGTGGGAGGCACCAAAAGGTGGTGGTAAATGGACTTCGCTTTGAGGGAACAGATGCTACCAGTGGTGTACTGCAAGGATCTGTTCTTGGTCTGATTCTTTTAAATGTTTTTGTAAGTGATATTGCAGAAAGTTTGCCCCTCTGTGGCTGATAACAAAATCTGCAATAGGGTAAATCCCCCCCCTCCCCCCCGATGGTGTGGTAACATGAGGAGGGATCTTGTGAAGCCTGAAGAATTGTCCAGAAGTTGGAAGCTAAGATTTAATGCTAAAAAAGGTAGGATTATGCATTTGGGCTGCAAAAATTCAAGGGAGTGGTACAGTTAGGGGTTAAACATAAGAACATAAGAATTGCCATCACCGGATCACTGGATTTGGTCCATCAAGTCCGGCGATCCGCACATGTGGAGGCCCTGCCAGGTGTACACTTGGCGTAAATTAAGTCACCCATACTCCTCTATGCCTCTTATGTACACGACAGAAGAGTGGGACTTGGGTGGGATTGTAAATGATGATCTTAAGGTGGCCAAACAGGTTGAAAAGGTGATGGCAAAAGCTAGAAGGATGCTAGGTTTCATAGGGAGAGGTATGGCCAGTAGGAGAAAGGTGGTATTGATGCCTCTGTATAAGGCTCTGGTGAGACCTCATTTAGAATATCGTGTACAATTCTGGAGGCTGCATCTTCAAAAAGATATAAAAAGGAAGGAGTCGGTCCAGAGGAAGTCTACTAAAATGGTGTGTGGTCTACGTGAACAGACACAGATCTCAATCTGTATACTTTGGAGGAAATGCGGGAGAGGGGAGAAATGATAGAGATGTTTAAATATCTATGAGGCAAATCTCTTTCATTAGAAAGGAAGCTCTGGAATGAGGGGCATAGGGTGAAGGTGAGAGGGGACAGACTCAGAGGTAACCTGAGGAAATTCTTCAAAGAAAAGATAATGAATTAGTACAATGACCACCCGGTAATAATGGTAGAGATGAACACTATATCTGAATTTAAGAAAGCTTGGGGAGAGGAAGGGATAGATAGCATAGATGGGTCTTATGGTCTTTCTCTTCTGTCATTGTTTCTCCTCTCTTCTCGGGCAGCTTGTCAAGGAGTGTAACGCCAGTGTGCAGTCGATGAAAAGAACAGAGGAGCTCATCCATTTAAACAAGAAGATTCATTTTGAAAGTAAGGTGAGAAGAGGCTGATGGGCTGCTCTGCTCGCCGTCCTTAGCTCTAGTAAACACACATTTTCCTTATTTCAAACTAGAAACCACCTTGGGCTTTTCCTTTCTCTGGAAGAAATACTGCATGTACTTTTGAAGATATCATAAATGTTTACTCTTCCGACTCTAATTCTCCCTAGAACACTGAAGCATTTTGTGAACCATGTATATTCTTTTAGCTGGCTTGAGGGGGAGTTAATTTTCAGTCAGGACAAGTTAGCTGAATAAACCACTATTTACATGGTTAAAGGGTTTGGAAATTTCCCTCTTAAAACGTTCCTGGTAGCCTCCCCTCCCCCACCCCCCTTCATGAGATGCTGTTGCATTAGGAATTCCCCATAAGGGAAGAGAATATCTTTCTCCATTTAGGCAGGGGGAGCAATAATAATAATAACTTTATTTTTCTATACCGCCACCACCCAAAAAGTTCTAGGCGGTTCACAGTGATAATACAAAGCATTGAAGAAGGCACAGTACAATGTTCCATTTATAAAACTACAATAGAAAAACTATGACATGGTCTACAATCAAGTAACAAATTTTTTTGAACAAATGGGTCTTAAACTGATTTTCAGATCGTCTTGAACTTTACCTGTTTGATAGGCCAAAGATTGATCAAAGTGAATAAACCAGTACGCCGGGTAGACTTAGTAGGCCTATACAATTCAAAGCGAGAGAAAGGATAGGATGGAGCTAATCCAAAAAAACAATTTATAGCAGATAGAAGCAAATTTGAAAAGTATTCTTGCTTCCATTGGCCACCATTGCAGCTGGCGGTAATAAGGGCTAACATGTTCCTGTTTTTTCAGTCCAAAGATTAAACGGACGGCTGTATTTTGGATTAGCCTTAATCTTCCTAAGATAGTTTTATAAGATCCCAAATAGATTATATTACAATAATCTAGAAAGAGAGTCTGAGGGGAGGTTGAAGGGACATAGAGAGACAGAAGGTAGGTGTTGAGGTGGGCGAGGCACAAAGTCCAGGGTCCTGACTCATTGAATGTACCTCTGCTGTTGGGACCTGGCAAATTTGGCATTCTGTTACATGTGCTTTGAGCTTCCTGCAATAAAGTCAGTCAGATATTGAAAAGTACAGAATGACCCGGCTACAAAGTTGTACCCATCCCTGCCCTGTTCCCACAGCTCTGTCCTCATCTGCACAAACCTTGAACACTTATGATTTTATAGCTAAATTTTTTTAATTAAAATATAAAAAGAGACGGCATTCTGTACAACTGTTGTTTATAAATCACAAACAGAGCCTTCCATTTTGATCCAGCTTTAGTGTAACCTTCTCAGAGATTTAGTTGCCTGTGTTTACATCATCTGGGAAGGTAATTGGATTGTCTTTCAGAAGGGTGTAGAAGAGAATCTACACTTTGTAGTGGATGAACAGGAAAATAAGTGTCTAGTAAATGTCAGAAATGTTCCTTGATGCCAGCGACAATGAATGAATCAGTTGCAGTAACAGCAAGATGCCTGACCAGCTGGGCACGTGACGGAAGGATGTTGCAGGTGGTAGGAATCTGATCAGCAGACAAGACACAAATGATGTCATTTAGTTATTAAATTCAGTTGTCTAAGACTACTGCTACAACTATTTATTATTTTACATTATAATATTTATTATAATCAGTGTTATTCAGACTGCCAGGAATGGCTCCTGGTTGTCTAAATTGCACATAGCCGATACTTCCCAGTTACATAAAATATCCCTCTAGGTGTTGGCAGTGCCACTTTTTGGATGTGTCCCACCGACATTTTTATTGGTGCCCGATGTCCATGCAGAAAATGCTGTTTTACATGCTATAAAGGCTTACCAAGTGCAAATGCCCTCCATTATGGCGAGACCCTGCTCATTGGAGCTTACAATCTAATTAAGATAGACAGTGACTAATCCAGGTCACAAACTTCCCCAAAAGTAGATCGATTCCGTTCCTCTTATCGAGGGGAATGAAGCATGTGGTTACAGCTGAGAGGCAATGGAGCTGTTATGATGCACCTGAATATAGAGACAGCCAGAAGGAATAATTGGTCTGGGACTCGCTGTGTCCCACAAATGCCAAAGATGGGTGTGGATTAGGGAACTAAGGCCAGTGTCGGACAGATGAAGATCACGTCTGCGTATTGTATATCACTTTATTATCATCTGCTATGAGCGAGGGTGCTGAGTATCTTGAGGGGGTGGGGGAAACCTCTTAAGGTGGAGATTAGCAAGTTAACTCACCCTCTCCTTTGCTTAACGCATAGTGTGGGTTTTAGCACCAGCAGCGGCGGTAATTGCTCGCCTATCTTGAGACGATGAAACACAATATTTTCCTTGCCCAACTCTGTAGGTGAGAGGCGCCCTTGATAGGGCTGGCTGTACTCCTCTAAGTGAAAACCTTAAAACAATCTCCAAAGTTCAGGTGCTGAAGTCAATTAAACAGTCCATATTCTTCCTCTAGTCTACACGATTTCGTGTTTCACTCGCTGCTTCTTCAGGAGGAAGACATTTCCGTCGAGGAGAAATGTCCTCCCCCGTGTACCTTTAGTTCCTCTGGTGGTGCAGCAATGAATTGCAGCAGAGGTGATCTTCCTTCGCTCCTGCCCGTGCACAGTTGAGTGATTATACTGTTATGAAATCCATCAAATAACCTAGACATAACCCATAAAGAATTCTAAAAATAAAAAGCAAGTTTTTAAATTGAATTCTTGCCTCAACTGGCAACCAATGCAGTTCTTGTAGTAGCAGGCTAACCTGATCAAATCTATTTCCAATATATTTAAATGCTGGTATAGCAGCAAAATTTTCTAATATCTTCAATCATGTCATCTGTTTGGCTGAAAGACTTAGCAGACATCTATTATATTAATCCCATGAGGTAAGTATTAACGACTGAAGTATAGCCTGCAGAAAACTCTCTAAAAAAATACTTCATTCTACACAACAATTTTAATTTAAACCCTAATTTTTTTAAAATCCTCTAATTGACCTGAACTTCCATAGTAAAGCCTACGTCCAACCAAAGCCCCAGGAATTTTGAATTTAACATTCACCTTTTGAATTTTCTCCTCTTCTACAGTGCCAACTTGATTTGGTTATAAAATATTGCCCCATGACTGCATCATATTTAAATGCCAACAGTATATGTGGTTGCCATCATTCCAAATTGCCAACCAGTGTATAAGCATAAAGAACTCCAACCTGCACAGAATGGCAGGTGCAACTTCACCTTGTTAAACAGATTGGATGGACTGTGTTACATCTGTACACATTTTTAGACAAGAGTGTTGGTGTAGTAATTTGAAAAGAAGAGTTATAGGATCACTATGGCTTCAGAGATAGAAAAGTACTGGACAGACTAATGGCAGGAGAGTAGTAGGCGACAGACCATTGAGTTTGCAGTTCACTTCTTTTAATCCTTCCTTTACCCTGTGGCTCTTGTTCTAGATATTTCCATTGATCTCCCAATCGCGCTGGCTTGTGAAGCATGGGGAATTGGTAGAACTGGACATGCAGCTCACAAACACCTATGGGTCGAAGGTCAAGCTCTTGACAAAGGCAGTATATCTACACCTCTTCAATGACTGCCTGCTGCTATCCAGGAGAAAGGAGTGAGTGAAGGAGAGGGAGGGAAGAGGAAGGAGTGAGTGTGGGGAAGGGGGATGGAGCTGGTATCCAGGAAGGAAGAGCAAATGTGTGGGATGGAGAGGAGAGGGAGGGAGCTGATATCTGGGAGAAAGGGTTAAACAGGATTTAACATTGAGTATATGGCATTTCCTGCTGCCTAAGAGGGAGGTAACTTGTTGGTACCACAGTCAAGGACTGTTGGGGAATGGAGCCAGGTGGTGGAGGGTATATTTATTTTCAAAATGTATATACTGCCTAAAAACCTAGGTGGTTCACAAGGCACAATACATATAAAATAAACATATAAAAACAATCAATCAACCTGACAAAAAGTCAATACCCTCAAGTCCTACTAAGTCTTATAACAAGCAAACGGGCAAAATGAGTTGAGTAGGTGGGTCTGGGCAGAGCTGAGGTTGTGGCTTAAATCTCCCTCTGAAAAACTGGGCCTCCTTGGCAGCTCTGGCAACATTTTTAACATTCAGCCCCTCAGGCCTCAGGACTTGTGTTTCCTCTGGACCTTCAGGTATTATAGTCCTTGTGGCCTGCCAGACAGTCCCAGCTGCGATAGCACATAGGTGAATTATATCGGCTTTCCTCATTGGCTCGGCTACACGACAGCTCCTATAACACAGTGGCAAAGACCCTAGTTTGGAACCAGAAGCTTATGGATGGAAACTAAGCCGCAGCTCTGTGGAGTGTACAGGAAGTGTGGCATTGTCATGGTAACCAAGGTCTTGTATGGTCTGAACCCCACATGTAGCGAGAGACAGATGATGGTTTGACAACTCCAGTGTGGTTTTCATTTTATTGTCACATACTGTGAGTGGGGGGACTGAGCAGCCTGGGGGGGGGGGGGCGGGAAGGCATCTTGACTGATACCTGATGTACTGCTAACAGTATTCGACTTCTCCCCATCATGTTTGGCTGCCTAAATGGTAGGCATGATGGTGATTTCACAACCAGCATTTAAATATGGGTGGCCTGGGCTCTAGTCGCCTAGTTGGGCTGACTAGATGGCCTGTGAGGGTCTTTTTCTGCCGTCATTTACTGTTACCTAAGCCATGTGAAATCCAAGATCAAGTGTTTATTTCAGTAGGATTTAATACAGTACTCGTAATGCCCTAGATTATTCGTATTGGAATTTAAATCACTATTTGGCCAAATATGAATAATATATTTGGTACAAAATAAATCGAATACGAATATTTGGTAAAGCCTTAATAGTAACATTTGCTTTCACACACACTTCCTCCTCCCCCCCCATTTTGCCCACATCTTTTCCCTCCCCCTCACCTCCTCCATCCTTCTTTCCTCCTTTCCCTCCACCTCTACTCCTGCTGTTTGTCCCTATTTCTCTGGTGCAGGATGGGCAAGTTTGCTGTGTTTGTCTATGCAAAGATGCCAGAGCTGAGGGTGAAGGATCTGAGCTGGAAGTTACAGGGAGTCCCCGGACATGTCTTCCACTTGCAGCTTCTGGATAAACAACAGCTGAAGCACCAGATCCTCCTCCGGGCACAAACAGAGTAAGTGTGTGTGTGTGTGTGAAGGTTGAGAGGTGGGGGTGATGCAGGCCATGTAAGTATTGAGGTGAGTAGGAGGAAGAGGAGGTAGCATTGGAGAAAATGTGTATGTATGGGTGGGGGATGGACCACAGGCTTCCTACATGTGGTAGGAATAGGGTGACAAAACAAAGAAAAAAAATCCAACGGTTCTGCAATGGAGATCAAGTAGCGAAAACAAAGAATGAGAAACTGCAGAAATGATGTACTGGATACAGGAGCTTTATTAAAGGCAAAAATGGCTCTTGTAGGTAAAGCACTGGGAGGAAACATATAATTAGGATGAGCAAGTGGATGGGGAGGGGAGGGCACCGACAGAACTGAATGCAGGAAGGGAGGGCAAGGGCTCAAAAGAAGTGAATGCAGTAGGTTGAAAGGTGAATAAATGAGTGAGGAGAAAGAAAGAGCAGGTAGAACTGTGAGAAATAAGTTTTTAATGGGAAAGAGAAGGTGAATTGAATTGTGGGAGGTTGTGAAAGGGTATGGATTGACTGTGTGATTAGTGGCAGAAAGGGGTACAAAGTTGCTTCTTCCCTTTGCCTCTTCTCTCTCTCTCCCACTCACAGACCCCTCTCAGACTCTCCTTTTATCCCATCAGAAGTGAGAAGCAGCGCTGGATCTCTGCCATGACCCCTTCCAGCCCACGACCGGACACACAGCAAATAGTGGAGAATGAAGGTGAGACATTGCCCCCTTTCCAGCAGCAAAAAGCATTGACCACTTGCAAGCATGGTACTTTCAAAGTGTAGACATGCACTCATACCCAGGGTGCCAAGGGGCATCGCAAAGTCCTCTTTGTGTCCCCTGTTCCAAGGATTTGCAGTGTAGAACCCTGCTCACGCCCTCTAACGTTGGTTGTTGACGCCAATCTTTGAGTAATAAGTGCTAAGAATTCAGATTGTGAGGACAAACCGACTCTTAACACACAGCTCCTGGCAATGATCCTCCTTTTCCCTTAGACATATTGCAGGTTCAGTGCATCAAAGCCTATAAAGCTCAGGAGCACGATGAGTTAACGTTGGAGAAGGCCGACATCCTGCGACTCAAGACCAAGACCAGTGATGGTGAGGAATGTGGTGGCTTCTTCTGCTGACGGAAATGTGTTTATGAATCGGGAATTTTCTAGTTACTGTAGACTAATCTGACCTCATTGACATTGATGCTGTTGAAGTCAATGGAGGCTAATCGTGTAACAAAGCTACTGACTGCCCTGAGAAAGAGGGGCTTAAGAATAGAATAGAAACATGACGTCGTACTGCCAGGATTGGACCAACCTGTAAGCAGTCGGAGTGTATGGAGAGGAGGGCCAGAGGCATTCAGGGCCAAGAACCGGCTCCCATGGCTTCTGAAGGCCTACAGTGCGGCAGGAGGCAGAGCGGGATTTACATATAAGCAATGCAAGCTACCGCTTACAGCCTCACCATTTTTTTTGTGAAGTAAGGGGTCCTAGAAATACACAATAGCACACTTGGCTTTTAGCATGTCCAGGGCAGGTTGGAATGTATTTTCAATTCTCAATTTGAGTGTAGTTCTTAGATATAATTATGGGGGGGGGTGATAATCTTTTTGTCATAGATTATAATTGTAATTGGATTTAACTGCTTTTATGGAATTATATGATTGTATTTTATTTTGCACTTACTTATGGCTTTAAAATGAATAAAGAAATAAAAATAAAAAAAAATAATAGAGAAACTGGCAAAAACCCCAAGAGTAGCGACATTCCATGCAACCGATCCAGGGCAAGCAGTGGCTTCCCCCATGTCTTTCTCAATAACAGATTATGGACTTTTCCTCCAGGAACTTGTCCAAACCTTTCTTAAAAACCAGATACACTATCCACTCTTACCACAACCTCTGGCAATGCGTTCCAGAGCTTCACCTATTCTCCGAGTGAAAAAAACATCCTATAGGTTTTAAAAGTATTTGCCTGTAACTTCATCGAGTGTCCTCTAGTCTTTGTAATTTTTGATGGAGTGAAAAATTAATCCTCTTGTACCCGTTCTACTCCACTCAGGATTTTGTAGACTTCAATCGTATCTCCCCTCAGCCGTCTCTTATGCAAGCTGAAGAGCCCTAACCTCTGTACTCTCCTCAAACGACAGGAGCTCCATCTCCTTTATCATCTTGGTTGCTCTTCTTTCAACCTTTTCTAGTTCCACTCTATTTTTCTTCAGATAAGGAAACCAGAATTGAACGCAGTGGGGGGCTGGGGTGTGTTGGGGGAGGGAAGTACGCCATGTATATTAACACACTTGTCCTTCTTGCACAGGGTGGATTGAAGGGACACGTCTTTCAGATGGAGAGAGAGGCTGGATCCCCAAGACGCACGTGGAGGAGATAACCAGCAAGAATGCTCGCCTGCGCAACTTGCGAGAGAACAACCGCATTAAAAATGCCACACAGAAACTGGAGGAAGAGTATATATGAGTGGACAGCGATGCCGTGCTGGCATTGCTAAACAGACGCCTTATTACAGCACCCTATGTGTTTTGTGTTCGTGCTAGGGTAGAATAGAGAGCCTAAATTTGGGCAAATTGACACTGGGCATTAGAAGCTGAGAAGGGCTTGTATACTGGGATCCCAGTGCTGAGGATGCCTGCCAAGCCGATGATGGTTCCAGTATGAACTCTGCAATTGAATCAGCCCCAGGGGCAACCGACATGAAACGTACAAAGAGACAATTAAATAAATTGTACACTAAATGGTCCAGGTTGGGCTCCTCAAAGGTGTTGAGTTGAAAATCCATCCTTTAATGGAGGAGCTTCAAAGTTCAGGGGCAGATATTCAGCTGCTTGCAGGGAGCATTTTTTAAGCCACAGCCTCTAGGCAAAATTCAGCTTTGTAAAGATACATCTCTTACACATAAGAACATCAGAGCAAAGGCCCTTCGAGCCCAGGATCCCATTTCAAACAGTGGCCAACCCGGGTCCCAAGTAATTGGCAAAAATCCCAAGAGTAGCAACATTCCAGAGCTGAGATTGTGATGTCATAATGCCTCATTCCACCAATGCCAAACAGCTAGACTCATCAGTGATGTCACAACAGCTTGATTGTCCTAGACTTGGCTCACATAAGAACATAAAAAGTTGTCCTACAGGGAGAGAGCAAAGGCCCATCGAGCCCAGGGTCCTGTTTCAAACAGTGGCCAACCCGGGTCCCAAGTAACTGGCAAAAATCCCAAGAGTAGCAACATTCCAGAGCTGAGATTGTGATGTCATAATGCCTCATTCCACCAATGCCAAACAGCTAGACTCATCAGTGATGTCACAACAGCTTGATTGTCCTAGACTTGGCTCACATAAGAACATAAAAAGTTGTCCTACAGGGAGAGAGCAAAGGCCCATCGAGCCCAGGATCCCGTTTCAAACAGTGGCCAACCCGGGTCCCAAGTAACTGGCAAAAATCCCAAGAGTAGCAACATTCCAGAGCTGAGATTGTGATGTCATAATGCCTCATTCCACCAATGCCAAACAGCTAGACTCATCAGTGATGTCACAACAGCTTGATAGTCCTAGACTTGGATCACATAAGAACATAAGAGCTGCCCTACTGGGACAGACTGAAGGTCCATCAAGCCCAGTATTCTGTTTCCAACAGTGACCAACCCAGGTCCCGAATACCAGGCAAGTTAAGTCCCTAAGCAACAGAGCTTAAAGACAGGGCTGAGTTTTATATGGTCTGACTTAGCCACTCAACTTAAGTGGAGAAGTGTTCAATGCCTACACAAAAGGAAGCCTCAGAGGTATCAAACAGCAAAAAAGTGAGCTCCAAGACAACCAAGCTTTATAATCCCACACTCATTTATCTGACAAATATTTCTTTAAAAAAAATACAGTTCTTAATGCTTCTTTCACTGGATTTAAACCTGGACATTTGTTAGTGACACACAGAATTGGTTGAGTGTTTATGGTCCCAAACTCTTTATTTGAAAGGTAAAGACTGCTCTTCTTGGATTGGACCTTGTTTTTTGAACCTCACTTGCTTGCTATGTGCTGAATTTTGTCACTTAACTGTATAAGTACCATCTCTGTCCCCAAGACCACACCCAAATATACTCAGCTTTGAGTTTAGTGGGCATCCTATCCGCTTAAATGCCAGAAATGCCACCAGCTGCTCCCCCCCTCCAAACACAAGCAACTTTCCAGGAGCACAGGAAGAGGTATGGCCAGTAGGAAAAAGGAGGTATTGATGTCTCTGTATAAGACTTTGGTGAGACCTCATTTAGAATATTGTGTACAATTCTGGAGGCTACAGCTATACCTTCAAAAAGATATAAAAAGGATGGAGTCGGTCCAGAGGAAGGTTACTAAAACGGTGTGTGGTCTTCGTTATAAGGCATATGGGGACAGATTTAAAGATCTCAATCTGTCTACTTTGGAGGAAAGGTAGGAGAGGGGAGATATGATAGAGACGTTTAAATACCTACGTAATGTAAATGTGAATGAGTCAAGTCTCTTTCATTTGAAAGGAAACCCTGTAATGAGAGAGCATAGGATGAAGTTAAGAGGTGATAGGCTCCGAGAGTAGGGAAAGGGGTTGGGACAACCATACTTCAAGCATTTTCCCTATCTGTCCTGGTGGACTTTCAGTCTATCTAATGTACCTGGGGCAGTGGAGGATTCACAAGGAGCAGTGTGGGTTTGAACCCACAACCTCAGGGTGCTGAGGCTATAGCTTTAACCACTGTGCCACACCCTCCTCCAGAGTATTCTAAGGAAATTCTTTTTTTACAGAAAGGGTGGTAGATGCTTTGAACAGTCTCCCAGAAGAGGTGGTGGAGACAGAGACTGTGTCTGAATTCAAGAGGGCCTGGGATAGGCACGTGGGATCTCTTGGAGAGAGAAAGAGATAATGGCTACTGCAGATGGGCAGACTAGATGGGCCATGTTTCTCCTGCCCCATTAAATAGAAAGGTAGAAACATGATGGCAGATAAAGGCCAAATGGCCCATCCCGTCTGCTCATCCGCAGTAACCATTATCTCTTTCGTTGAGAGATCCCATGTGCCTATCCCAGGCCCTCTTGAATATTACCCGTAGGCTCACATGTTTAGGCCAGTCATTCGTTTGCCTAGGTTTATGGACCAGAGTGCTGAAAATCAACACTAAGCTTCTAACCTTTACCCTGGGCCCAAGTTTGTTTCTTTCCATCCACCTGTTCTGCCCCTAAATCTAGAAGTTTAGTGAAATGGTATAAATGAGCCCTACTAAATATTGAAGGAGGCCAATTTAAGAGCATAACTCTTAAAGTTAGAATCGCACATCCAAAAGGAGGACAAGTCTGGACTTCTGGTAACCCTACCTATATATATATATTCATTATGGATAGCCTGAAAACATAAGTGACTGGGGCTCCCCCAGGAGAGATTGATGAATCACTTCTTGATCTATTGCAGAAAGAGCAGTATTGAATCAGCCAACTCAACTTGTCAAAAATTCCACTAGTCCTTATTCCTGCTAGTCAGGATTTTATCCAGGACAGAGCGCCAAAACAGAGATAACCAAACTGTCTCTGACCAAGGTGACTGCATTAGTGGTTTCTCAACTCGGTCCTGGAGCATCCCCTTGCCAGTCAGGTTTTCAAGATGAAAGAAATTTGCATATAATGGAGGCAGTGTATACAAATCAAGTTGATGTCAATTCAATGTGGATATCCTGAAAACCTGACTGACAAGGGGGCTATTCCAGGACCGAGTTGAGAAACCTGATCTAGACCAGGAGTAGGCAATTAAAGTCATCGGAACACACCCAGCCAGCCTGCCTGATTGTCAGAATACCCAGAATGAATATGCATGAGGTAAATTTGACTAAACTGCTTCCAAATGTATCTCATGCATATTCATTCTGGGTATCCTGAAAACCTGACTGGCTGGGTATATCCTGAGGATTGGATTGCGAACCCTTGTTCTAGACCAGGGGTAGGCAATTCCGGTCCTCGAGAGCCACAGGCAGGTGAGGTTTTCAGAATATCCACAATGAAAATGTATGAGATGGATTTGATGCACTGCCTTCTTGAGATGCAAATCTATCTCATGCATATTTATTGTGGATATCCTGAAAACCTCACCTGCCTGTGGCTCTTGAGGACTGGAATTGCCTACCCCTGCTCCAGACTTAACCTTCACCTTTGACCTTGTATACCAGAGTTTGCTGTTAGCCAGACTTTGGCCTAGATATATCTGGTACAGTCCTGAATTGGTTTATTTATACTGTCAATGTAGATTTTCTAACTAGTTAGGCTGCAGAAGTAGATTCCCTTTGAAAATGGCTCTTGCAGGCGGCCAGAACTGTCTACACACTTTGCACCTACTTTATATGCAAATCAGACCCACACTGAATTTCCCTGTGCTGCCTCTCCCCTCTGAGTGAAAAAGGGAACAGCTTTCACCAGGGGAATTGAGCAGATGAACTCTTAAGGTACCAGGCTAGATCCCTTTGAAAACCGTCATGGCTCCAGGTCACTGGGGATGAGAAGAAAAAACCCTGCTTCACCTATTGCACCGTCCATTTCAGAGCTGCGATCTACCCATCTCCACCCACTACCCCTCGTTTCTAATTACCAAAATGTATCATCTCAAATTCCCAACAATTCTTATATAACTCCTATGTAATTCCTATGACAATTCTTATGTAAAGTTACAATTCTTGTAACTCCGGATAAATCTTATGTAATCCGCCTTGAACCGTAAGGTATTGGCGGAATAGAAATCACTAATGTAATGTACCCAGTGTCAGGAGAGTTTAGGCCAGGTCAGGCTGTCTGACAATCCTCTCCGATATATAATGGGACCTGTGATACTGATTTGGATGGGAGAGAATGAGGACTATAAATCCCACATTGCCTTGGGATATATGTTCAAAACCAGGACTGGCCAAAAAGTCTCCTTCCCGAAACTGAGACAGCCTTAGAGTAACTTTTCATTTGAATTAGGGTTACCCTATAGCTCCAGAAAAAGGAGGATGGATTGAGACATCCAGGTTTTACTTCTGTTGAAAGCAATGAAAGTAAAAAACCAGATGTCTCAGTTCATCCATCCTCCTTTTCTGGAGCCATAGGGTAACCCTATACCAGGGATAGGCAATTCTGGATTTTCAGGATATCCACAATAAATATGAATGAGATAATTTGCATCTCAAGGAGGCAGTGCATGCAAATCCATTTCATACATATTCATTATAGATGTCCTGAAAACATGACCTGCCTATGGTTCTCGAGAACTGGAATTGCCAATCCCTGGTCTATAGTAAACCCTCCCCCCCTTATCAAGCTACACTGCCAAGCAACGCAAGCTAAATGCCAATCTGCCCAAAGGACTCGGTTATATGATCTTTGAACAGTTGTAAAACATTTTGAAATTATGTAAGGCGGTGTCTCACAAACTTTGTCAACCGCGACCCACTATACGCGGTGACCGTGGCTCGAGGCATCCGGCAGAAAGGGCCAGTCAGTCGATTCCCCCATAACCTGAAGTCAGCCAGTAACTCGGATCCAGTCCTTGGTTTCCAGCCATCCATGCAAGCACATGGATTGACAGATTGGAAGTACAAGTCAAACCAGGACTGGCTCAGGCTCTCCTAGCAGCAAAAGTGGGTCTGGTTTTAGGATACCTGCACTGCAGTCATTCGTCAGCCCAGCCTTTGGGATGGGATACATGAGATAGATCCAGCACATGCAAATTTAAGTCATCCATATTCATTGCGGATATCCTGAAAACCTGACTGGCTGATAACCTCTGCTACAGCGATTACTATTCAGATATATTCACAGCCTTAGCCAGCTTTGTCTCCCTTTTTTTTTTTTTTTTGGGGGGGGGGGGGATATAAGAGATGTATTATATTGTAGCAGAGGCAGCCTAGCTTCCCTTTCAAGCCTCACCACCCAGTCTGCATTAAAAGCCATCTCCTAAAAGACAGACCTGCGGGTCTTGGACAGCCCCTACTTTCTGAAGAGTGTGTGTGCTTCTCCTTTAAGAGCTGACTGGGCAGATACTGGTTTATTGGCACTTATTAAGTATCAGGTGTGAGGCCTTTCCTAGCATGTCTGCGTCTGGCTCTCCTCAGGTAAGCAGTCTATAACTAGGAGGAAGATAAGTTAAAACAATATTTCTGATGGGAAGGGAGGGGGTGGGGGCTATGTTTTGATATCACTTGATGTGGTTTTAACCTCCCTTCCCTATGAATTGCATAGGGGAGGGAGTTCTAAAGACCCTGTGCTTAGGGGTGGCTATGATGTATGTCCTATCTGTTTCTAGATTCTACTTCTGAGTTTTTATTGTGGGGGATTAAGTTGGGCTGTGTGAATAACTAATTTGCTTTAGTCAGCCACAGCCAGGAATTTTCTGCTGTTTAGCCTGAGGAAATTCCTTCAGCAATTGAGAAAAGTTCTTCAAAAGAAACTCTTAAGGAAGGACTTCTTAGCTCATAAACATAAGACTAGCCTTACTGGGTCAGACCAAAGGTCCATCAAGGCCAGTAGCGTATTCTCATGGTGGCCAATCCAGGTCCCTAGTACCTGGCCAAAGCCCAAAGAGTAGCAACATTCCAGAGCTGAGATTGTGATGTCATAATGCCTCATTCCACCAATGCCTCAGAGCCAACCTCATCAGTGATGTCACAATGGCTTAATTGTCCTATACTTGGCTCACATAAGAATAGCCTTACTGGGTCAGACCAATGGTCCATCAAGCCCAGTAGCCCGTTCTCACAGTGGCCAAGCCAGGTCCCTAGTACCTGGCCAAAACCCAAGGAGTAGCAACAATCCAGAATCCCAAAGAGTAACAAAAGATTCTAGAACCCCAAAGAGGATCAAGATGCCATGTAGAATCTCAACGAATAGCAAGATTCTGGAACCCCAAATAGCAGTGACATTCCATGCTACCGATCCAGGGCAAGCAGTGGCTTCCCCCATGTCTTTCTCATTAACCGACTATGGACTTTTCCTCCAGGAACTTGTCCAGACCTTTCTTAAAACCAGCTACGCTATCCGCTCTTACCACAACCTCTGGCAATGCGTTCCAGAGCTTAACTATTCTCTGAGTGAAAAAAATATTTCCTCCTATTGGTTTTAAAAGTATTTTCCTGTAACTTCATCCAGTGTCCCCTAGTCTTTGTAATACATGACAGAGTGAAAATCGATCCAATTTCACCTGTTGGTCAACTACATATGGAAAACCATGAAGGTGATGCCTCTTTATTGGCCAAATGATATTTTTATTTAGGTAAAATCTTGTATTTTAACTTGGTAGCTCATTTATTTGTGGGGATTTTTTTTTCTTGATTTTATTTTTGGTTTAACCAAATATTATCAGGTCAGAGCACAAAATGAATCACCTGAACATACAAATGAATCTGGGGCTGATTTAACGAACAGGCAGACCCGGTAGCTGCCCAAAAGTAGTAGTCTGTGGGATGGTGAACAGCATCTGCAGAGTAGACCAAAAAGCCCTGTTGATCAGGAAAACCTAAAGACATGCCAGTAGCTACACTTACTTGCAGGGGTGGGTTGGGTCCTACAGTCTTCAAAACTGCTTGGGCAAATGTGTTTAGTTTTTTTTTTTTTTTTAAGAAATCTTGCCTTTGTGTGTCTATCTCTATCCATCTACATATGAGAGAGAGAAACAAATTAATATTAAAAGCGAGTCCAGCTAATCATTTTTTATAGCAATATTCTGGGAGTTAAAAAACAAACAAACTTTATTTCATTTCTAGGGAGCGGGATAGGACATCTGTAGCTTGTACCAGCCCTGGCTATCATGGTGGTAGTGTGGAAACTGTATATAAATAACACTAGTTTGTGCTCTGAATTAACAGCGTGCCAGACTTTAAGAATAAATGGGATACCCATGTGGGATCCCTACGAGGGTCAAGATAAGGAAATTGGGTCATTAGGGCATAGACAGGGGGTGGGTAAGCAGAGTGGGCAGACTTGATGGGCTGTAGCCCTTTTCTGCCGTCATCTTCTATGTTTCTATATTTCTACATTTAAGACGTGTATGTTCTAAATTCTGGTCAGAAGCCAGACCTTATATAGGGAATTTGGCATCTTGAACACGAAGAGATCACATGAATACATAAAATCAGATTCATTATCACAGGGGCATAGGTTAATTTACTCTTTCATGATACTCTCCTTCACCCCTTGACCATCTGTATGCTTAGTGGAATTTGGAGCTATAACTTGGTCACTACTCAAATATAATTGAATTGCAATGTTTTCCTTTCCAGAAGACAATAAGGTAATGCATGTTCAGCAAAGGGATAAGACATAGAGCATAGAGTTAATGATCTTACTAGTTCCAGAAGAATCCTAGCTTAATACTACATAATGCTGGGGGTGGCCTGAAGTATAAAATGTGTATTCCATTAAAAAGATCTCTTAATCCCTTTCACTGTTTTAGGCTCCCTGGATCTGATTTTTCCTTTATTAGCCTGATCATAAGGTCATGATTGCATAATCACAACGACTAGGCATGAGATTGGTCTGCATACATTGCCTCCATTGTATGCAAATCTCTTTCATGCATATTCATTGTGGATATCCTGAAAACTTGACTGGCAAGGGGATTCGACTTGAGAAACACTGTTCTAGCTCACTAAAATGGGTCCTTTTGTACGCATCACCTTCTTCTAATCTGCTTATGTGTAGCAAACAGCCACATACGATGCCCCAAGGGTTGCAGGCGTTTCCTTAGGGTTTTCTGTCGAACTTCCCTCTCTTGAGGTGGATTTGAGATGAACATTGGACTCTGGGTTTCGGTTCTGGTTTCTTCTAAACATGAGTTATGGGTAAACTGTTCATCTTTTCTTGATTTTTTTCTAAATATTTGTATGCTTTGAAATTGTAATACAAAAGGTAAACTTTACTTGTGACCTACGTTGGCCACTGTTGGCCATGGGATGCTGGGCTTGATAAACATTTGGTCTGTCCTAGTACAGCAATTCTTATGCTCTTATGTGAACAAAGCCTAGGACAATCGAGCCTTAGTGACATTACTTGGGACCTGGGTTGGCCACTGTTGGAAATGGGATACTGGACTTGATGGACCTTCGGTCTGTTCCAGTTTGGCAACTCTTAAGTTCTATTTGACAATGCCTCCAAGTCTCTTAAAACTTGAATAAAAAGACGGACGTGCCAGTGAACTTCAAACAACAATATATGCACTTGCACCGGTCTTTAGAAACTGGAAATAAAGGAAAAGATGTTCTCTTCATAAAATGTACTAATAAACAGATTCTTAGATTAACTAATCCAGAGGTGGAGTGCAGCTCACTGTTGAGAGGCTTACAAGGATTAAGAATGGCCCTAATGGTAGAGGGGGTGGAGGGCAACCCTTGAACAGATTCTGGGCATGGTTGGGAACCGATACTGGGTCGCCTATGGCTTTTGTATTTTGGCATATCCAACGTGCTCTGCAGGGATTCTTCTACTTTTTCTGCTGCCACTTAACACATATGAGCTGGACTGTGCTAAACTCTCTTTCAACAAAGACCACAATGGCCCTTCTAATTAGAGATTGACACGGGGGCAAATTTGTGCCCGCAGGAACTCAATTTCCCCATCCCCGTGAGTTGTGTCGCTGTTTTATGTCCCTGCCGCATTCCTGTAAGCTCTGCCTTAACCACACAAGCCTCAAACACTTATGATTGTGCAGATGAGGACGGAGCTTGCGGGAATGGGGAAAAAGTTGTCCCGGTGTCATTCTCTACTTCTAATCAACCCAGAGAGGTGGGTCTGGGAGTGAGCAATGTTGACTAGCTGCTGCTACCACCACTGTACTCGAGCCTAAGTCTGATGTAAGAGGAGCTCCTGGATGGTTTGGGGGAAGGAGTTAGAGGACACCGTTACTGCATTGGTCAGTGATTAGCAGAATTTCAGGAAGGGCTGTGGCTCACTGATCGAGCTGCTGCCTCTGCGCTCAGAAGTTGTGAGATCAAATCTTAGTGCTTCTCCATGTGACCCCTGGGCAAGTCACTCAATCCTCTAGTGCCCACTGCTTTGAATATCAGTTTTGACAGGCCATAGCCAGAAAAAGGCGATGTATAAGTCCCCATTGCATTTTGAATGTCCTGCCAACAGCTGGCCTCTCAATGAAAACTAGCCAAGCAGTTCCCTCCCTTTGTCTTGCAACCAGCTCAGGAAACTTCACGCTGCCAGCCAGTATCTCAAAGCCCCAGATTTCGTCTTTGAGTGGTTGGAAAGAGCTTCCAATTCAGAAATTGTAGGTGTTGAGATGGTGATAAGACTCAGGAGGAGCTATCATCCCATCCTAAGATAAGGGAATGCAATGGGGAACAAGGAGACATTGGCCCAGATTCATTAAACTCACCTTTCCAATCCGATCCGTGGCCGAGTCTTGCCCTGCGACCGATTCACTAAAGAGTCCTCATGCAAATTAGGTGACCCCACGGATCCAGACGCATGCGCAGACCGTCTTCTCTGTCTGAAGATGTGATCCGCGCAAGCTTGAGGTCAAAACGAAAGGGGGAGGGGTGGCTGCTCTCGTTTGCCCCACGATATGTGGATTGGAAAAAATTCTTGATTTTCTAGCTTGTCTGATTTTCCTGTCTTAAGAAAAGTGAAGGGATGTGAAACTCCAGTGGAGTCTGGGACCCTATGATCGGATACGCTGCAGGGAAGGGCAGGAAGGTTACTTGAGAGCCCGTGGTTTAAACCCACGGGTTAAAGTTACAGGCTCACACTGCAGGGAAGAGCGGCAGAGAGCAGGAGATGTGTCTAAAATGTTTTATTTTTTTGGATACTGGGATTTCAGAGCAGGACAGTCGTCGAGGACGTGAGCGACCGGTCCTCGGCAGTCACTTCTTTTTGGACCGGCCAGCCCAATCGGTGTTCCTTCTTCTAGTGAATCGCTGCCTTCTACTTTGCATGTACCATTTCCTCTCATTTGCATATGCAGATCGGATTGGGCAGAAGGTTAGTGAATCGGGTTGGGACACAATCGGTGAGCTTAGTGAATCTAGCCCTAAGAGGCTGAAGATTGGGTTGAGGGGGGAGGGACAGGTTGATCAAACATGTTATGTCATAAAGGAAAGCCTTTGGAACTGCGTATTTTGTGGGGTTCACCTGCCCAGCCTTGAGAAGGCATAAATTATGAGTGCAACGTGTCTACAAAATTACAAACCATACAAAACACAGCAATAAAAATTATTACTAATTCTAAAAAATACGATCATGTCACTCCTCTTTTGCAAGAAGCACACTGGCTACCGATTTCACACAGAATAATATATAAAATCGCATTGTTAACATTCAAAATTCAGAAAACCAATACTCCTATATTCTTATATCGATATTTAATACCATATTCCCCAGCTATCCTCTCTTCTCTCTCCCCTCTATAGCGATTAACTTGTTCTATTGATCACTCTCTCCTCAAAAATGGATTTCCTGTCCTATTAACCCTCTTTCTTCCTCCCCTCTTAAAGTCAATCAATTTGTACCTTTGCTTAATCTTTGTAAACCGCATAGAACTTCACGGTATTGCGGTATATAAGCTGTTATTATTATTATTATTAGATCAGTTGATCAATATTTGCTGACCATTCCATCATTGAAATAATTGGCACTAGAAGAACCACAACTTTTTCTGTCTTGGGACCCCAGCTTTGGAACAAACTTCCTACTTTTCTGCGCGCTGAAACTTCCTTAGAAAAATTTAAAAGTAATCTAAAAAGCCATCTATATAAAGATGCATATGAAGCTTAGATCAGACAATCTTTCTTGATTTTTTCTATTCTCATTTAGATTAAGTCTTTTTTTTTATTAAAAAAAAACAAAAAAAAACCCCAATTACTTTTAGACCAAGTTTCACCAAAAATCTTTTAATACCCTTCCTGATGTTGTTCTTCTCTAAATGTTTTTCTTTTTAGTTTTTTATTTTTAATCAAATGTAGTTTATCCTTGTATTCCTTATGTATTTTTAAATAATTATGGATAAGATTGTACATTTATTGTTTTAAATGGTTTTTATTTGTCACCCAAATTATTATTGTTATACGCATTGAAATTACTTGATATTGCGTTCAAATCAAAACTTTAATAAACTTGATTTGGTGACTTGTCTTCCAGTATTTGAATAAATGATCAGTCTGACGTTTGTTCTGATGCAGGTCTGGTTTTCCCCTCCGGTTAGGATACAATCCATGGAACTTTTCTCTAAGAAGCAAGGCTGCCCCGACTCTCCCCCACAGCCCACTGTTTTAGTGAAGAGATGCGCCTCTTGCCCAGAAACTCAGAAGACCCCCGTTACCCGTGAAAAGTTGCAAGAGCAGCAGCGCCAGCTTCTGCCGGCGTTCTTCCGGGCCAAGAAACCCAGGAAAGCCCTCTCCTCAATTAAGTGGTCCTCGTACGATGATGTCCATCTCTGCTGTGAGAGCTCACTAAACACTCGGCAATATTCTGACAGTGGGAGTATGGAGGGTAAGTGGTCTCTGAAGGGAGTGGTGGGAGTGGCTATCTGGAAATTGCATTACCTGAATGTAAGATGTTGACCTTTCTGAGGACCTCTGTCCAGAAGCCTTACAATTCTAAACAGTAATGAAGCTTTTGGGTGCTAGACTGCACAATTCATCTCAAAACTGAAAGAGGATCACAAGTGGAATGAGGTTTTTGGTGGAGGGGGATTTCTTTTCTTGCAAAGCTTCATTTTAGTAATGGTGAACGTCGAACTTTATTAATGTTCTCTTACGCTTGTGATCCCTGATTGGGCTAGCACGGGGTGCTATATATTAATAATAATAATAATAATAATTATCATTATTATTTTATTCTTATACACCGTCAAAGCCATAATAGTTCAAGACGCTTTACAATAAGAGATTCTGGACAAATAAATCATCAGAAATACATAAAATATAAAAATTAAAAACAATAAACCCTTAGGTTACAAATCGGTCAAACAACTGCGTTTTTACTCATTTCTAAAAGTATAGTAAGATGAAGCACACGTGATAATGTTACCCAACCATGACTATAGGGCTAAATATTAGAATAAGCGGAGGTGCTGTAGGTTGGGGATTTAGGGATAAGAAGTTTCTGTGTGTTGCCAATTTTTAAACAAAGCAGGGCTGAAGGACTTGGATTTTTAAGTTGCCCATCTACAGTATTTAAAGCCTTGGGAAAACCACAAGTTGTCTGACTGTGCCATCGTCATAAATTCTCTCTCTTGCTCTCCAGAGCCTTCTAACAGTGATGCTGCTGCTTTGGTGGATTCCAGCTGTTTTACTGCCACAGCTGCAGGAAGGGAGTCTCCAGAAGTTTCCAGCCCCTCAGCCCTGCTCTCTGCCACTTTCCCAAGGGGTGCAGTTAAAGCTCAGTCATCTGCCACAGAAGCTACTGCTGTGAAGTCTTCAAGTCCTGAGGCAAGGTACGAGAATACTGGAAGGTCGTGCTATGGACTAATGCTACTACATACAGACAGTTCTGTACACAACTCCCCTCTGGAAGCCTTAGCAGAACCCTTCTGTTCTCAATTTATTATTATTATTATTTTAAACCATTCTTTTCACCTGCAGTGCCAGGCTCTTTCAGCAGGAGGGGCTGTAGGGAATGGTATGGGGTGCTGGCTGTGGGGAAGCTCTTAGCACTAGCTGTCCAGCCTCTGCCAGCAGGTGGCACTGTATGAATACTGAGCATGAGAATATTGCACTTTTTGTGACTTGCACAGTAAGAAATTCATGTGTTGAATATATATATATATATATATATATATATATATATATACCTGCATACGTACATTTTTTTTTCTTGTACCTCCTAGCTTTTTAGGAAACCTTTCAAAAAGGGGCACAAAAAAAGCCAAAAAATGCAAGAGGAGGGAATCCAAATATATCCACTGCCGTAAGTATTAAACTATTTGATTTACGTACTCCAGAGCCTGTAAAACTAGCTGCTCCTTCTTTTTCCCTTATCTGTCCTGCCTCTTGATCAGCTGGTAGTGGGATGAGATCAGGTAGCCAGACCACAGGAATTCCTTAAGCAGCTCCTTAACTTGGCCCTGGGGTCACCCTCAGCCTCACCACATTATGGGTTCAGCTACACAAGCTTGACTATGAGGAGAATCATTTTAACCATCTTGAACTGCATTACCTACAAAACTGGAGGACCAGCCCCTGAGATCATCCTCCTTCATTAACATGGGCTCATTGTGCTCCGTCTCTTTGAACTAGGCAAACATGTTGCAGACAGGCTATCGGCATTTATTAATAATAATAATAACTTTAGTCTTTTATTCCGCCATAACCAGAAGTTCTAGGCGGTTTACACTAAGAGGAGCTGGACACTCAGCGAAGTACAATCATTCAATAAAAATACAAGCATTCAATAAAGATAGTTACAAACTATAAAAAGCCCTAATTAGGTAATAAATTTATCGAACAAAGTGGTCTTAATTAATTTTTGAAAAGAACAATAAGACATAGCTTGATGTTTACATTTACCTAACCAAGATTGCTTGAAACGCTAAGGTCCTATCTAAGAAGGTCTAAGCCTTTCCCCATTTCAGACGTGGAACTGGTGGCAGCTTCTCTTCACTCTCTATCCAATGATCCTCCCTTATGCCTTGGGGTTTGAATATCAGGCCCCACTCCCAGCCTACATGTGTCCATCCCAGGCTTTCTTGAATTCAGACACAGTCTCTGTCTCCATCACTTCCTCCGGGAGACTGTTCACACATCTACCATCCTTTCTGTAAAACACTATTTCCTTAGATTACTCCGGAGCCTATCACCTCTTAACTTCATCCTATGCCCTCTTATTCCAGAGCTTCTTTTCAATTGAAAGAGACTTGACTCATGTGCATTTACATCATGTAGGTATTTAAGCGTCTCCATCATATCTTCCCTCTCCTGTCTCTCCTCCAAAGTATACATACGCCTTATGACGCAGACCACACACCATTTTAGTAGCCTTCCTCTGGACTGACTCCATCCTTTTTATATCTTTTGGGAGACATGGTCTCCAGAATTGTACACAATATTCTAAATGAGGTCTCACCAAAGTCTTATACAGGGACATCAATACCTCCTTTCTCCTACTGGCCATACCTCTCCCTATGCAACTTAGCATCCTTCTAGCTTTCGCTGTCACCTTTTTGACTTGTTTGGCGACCTTAAGATCTTCACATACAATCACACCCAAGTCCCGCTCTCTGTCGTGCATATAAGTTCTTCACCCCCTACACTGTAACGTTCCCTCTGGTTTTTGCAGCCCAAATGCATGACCTTGCATTACTTAGCATTACTTAGCTGCCAAAATTTCAGACCTTCAGGCCTTCTGCTGGTCCTACTTACTTCCTGCTTCCACAAATGCAACCAGTTGTGAAGGTTGCATCTGCCTGAAGGGAAAGAAGTTCCTGGACCATGATGCCAGCTCTGGGAGCAATCCCTTAAGGGTTTCGCCTGGGATGGGCCATCCCCTGACCTTCCCCCCCTCCCAACCTTTTGGTATGCCACTGGATTTTCTAGAACCAGAATGAGAGGAGTTGGAAGGTCAGGTAGCTTGACTTTTCTGGCTTCTATAAGGAAGGAGGGGGCATTAGAAGGGAAATTTCACAGAACAACTGAATGGCTCAGAGAAGTAACATAGTAGATGACAGCAGATAAAGACCCAAATGGTCCATCCAGTCTGCCCAATCTGATTCAATCTAAAAATTTGTTGGGTTTTTTTTTTTTTTCCAAGTAGCTGAAGGAGAGAGCACAAGTTTATTCCTGTTAAATTAAAAGTCCATGTTCAACAAGCAGGTACTTCTCATTCTGTATTCATAGCCAAGCTGACTACCTCCTTTCTTCACTGTGCCAGTCAGCCAGCCCAAAGGTACCCGATGCTTTTCCCTCCAAGCTCACTATCTGGCCTTCTCTCCCTGCTACGTCTGCCTCATCGCTGCTGCAGCCGTCATGCCTAACCCTACAGTACTAAAGTAGTCTGCATGTTTGTCTAGTGTAGGGCCTAGAGGCCTACTGCATCCTGCACCCTCCATACTTCAGTTTATAGGAAGTATGAAGTATAGCAGCACATGTTCAAGGCCTCATGTCAGCTGTACACATTCTTCTTTGCTGTCCACTATAACTGCCCCAGCATAGTGCCACCTAGTGGTAGAATGATCGAGTTCTAGAATGAATTACAGTACTGTAGTACCATTTTCATTCTCTTTTGTGTTGGTGAAAGTATATTTGATAGACTAATTGTTGTCAATTTACATCAGTGCTGATTGTAAAGGACTATGAAAGTGTTAATGTCCCTCTAACCCAGCGTCTCTCAAACGGTGTGCCCCAAAGAGATTCCAGAATTTTACTTGTATCGGGCGATGGTGCGTCCGCATCTGGAGTATTGCGTCCAATATTGGTTGCCGTACTTTAAGAAGGACATGGCATTACTCGAAAGGGTTCAGAGGAGAGCGACGTGTTTGATAAAGGGGCTGGAAAACCTTTCATACACAGAGTTTGGAGAAACTGGGTCTCTCTTCCCTGGAGAAGAGGAGACTTAGAGGGGATATGATAGAGACTTACAAGATCATGAAGGGCATAGAGAGAGTAGAGAGGGACAGATTCTTCAAACTTTCGAATAATAAAAGAACAAGAGGGCATTCGGAAAAGTTGAAAGGGAACAGATTCAAAACGAATGCTAGGAAGTTCTTCTTTACCCAGCGTGTGGTGGACACCTGGAATGCGCTTCCAGAGGACGTAATAGGGCAGAGTACGGTACTGGGGTTCAAGAAAGGATTGGACAATTTCCTGCTGAAAAACGGGATAGAGGGGTATAGATAGAGAATTACTGCACAGGTCCTAGACCTGTTGGGCCACCGCATGAGCGGACTGCTGGGCACGATGGACCTCAGGTCTTACTTTATTTAAAAATTCCCTTCATAAGTATACACGAGAATAGATGACGCGTCTGTGTGCCTAAGGATTCAGCCGCCCAGACAAGCCTCATTTTTTCATGTGATTGGCCCTTGAAAACTAACGGCAAGTAATTTTAATTTTATTTTTATTGAGCAATCAAGGCTTTATCATCTGGATCTTCTTATCTTTATGAACTTAGATTTTCAGCTCTGACAGAGATTAAAAGTCGAAAAAGAGAGAGAACGACTGCAGATGGTGGATGATGAAATGCGTGTTTGCTTGTTGACTATTGAGCCATGTTGAGTTAATTTGCGCATCCATCGCATTGATTAGCAATTCTATCTATTCTAGTTTCACCATACGTAGCTTAAAGAACTTTATAAATAACTCAAATTTAATTTTTTGTTGGTTTTGCAATTTTATAATTTCAATTATGCACATTTGCTCCATTTAGTATGCCGGAGCTTAATAAGTTTGAGAGACTCTGTTCTAACCAGAGCAACCACTCTCCTGTCCTGTCCGATATCCCTTACCTGTGTTGAATCTTGATCAATACTTGAGTGGCCTGTGTACATTGAACAGAGGTGAACAGGGATATTGAAGCCTCAGAAGGTCAGATGCACAGACCAGCGATCTCCTCTCGTCTCTCTCTTTATGAGCGAAGGGTGATTTACATTTGATGGCATAAAACTTTGAATATATTCTGGAAGCCTGGGCTGACCTATACAAAGGGCCTCTAGCGTGCAAGAGGTGAGGTACATGTACTGACACTCATGGTTCTATTGACTTGCCCCTTTGGTTCTGTTACGTTTTCCTAGAGCCTCTGTACCAGGAATATTGGGTTGCATGTACCACTGCAGATGGGAAACCTAAGGAGCAAAGGTTTGGCTTAGAAACGCCTCTGTCCATCGCTGGTTTCATCTCCTCCTCCCTGCTTGGTGCTTCCTCACAGATGTCACCCCGTGATTACACCTCCTTTTGGCAGGACATTCCAGAAGTGAAGACCAAGGGGCTACTGGGAAAGATCTCCCCCCAGCGCCATCAGCTGCAGGAGGTAATGAGGGACCTTAATGTGTAATGCCTGGATATCTTGTTCTTCATCTCTGGTTCTATGTAGGAGCGGAGGGAGATCACTGCCATGCATCCTTTGTGTTTTAATAAGGAAGGACAGCCATGCAGCAGACCATGAGGTCAGGGTCCTGCTGTTCATGTGCTGAATGTCTGGTGGAAGAGAATTAAAATAGCCAGGAAAGGCTGTTTGGCCTAGGGTTACCAAATCTCCTCTCTCAAAAAAGAGGATACCTGGCCCAGCTCTGCCCCCACATGAACCTCGAGTCTCCTTCTGGAGTGCCTCTGCGCATGCGTGAATGTCAACACTATGACATCATGAGCACGTCATCGTGTCAACATCCGTGCATGAGCAGGGGCCTTCTGGACACAGCCCTGAGCTTGTGGCCTTCCAAAACCTGGGCAAACTGACGGGTTTTGGAAATCCTTTCAGGCACCTAGACAGTCCTCTAAAAAGAGGACATGTCTGGGTTTTCCTAGACATCTGGTAATCCTATTCTAGCCATTGAAATTGCTTGTCTTGGGCTAACCAGCCATGTTCCGTGGCATTTTAACTGTTTTAGTGCTGCTGAAAATGTTGGGTTAGCACCTAACTCAAAACCGGCTTTTGTGGGAGTGTTCCGGGGGTAGAGTTGGTATTTGGACAGTTAAGTGCTGATAGTCAGGATTGACTTTGATGCAGTTACCTACCTTTCTGCGGTTCATCATAGCTGGCTCTGTTTTCATCATCCCTGTATAACAGAAATTCAGCACTAGAGTCCAGATATGGCCTGGCATTGAATTTCCAGGGTACAGTCAACAGTGGTCAGCAAATGCTGATAAAATCCATGGTAGAGAATGACACTGTGACAAAATTCATCACTGTTCCCGTCCCCGTGGATAATCTCCATGTCCTTTAAGAAGAAAGGGAAGAATCATTGAAGAATGCTGATGTAGATGGACAATGGGTTGTTTCCTATGGTTATCCGTGGGGACGGTGATGAATTTTGTCACCATGTCATGCTCTAAACTATGGGCCGGTGGTTAACAGCATTTATAAGGGTGCTTGGGAATGGTGGACTGCTGGGAACTGAATCCATTTGAGCGGCTTCAGAGGGTTTGCTGCTAACCTGTGAACTTTGATGGGTTTGGCATCTCATTCGCAGACGATATTTGAAGTCATTACTTCAGAAGCCTCTTACCTGCGCAGCCTCTCGGTCGCAGTGAATCACTTCCAGAAATCGAGCAACCTGCTTCAGCTGTTGGGTCCTAGAGATATGCACATCCTGTTCTCAAACCTGCAGCAGGTGAAGGAGGTCGGTGAAAGGTACTGTTACAACCAGGATGTAGGTCACCTAACGTTAAGGTGGAGAGGGCGAGGGTGGGTTTTCTTTATTCCTTGTCAAAATCCGGGGTCTCTTTTTAATGGGGGGGGGGATTCCCAAACCTGTCTGTGGGATCTTACAGTCAATTCTCAAATGTATTGTATACTGTCATAATGTTTTGCAATGGAGAACAGTATACCAAATGTACTAATTGAAAAGTTTTGTCCTTTAAATATCCAGAAATAATATGCTTGGGGAATTTTACATGTGATGGGTTTCTAGTCCATGCAGAAGATCTCGTACATAATCATGGCAGATATCCTGAAAGCTACTAGGATTGGAAATCTGTCCTAGGAAGTGTAACGAGTGGCCCTCAGCAATGCTAAAGTTCTAGCCAGGACAGATCAAACTGTGATTTGGGAGGGACTCGGGTGTACTCCTGGTCTCTTTTACTGAGAGAGATAACAGTGGTCACGGGGTCTTGGCCATTCTTGTGCCTGGTTGAATTTGGGTGGAAAAGTGCTAATACTGCCCCAGTTGAACCCCCCTTTCTAGAAGGTTGAATATTTCAGGTTGGAAAATGAAATGGAAGAAGTTTCCCACACAGTATTAGACCATTATATGCAAAATCTTTCTAAAACATTGGTTTTTAGGTTTCTCCTGGATCTGGAAGATCAACTTGAAAGTGATGTTTTCCTGCCTGAGATTGGGGAGCTGATCCTGAGACACTGCCCAGCCTTCCAGAAGGTTTACATCCCGTATGTCACCAACCAGATGTATCAGGAGCAGCTCATACAGCAGTTGATGTAAGTGATTTTGTCATCCTATACTGGCAGGAACTCGGGACCTTCTCTCTTCCCATGTCATGTGCAGCACTCTTCTGTTTATTTTTGGGACCTGTCATTAAGAAGCCTTTCTATTATCAGCACAAAATGTAGAGCTGCTCTATTTTGGATTGCTAATGACATGGTCAGTTCAGTATCATTTTTCTCTCACATTTAATTATATTTGTTATAGCGCAAATTCTGTACGGGACAGGTCTAAGCAGTTTACAGTCCAAGAAAGAGATTCAACCGAGTAGGAAAAGAACGCCAATTTGTAGATCAAGTTCAATTAATTTAATATATCGCTAATATAAAACCAAAGGCAAATCTAATTGGTTTATAATAAAAGTTTTTAAAAAATAAAAGTAAATGTAAGTGACACTATTCTCTGTAACATCGCTGTCTGTGTACCGTCTCTTCCTCTGTAAACCCTCTGAACTGCTTCTGGTATTGCGGTATACAAAATAAAGTTATTATTATTATTATTATTAAAAAGTGAAATAGGGAGCAAAAAAATAAACAGAACGTAAAATACAGTTAAAAGGTCAAAGCATCAAAGAAATATGAGGAAAGGAGGAAGTCGGTAGGTTATAATAAAACGGAAAGGGAAGGAATGAACCGTATGGTAGGGGAGAAAACTAAAGTTTGTTTGGCCCACAAAAATGGAACTTTAGTGAGAGGTTACTTAGAAAATTAAGAACAGAAAGCCAAGGAGAAGTATGTAGTATGCCTTTAATTGTGTCTCGAAATTCGCAAATGATTTTTCTGAATGGAGATAAAAAGGCAGAGAAAAAGAGTGCCAACATATTGGAAACGACAGCCCAACTGGCAGAAACTAGATCTGTTTACGTTTTGAGTGCCAAATATACCATCTTCTCAAGTCTCCAGTACTGAGTGGGAGAGATGAGAACCAACTGCTCGGTTTACTTTGTTTTTCCTCTGTTGCATACAACTTGGAGCAACTTTGAAGTTGTCGTCAACCCATTGACTGAGATTTGAAGCTGTTCAATCGTGGTGGTGGTGGTGGAGAAGTGTGTTGCAGGGAATGGGCCATGGTCAGAGTAAGGCAGGGTTAAAATGGGTCTCCCTTGGCATCTCTACCTTCTTGAACTATAAGTCTGAGCACAGAAGCCTGGAAAGGATGGTGGGAAAGCCCAGCCTTCCTCTTCTAATCCAGATGGTGACTATGTTGGGTATGTCCCCTTCTGTCCGCAGGCGTGAGAACGCAAAGTTCCCGCAGGTGCTCAGACAGCTTGAAGAGCAGCCAGTGTGCCAGCGCCAGCCACTAAAATCCTTCCTGGTGCTGCCTTTCCAGAGAATAACCCGCCTGAAGATCCTTCTGCAGGTGAGACTTTCTGGGTCCTACCTAGTGTCTGGGAGTGGGTCTGCTCTTCCATTGGGATGTTGGTATATCTGAATGTGCATGCCCACTTGGTTCTTCCCAGGGTGTGCTGGCCCATCTGCAACCTGTATGACAAGAGGGAAGAGGATGAGGAAGCTGTACTTGGGATTATTTTGGGTTTGCACCCTTCCTCTCCTTATTCAACCCATCTCTCCTAATCTTATTTATTCGGTTCCCATTGTTGTAAAAGGGACTTCAATTTTTCTTGTGAGCATCCTCTGTCCTGCCCTTGGAATTCTTGCTTCCCAATCTTCACGTCTTTTCTACGTCACTGTCTCTATCCAATGATTCTGCACCATTGGCACCTCTTTGCCACGACTACATTTGCTCATTTTTCTCTCAACAAGCCTCGGTTTCAAAGACTTCCTCACAGAATAGCTGACTCACTTCTTCCCATCATTCTAACTTTGGTTCCATTTCCTCTCAGGGTATCTTGAAGCTGGCACTGGCGCTATCGGATTCTGGGCTAGCCCAATCCGTTGACAATGCCCTGCAGGCAATTGCTCAGGTATGTACAGGTTGGAAGAGCATATCACGTTTGTGTGTGTGTGTGTTGCATGTGTGTGTGTGTGTTGCAGTGGACTTTCATCCTAAGGAACTGGGTTCAATTCCCAGTGCAGGTCCTTGTGAACCTACTAGGGACCTGGTTATAATGTGTCCAGTGCTGCATACATTTAGTAGTAGAAATGAAAGGGAAAACATACGAGAGATGGTCCTTTCAGCTGCCTATCTGCCGGAAAATATCTGGAGGGTAGAAAGCCAAAATGAAAGAAAAAGCAAGAGCAGAAACATGCGAGCCATTCCTTGTCGAGCTGCAGGGTAAAGAAATCCAACCTACAGACTTGTTGAAGGGAGGTCCTGCTCAAACCTTCTCAACCCAACCAACAAGGGAATGACGTGGAGCCCTGAAACTTACAAGTGATTCCACATATTCACCGCTAAGTTCAATGCACTTGAAACATCCTGTCTGAAGTTTCTGTAACCGTTCAAAAAAATATATATGTCTGGTCACTGAAATACTGCTCCGCTGCCGCAATCGCCTCTGAATCACTCAAATCATCGCCCTTTCAAACTCTTTAAAGTTTGGAAACGGAAAATAGTCAGATGGAGCGAGATCTGGTGAGTAGGATGGATGGTCTATGCACTGAAACCTCAACTGTCAAAACATCCATCGTTTTGCCAGTTTTGTCTTGCGAAAAGAGACCACCTTTCCGCAGCTTCTCTCTCCTTTTTTTCTTTCAATGCCTCCTTTAATTGGCACAGCAAGTTACAGTAATAATCTGCATTAACTGTTTGGCCCCTTAGAAGACAGTCATTTCTACAACTTCCTGATTCCAAAGCACTGTGCCCACGACCTTACTTTGGGGTCTTGAATTTCCTTGGCCTTGGAGAACCTGAATGTCACCATTGCACGGATTGTTGTTTTGTCTCGGGATCAGTGGTGTAACCATGTTTCATCAACAGTAACTAGTCATTCCAAAAGGTTGGCACCAACTTGCTGAAAATGCTGCAAAATCAACTTGGAAGTGTCCACTCGATGTCATTTCTTGTTGGCATTCAAACATTTGGGCACCCACTTAGCTGACAGCTTCTGCATACCCAGCTGCTCATGGATTTTATACCCAACATGTTCCTTGGATATCTCAACAATTGTTTTAGCCAATATTTGCTGATCTGCCAAAATCATGTCATGGACATGGTCAACAATTTCAGGAGTTTGAGACCCCCCAGACTTTGCTACATCTTAAATTGGGACAGGGATATGAGAGAGAGTTGCCATGACTAATACTCGCCTTAGGCTCAGTTATGTAGGGGGAAAATCCAGCTCCTAGATTTTAAACATCGAGAGATGAGGGAACATTAAGATTTAAGAATACCAAACAAGTGTGATGGGAAACCGACCCAACGAAAGAGCTGGAAGTGGCTGGGACCAGTAGCCTTACCCAGGAGTAAGGTGCATTGAACTGCTGTACTCTAGCACAGTTGGCTTAGATTTGGTTGAAGAAAGGGCAGGAAGGAGGCCTCTTGTGCTTGGGGGACATTTTTGTCTTGACTAATTGAATCCTAATTCCAGTCTAGCAATGGCCATGATGTAGCACATCACTTGCCCCAGAAGCAGTAAACGCTGTGGCTGCAGTATTCCTGACCCCCTGGCAGTTCGTAGATCTGTCACAGACTTGTTAGTTCACCCCTTTTCTTCTCTGTCCCTAGATTGTCTCGGCGTGTAATGAGAACGTGAAGTGTATGAAGCAGACGGAGGAACTGGTTGTATTAGAAAAGCAGATGGAGTTCCTGGAAGTCAAGGTGATGTGTGAGGAGTGAAAGGTGGGTGGGAGGGAGGTGTGCACTCATTAGCAGGGGGAATGAGGGTATCGGCATTCCCTCCCCAAGTCTACGGATGAAGTATCTGTGCCAACTTCATTCATGGGAGGGACTGAAGGGGCTGACTGTGAGGAAAGAGTGGCAGAAGTGACTTGGGATGGATGACGCCTTTTTCTCTGCTACAGTTGATCCCTCTCATCTCTCGGGGACGCTGGCTGGTCAGGCAGGGAGAACTCGTACACACCTTGATTCTGGACAGTGGAGTGGGACACAAACTTCGCCTGTCCTCGAAGCCGTGCCACCTGCATCTCTTCAGTGACCTCCTGCTTCTCTCCAGGAAGAGAGAGTAAGTATCTTCTAACTCTGCTATTTCAAGACCATCTCATGGCAGCCTCTGGAACAGGCAGGAGCAGGATGTAGATGAGAGACCTGAAAGCCCCAGTCACCTAAATCTTTAAGACAAAGGTGAAGAAGCACAGATTTCTCTATGCCCAAGCCCAGAGGAGCAGACGGCAGGCTCGGTTTGGCTGAGAGAGAATTTGTCCCACGGATAAATGCAGGAAACCATCCTGTGTCATTCTTTACCACCTTCTACACCAGCATTCTTCAGTGCAAGGCTTGAGGCCCATTCAGACTCTGATTCTTCCCTTTCTCCTTAAAGAATGACACCGGGACGGTTTCCCACACTTAACCACAGGGACAAATTCTATCACCATGTCATTCTCTCCGTCTCGGCTGCTGATCTAACACTTGGACTTGAGTTGAATCCAATGTCTGATGTGTTTTCTCCACAGGATAAAGGCAGGGGTCCGAGGAGGGGGAGGGGTCCAACTTGTAGCGTCACACAAGCTGCCCATTTAGGGCATGTGCTTTTATCTAGAAAAGGCGTAAGAGTGGGCCTGTTTTCCTATGTGAGATTTTATTGAAGACGCCATTGGAGCTGTGACCAGAGCCTGTGTGTGGCCGGCCAATCATCTGGCAACTTTTTCCCTTAATTCCTCTTCTCCCCTTCCCCACTAGGAAATTTGAAAAACAGTGAGATTTTCCAGCGGAGTGACTAGCACTCCCCCTACCCCCTCCTGGATTGTGCTGCAGGGCCTGCCTTCATGGGATAGCGCTGCTTAGAGCACTACAAGCTGCTTGAGGGAGGGGGAGTGGATTGGGCAACGTGTACATTGGTACTTGGATGCTGATGGTATGTGGTGGTGGGATTTTTGTCTTAAGTCTCTCTCTCTCTCTTCTACAGGGATGGACGGTTCTCGGTTCAGGATTATGCCCAAATTTGGCATGTGAAGGTTGAACCCATCGCAGTCCCTGCGCTGCCAGACACTTCGTTCCTCCTGTGCCTGACGCAGAACCACAAGGGCACTGGCAGCAAATACCTCCTGACCACAGGCAGCCTGTAGGTATCGGGACTGTCGTGTTACCTCCCTGAGCCCCTCTCTTCCCCCTCTGTAATTGCCATAATAGGCAGCCTGCAGGTATCGGGCTGCCACTTTACCCCTTGCACGACTTCCTTCCTACCCCCTCCCCCCCCCCCCCAGTAGAAAAGCTGGAGGTTTGGTTTCTGCCTAAGCACTTGCCATTAAGCTCAATAGGCCAGGAGTTCTCCTGATCCCGGGGACGGATTCCAGTTTCAAGTTTTATTAGGTTTTTATATACCGCCTCTCAAGGTTATCTAAGCGGTTTTACAATCAGGTACTCGAGCATTTTCCCTGTCTATCCTGGTGGGCTCACAATCTATCTAATGTACCTGGGGCTACGGAGGATTAAGTGATTTGCCCAGGGTCACAAGGAGCAGCGCGGGATTTGAACCCACAACCCCGGGGTGCTGAGGCTGGAGCTCCAACTACCATGCCACACGCTCCTCCTTTAATCCAGAAGAACTGAAGTAGAACAGGCCGAAGTGGCATAGTAAGGAGGGGTCCGCCTCAGGCGCTGAGACTCGTTCTCCACTCCGCCCCCCCCCAACCTCTTTAACCTTCCCAACATGGGCAACAACCTCAACCTGCGATTCGCACCAGCTTTGCTCATTTTTCTGACATCACTTCCTGAGCCCGACCTAGGAAATGACATTGGAGGAAGAGATGGCGCAAGCCGCAGGTTGGAGTTGCTGCTCGCGCTGGGAATGTTAGAGGTTTGGGGGTAGGGGGCGGGGAAGGGCGCCTCCGCCTCTCGCTATGTCACTGGTCCCAAGTGCCTGGTAAGATCCTAAAACAGATTAGAAGTAAGCTGTGGATTTTCCGAGTGCCAACATGCCAACCTCACCCTTTTCCTGTTCTAGGGCTGAGAAACAACAGTGGGTTTCGCTGATTTCCATCCAAGTGTCCTCTGTATTGCCCAAGTGATCCAAGGTGAGTTCAAGGACAGAGAAACTCTCCTGGTGCAGCAGCACTCTGAACGCCCTGCTTCGTGGCCTGGCCCGCTAGGGCTTCCCTCTGCTGCATCACTGATGATGTCATTAGTGATGCAAAAGAGGGAAGGCCGCAAAGCAGCCCATTGCGAGCGCTGCTGCTCCTTTAGGAGGCCTTGGAGTCTCAGCGGGGTAGAGGGGTCGCTGAATCGATGCGCATCGGGCAGCACTAGGTTCAGTATGAGAAGTTGTAGACAGAGCGCTATTGGGCAGGTTTTTGAATGGCTGTTATGAAACTGTACTGGGCTTGGCAATATGGAATCTTTGTAAGCTGTGATTCTTCTTCTGGGTCCACTTAACTTTTCTTTTTCCCCCTTTTGTGTTTGAGAATTAATATTACAAAGCTCCTTTCTTCAGATGGCTGCCCAGTCTCGAGTAAGCCAGGATTTTCATATACTTCTGAACTGAAGAAATGCTGCCCCGGAACGCAGGTTGGCGCATCGGTCGTCAGTGTGATCGACTTGTCCTGAGAAGTCTTCTGGCTCAAAGTGCATCAACTGTCAACTCTCCTTGTCTATTTCCTGGAGAATGGTACATTCCACAGCACGTGGCTGATGATGGGAAGAACACACAATCGGACAATTCATCCTTCGCATCACTAGCCAGTGGCTGCTTAATAACCTCAGTTTTATTATCTCATCTGTCCAAGTTAATTTGGAGCAGAGATCCAACTGATGCGGCTCCTGGCTGGCTTGCGGCCAGATGTTGCAATGTCCTGATACGATCATGGGCTGGCATACTTTTGCTGTTCCTTGTAGCTGGTGGGATGAAGCACAGAGCGTTAATGGACTGTGTGGTATCTTACTGGTTTGCTCGAAGACGTCTCTGAACTTTTGCCCCCAGCTGTCAGTATACAGAAGTGTTATCTCCTGTGTGTCCCGTTGCTATTACTGGGTCTGTACATGGTACAAGGTTTCTGTCCCTTTGCGATCAATGTCATGGAATCTGGCTAACTGGATGGATAGCGTATAAGTAGATGATACCTTCTAGAAAAGCCCAGATGGACACTCTTATCCCTATGTAAAACACAGACATGCCTGTTGCTGTTATTGGAGGGGGTGGGGGTTCAGGCCTGCAGCAGTTCCACTGCTATGTAGTGTCATTCATGGCCTTCTAATGGGACCCAGGGAGCACTTATCAAAGGTATCTTACTGTGGGTTAACCTGCAGCATGTGTAATGAGCTTGGCTGGCCTCATGCCAGAGGAATAAGAGTGTGTGTTTTAAATCTCTTGGAGCATGTCCTCCCTCGGTCTAATAGTATATGCTAATCATAGCTGCAGGTTGCAGGTACGAACCAGCTGCTGGTGCCATGGAGTGAAGGGATTTTGCTGTCTGACTGGCACAGTGGCATTGCCTCTGCTTCTAGAAAAACAGCAGCTCTGATCTGCAAGAGACAAATGGTTTTAACTGTCGGCATCGTGGTGTAATTCAAGACTCTTGAGCTTTGGTATCCGTCTGCCACAATATTTATAAGTGAAATAAAATTGCAGCCTCTTCATGTGCTTTTGTGCTAAGATGGATGTGACCCCACCTCAGAAGTCATCCTTCTCTTTTCCAAATTTGTACTTCTCAACACGCTCAAGTCCATTTTTTAGGTTATCCACCACGAACTTGCATGAACTGCCTCCAGTGTCGAATATGAGAACATAAGAGGTGCTGTACTGGGCCAAACTGAAGGTCCTGTTTCCAACAGTGGCCAACCCAGGTCCCAACTACCTAGCTCGATCCCTAGTCGTAAAACAGATTTTATGCAAAGTTGGAGAGGATGCTCTGAAAGCCTTGAGAAGTTGCAAAGAGAACGAGATCCAACATACGTGTCTCTTTGCAACTTCGCAAGGCCTCATTCAACAGATGTTTGCTTAAATGATAAGGGCTGGTGTTACTGTATATTACATTTATAAAACAGATGCAGGCAAAGCACTCTTAAAATAGGGTTTAAAATAGGGTTAGTTCTTTGTGCTAAGCTGCTTCTGTTTTGGTGTTGGGGGGGGGGGGGGGAGAAGAGGTTCTGGTAAGATGGGATCTAGCCCCTTGCATATAATTTTCAAGGGCTTGTATTTGGCTGAACAGTGGAGTTACTTACCTGTAACGTAGGTTCTCCGTGGACAGCAGGATAGTCAGCCACACGGCACTGCACGTGCTCAGAGAAAAAAAAAATAATAAAAATCTGTCTGAGCTATTGGAGAGCTTATCTGCAAATTGGGAGCTGTTGGGACAACACCCATATGTGGCTGACTCATCCTGTTTGTACTAGGAGAATCTGGTACTTCCTCATGTGGACACTAGATGTCAGCAAAGATCTAGGACTTAAATGCAAGCTGGCCTGGGCTGAATCTCCTGAATGACTCAGCTTTGCTGGGCTCTGGAGTCTGGACACCAGCAACAGGCCAGGAGTAAGGCAGAGAAAAGAAGGGGCTGAAAATCCATGTATTCTGCAGTGATGGAGAGTTTTGTTTTCTCATGGATGCCTAGAAAAGCTGTGCAAACTTATTCTAAGACCCCCCCCCCCAACCCATCTGTGTATCCAGAACCTCCAGCAATGTTTTTTGCATTTTGTAAATTCATCAGGACTAGCTCAACCTATGGACCAGGGCGCCAAAATTCCAATCTGGCATCTCTCTCTCCTCAGGATTTTGGTGTTCTTTCACTAGCGGGGGCAGCTGGAACTTGGAAGAGGGAGAACATAAGAGCTGCCATAGTGGGACAGACTGAAAGTCCATCAAGCCCAGTATCCTGTTTCCAACAGTGGCCAACCCAGGTCCCCAGTACCAAACCTTTTTTAAACCCTGCTAAGCTAAGTTAGCAACTAGGGAGGGGGTGGGAGGAGAATGCAAAATTTAGCTTAGCCTTGAGCTGGCCTTCCTCTAAGTACATTACAAAATCACACTTTACCCTTTTCTACTGCTTTATAACCCTGCCTTCACTGCAGCTGTGACTGACTGGTGCCTCTTCTCTCTTACGGAGGGGGTACTAAGCTATGTTTCTCCCCTCCCCCCCCCCCTGCTACCTTAGACAGGAAATGGCTGTAGTAGCCTCTGGGTATCAGCATTTAACTTGGTCACGTGGAAAGGGATAGCAGTGTCTCCTAGATTTCGTTAAAACTAGCACTGGGCAATGCAGTGCAGCAAGAGCCGAGTCCCTAGGGCTGAGCGGAGGCAGCGTCGGACAGTTGGGGGGTCTAAACTCCCAGGCGCTTGGCTGCTTATTTTGGGATGTTGCACAGTCCCCTGACCTTGGGATGTAACCCCAGAAGAATAGAAATATAAACATGAGATTTGATGGGAATCTCTCCTAAAAGGCTTGGGAGTTTGTGCTTGAAGGGTCCTCATAAGCTTGTGTGTTTTCCCTGCTACTGATGCAGAATGGGACTCGGGAGACATTTTAAATCGGGTTCCCAAACCCCCCCCCCCCCATTCTCCCGATTTGGGTTTAATTCTTTAAGCTTTCATATCCCCTAAAAGATGGCTTTGCATAAGTATTCCCTTCCCTGCTCCTCGTCCTCTGACACAGCCGCCTCCCCTCTGGGGGTCTAGTTGCAGTCCATTGAAATGCTTCTCCCTTCCCCATCCATCACCTTGCCTAAGACAGTGCCTTCCCCTTCCCCAGCAGGGGTGGCTCTGTTCACTCTTTCAATACCACCCCTTCATTCTAGACTCTTGCGTGCCCATGTTTTGCGCTTATTCGCAGTTCTGCCCGTAACTGCTTTTGGCATTCTGATTCCTTTAGCATGCCACTCTTGCCCTTTCTACTTTGCTGCACTGAATGCCTGGAACAAACTGCCTGACTGGGTAAGTCGAGCCCCTTCTCTGGCCGTTTCAAATCCAGACTCAAAGCCCACTGCTTCAGTTCCAAACTCTAACCCACCTGCTAAGCCCCAGTCTCTGTAGTTCCCCCACCTGAGCACAGTGTACAGATGCACCTTCTTGTCCAGTTTGTCTGTCTTGATTGTAAGCTCTTCTGAGCAGGGACTTTCTCTTCTGTGTTTTGATGTACCGCATTGCGTATGTCTAGTAGCGCTAGAGAATGACACGGGGCCAAATTTATCCCCATCGCCCCGGCTTCTATCTCTATCCCCGTGAGTTCTGTCGCGGTCCCATCTCTGCAAGCTCTGTCCTCATCTGCAAGTGTTCACGGCTTGTGCAGACAGAGCTTGCAGGGATGGGATGGAGATGGGGACAAATTTGTCCCCGTTTCATTCTCTTGTTGGGAGCTTTTACAGCAACCACTGAGCTGCTCTGAGCGCTTGTCCATAACTGCAGTCTTATACCATCCCACCAGAGGTGGCACAAGGCAAGCTGCTGCCTGAGGCGAGGGATGAGCTGGCACCCCCCTTCCACCTCCTGAGCTTCAGTAAATGACAGCAGAGCCTGAGGTCACCCATGTTTCAAGCAAAACGATAGATCCTGCCGAACAAACTCAACAGAACACAAAAAAGGGTCCACAGCTCTGGCTAAATTCTGCTTTAATGATGGACCCGACATGAGCTGTATTTTGGCATCTCGATAAAGCTCCTTCCCATCCTGCTTAGTGCACATAAGCCAAACCCAATGAGGCCACGTTTCGCTCTCGGGCTGTATCAGGGGAAAAAAGAAATCGCTCTTCCCTTCTTTTGAGGCAAATGACTCTTCTCACTTTCAGCTACGTAAAACAAGGATTAAAAATCTAAGGAGGTACGTCTTTTTTTTTTTTTTTTTTTTTGTTCAAAATATTTTTATTGATTTCATAGATATAAAATAGACAACAAAAGGCTTCCAAGAAAGCCCAACAAGAAAAACCAAGTGACAGCTCCTTTCCAGTACATCATCACAATAAGATATTATATCGGTATTAGACATAGAAACAACAAATAATAATAAAACTAATACTAATACAGAAAAACAAAAACCTCTTTCACAGTCACAAAATCAAGCAGGATTGTGAAAGCCAAGATGGCACCTTGCTCTTCACAAAGGTATGGGGTATCGGGGTGGGGTGTTGGTGGTTGGGGGAGGGAGTGGGCATCCCTACTGATATTTGTGATGGGGGTGTCAGAGATTTGGGGGGGCAGTGGCAGGAGGGAGTGGGCATCTTTCCTGCAGATTCTGGGGGTACATGTTGTGGGGGGGGGGTCTCTGTCCCTGCCAGCTCAGCTGAACTGTCCGTGTCTACATTTCAGGCATCTGCCATAGGTCTAGGGAGATGCCTAGGATCGCTTAAACTTGACAAGGGCCAGGTCTGTGCAAAAGCATGGCCACACCAAGCCTTAGGTGTCGCAACCCATCTCCCTTGCCTCGTACATTTCGATTGGATGCCCGTTTATGGAATCAGCCGCTCAATGCTTAGTTAAGCTCTGCAATTCTTTGCTGGAGGCTCTTAGTCAAGCTGGGTTTACCTTCAGGAATATTTCCAAAGCTTTTTCTTATAATCCATAAGCTGTTTATTAGGGGAAAGGTGTTTAGCCTTTGGGATAAGTTTGCTAGGATTTGGAACTGAACAGGACACTGGGCTTAGATGGACCTTTTGCTCTGACAAGTTTCAAGTTGATTAGGATTTGATATCCCGCCTATCAAGGTTATCTAAGCGGTTTTTACAATCAGGCACTCAAGCATTTTCCCCTCACAATCTATCTAACGTACCTGGGGCTATGGAGGACTGAGTGACTTGCCCAGGGTCACAAGGAGCAGCACGGGGTTTGAACCCACAACCCCAGGGTGCTGAGGCTGTAGATCCAACCACTGCGCCACAGGCTGTTTAGCAGCCGGTCCCTTTCTGTGACCATTTTATGGCGTCCCAGCACTAGCCAGCCGATCAGGTACTGTAGGTCTCCGTCTCATGGATGGAATTGGAATCTGGATCTTTTAGAACTCTCTGTTCCACTGACTGTATGCTGGAGCCTTGCTTTTTTTTAAACCTGCTTGCCTAAGGTTAGAACCTTTTGTAGTGCGGTTCATTATTCCCTCAGGAATCGGCTTTTTCGTCCCTTTTCCCACTCCCTGTAGATCCGGATTCAAGATTTGCTGTTATCCCCTAAGGGCAGCTATCAACAGAGTCCTACGAACCAGTCCAGATGTTTAACCTCATGAAAGCAGAGGCGGGTGGGTCTCTTCCCAAACGCCCCCCCTGTGATAATTACAGTTAGGAAGGACAGCTTTTAGGGTCTGCAATTCTTTTTATGCTCTTGCTGTGGCAAAAAGGAATTTCCCTCTTCCTAGAGAGCTCAGCTATTGTCCCCCTTCTCTGAGGAGCGGGAAGAGTCCAGTGGCCACCAAAGGGTGAAGGGGAGAGGCTTAACCTTTTTAGATTTGTGCAATTTTTGTCAAAGTGCCTGCAAGGGAGACCTCTTAGATCAACAGGGTTCAGGGTGAGCCACCCCCACCTCCAGAGGTGATCTGTAGGTAAAATGCACCAAACTCCTACAACGGTTCTTCCTCAGCTCACAACCTAGTCAAAGGGTCCCCCGAATACAAACACTCACCTAGAACAGGGTCTCTCAAACTTTTTTTTAAGCTCCGACACACTAAACTGAGCAAATAGTTTTGTGGCCCATTACAATTGAAATGATAAAACCAATCAAAAAATTAAGCCCCCTTCCCCTTTTTTTACAAAACCGCAGAAATGGTTTTTACTGCAGGCCGGTGAGCCGAATGCTCTGCGCTGCTCCTGACACAGAACATTCAACACATCTGCCGTCACTAAAACCCGCTATTGCGATTTTCTAAAAGGGGGTAAATTTGAGAGTTATTTATTTCAAGTTCTTTAAGTAGATAGAATAGAATTGCTAATCAATGCAATGGATGAGCTTGTTTTTGAGGGCAAACGCGCATTTCATCATCCACCATCTGCAGTTGTTCTCTTTTTTTTTTTTTAATTTAATTTGTGTCAAGGCTGAAAATCCAAGTTCACAAAGAGAAGAAGTTCCAAACGGTAACAAAGCCTTGATTGCTTTGTTGCTCCAGTTAGAATAACTATTGCATAAAAACATAAAGCTAAAATGACTAAATCTACCATCCCCAAAAAACCTCCACTACAAGCCAATTTTCCACTCTATGCTAACTTATCTGGGTGTAAAAACCTGGAATGACCTACCAGAAGTTCTCAGGACAAACTAACAATCTTGGTTTCTGTATAACTCCCCCTTCTTCTGGGTCCCTTACCCCCTTCCCTACTACTTTCCCCCTTCCTCCTTGATATGTCGCCTTGAGCCTGTATAGGTATGTGCGACATACAAATGGAAGATTAGATTAGACGCTCATAACACTGACAGACTCTCACGTACGTGACATACATGCCATCTACACTTATGAAGGGAATTTTTAAAAATAAAGAAAAATTCTGGAATCTCTCTGGAGCGCCCCACTGGGCCATGGCACACAGTTTGAGAGACACTGGCCTAGAAGAACATTTTCTTGCAGGCACTGTGGTAACACATTGAAAGAAAAAGGAATTGGTTGTGGAGTAGAATAAAACAAATTATTTAAGATGAGGGTGTGAGACAAACAATCCCTAAAGAGTTGCAAAAACTATCAACGTTGCTTGAAATGTTGGCAATTGCACTTTGTGGTTCTCGGACACCTCACGCTGCTCCTTGGGCGATTGGCGCCTCTTCCTCTTTCATTTACTTTGTAATGCCCAGCCTCTTTGGGCACCTGCTTGGCCCTCCGTTATGCTCAGGTGGTACTGTTGCCCTGTATCCCAGAAGGTTTTACCCAGGACTTGGAGCTCTGATACTCACTGGATCCACCACTCTCCAGCTTCTAATCCTTCCCTCTCAAGGAAGGGTGGACTGAAACCTAAGGTTGAGCGATTGATAGTCGCAGCCTAGGATGGTGGATTATGGACCAGTTTACAGCAAGTAAAGAAAAACTGACAGCTTTAGATTCCGGAAATGGCCACTGTTGACGTCGGCTGCAAGGAAAATGTCTATACATTACAAGGTTGAGTCCTTGCAAACTAGATAAACAAAAATGAGATCACGACCCTAAGAGAATTCTGGAGAATGAAGAGGTTGTGATCACTTGGGACATTTCCATTCCAACCCTTAAAGCTGGAAGCAAGGAATCCGGATCCAGAATGACACCGATAACAGAGGTGCCTGTGCTAAAGGGTCCTTCAAGTGCATTGTTTACATAGGACACAGAATTTGGTGGAGTACCCGCCGTGTCTTGTAATGGGCCTTCATGGAACTCTATGACAGGGATCTGTACTGTATTTGCACAAGATCTTATGGGTGCCTACCTCATCTATCAGTATATCACTTCTAGTAAACAGGAAATGAATTAGTTGAATTATGGCCCTCAGCTTTGCTAGGGGTAGTTATTGCATCTGTAGTGAGAGTGGGCACTTGGAGTCAGAGGTGGACATCCTCAGTCCTTGAGGGCAGCAACCCAGTCGGGATTTTCAGGATTTCCACAATGAAAATGCCCGAGATCGATTTGCAAGCAACCAGATCTCATGCATATTCATTGGAGAAATCCTGAAAACCTGACTGGGTTGCTCTCCTTGCTCAGAGCGTACCCCGACATTGGTGAACCTCGCCAATTCCGTGCAATGTTTCGGAGAGTCAAAGTAGCACAGAACCTTCCAGCGGTGAGCTCTGATGGGCTATGATGTCCCAAACACTCACAGCCAAGACTTTTGAGGTTCTGTGTGACTCGTTCCAGCGCCCAAGGTTGACCCAGTTAATGTGTGTGAGAAGCACCTTTTCACTGCTATTGCACGAGGGCTTTGGGTAGATTCCAGATGCAGCACTTTGAATGTCTGACTGACAGACACCGTCACCCACCACTGCATTCCTGTGGTTTGTTTGGCAGCAGCCCGCTGCACCTCCCAGCTACAGTGTGGCCCGCTCTCGCTCTGCAATCTCTGATGCCAGACATGCTGGTGCAGACAGAACCACTTTACCTTCCTCGGGAAACGCTTTGATAAGACCCTCACCATTCTTATCATCGTGCTGGGCCCTACCCTGTTCAGACTCCCTGTCTGTACCTCTCACATCCAGGAAGAGGACCACGAATGGGCTGAGGAACTCCCAGGCCCCTGATGGTATACAGCGGTACGTCTTGTGATCATGGACCAATGTTTGCAGGCTCAGCAATGCCCACCACCCTGCTGAGGCATGTCCTAATTACGACTATTTATTATTTCTAAAGCGCTGAAAGGTGTATGCAGTGCTGTACATTTTAACATACAATAGATGGTCCCTGCTCAGAAGAGCTTACAATCTAATTTAGACAGGACATTTCAGGGTTGGTGAGATTATAGTGGGTCTAGGTATCTGGCAGCAGTGAGTGAGAGTTAAGAGTTGAAAACAGATTCAATAAAGTGGGCTTTTAGCTTGGATTTGAACGCTGCCAGGGAGGAGCACGACGTGTTTCAGGCATATGGCGCTGCAAGAAAGAAGGGACGGAGTCTGGAGTTGGCAGTGGAAGCGAAGGGTGATGTGTGCCGCTCTGGTCACATACTCCCCCCTCCTCCCCCCCCCACACTTTTATCAAGCTGCGCTAGAGGTTTTTCGCACAGGCTGGCAAAGTAATTCTATGAGTGTCGGAGCATTTACGCCAAAAACTTCTAGAACAGCTTGATAAAAGGGGCTGAGAGTAAATGACAGCAGATAAAGACCTGAACGGTCCGTCCAGGCTGCCCAATATTGACCTGCATTATAAATTCATAATTATATTAAATTGTACTTTTTTCTTATTTATTTCATTCCTTTTCTATCCTGTTGTCTCCAAAGAGCTCAGAATGGTGACAGGTTAAAAATACATAATTTCAGTACAAGTTTTTATCCTAACTTGATACATACTAGGGTCTAATATTGATATACAGTTTACTGGTTACAATTTGCCATTGGGCCATTAACTGTACGAGGGGGGGCTGTAAAGTTCTCAGCCCAACCAGCCAACAGTCATTTTGCCACTGTAGCTGAAAAGAGCGTTATCTTATTTCGTTAAGAAACAAAATCCTGTGTTTTGACACTGTTTCAGATCATTGATTGAATCATTTCCACGTCATTCTCTTCTTGGTTGGGCTGAGAACTTTTCAGCTCCCCCACGTAAAGTCCCTTTCTGGAAACGTCAATCGCTCCTCCTAAACTTACTTGCTCCACTTCATCACTGACGCTGAAACCGTGGATTGAAGACAAAGTTTTATTTTATTTTTCTTTCCAGCTTATGATTTATCTTTAATCTTATCTATTGTTTTGCCTTTTGTCTTTGTCTTGTTCTATTTCTATCATTTAAATTTCTCCAGAATTCTACTGTTCAATGACTCCCCCTTCTGCTTCTATTCCTTTCTCTCCTCTCTTCTACCTTCCAAAGTATTTAGATCAATGCTGTCTTGTTAAAATGTTTATTTTTCCTCTAACTCTACTTTTCACTTCTCTATTACCCTCCAGGTACTTTAGTTAGATTGTGAGCCTTCGGGACAGTAAGGGAATTTTTCAAGTACCTTTCTTATTTCTAATCTTAATGTATATTTTCTGTAAACCGCTTAGAACCTAACGGATGTAGCGGTATATAAGAAATAAATTACATTACATTACATTACATTACACCTGTGCTGGTTTTGCACCTAAAACTGCCAAGAAGATCCTGTGCAGAAGAGCTGACCCCAGACCAACTTGAGTCTGACCTCCCTTGTCCATGTTATAAAAGCATTGGTGATCTGGATCAGGAGCAGGCAGAATCATAGCATTTGCACCCTGTCAGTACATCAGATAAGGCAGCTGTAAGATTAAGGCAAAGCAGACAGAGGAAGCTTGGGCTGAGAAATTCTGCCTGAACTTGGTAGTTTGCATGGTTCCAAGTTCCAAGTTTCCAAGTTTATTTAATCTTTGATGAATCGCCTATTACATTTTCTAGGCGATGTACATATTATAATTAAAATAGAAGAGACTTTACAAAATAAATTCAAATAACAAAATTAAACAATACAATCCTGAGTTTAAGGGGTGAGGTTAAAAGTTACAATATTTAGGTATGGTTAGAAAAGGAAAAAACAAAAGGGAGGGAATCATAGTACCAATGCACAATATAGTATAGTATTTAATTAAATAAAAAGAACTAATGTTAAGATTCATAGGCATCTTTAAATAAATGGGTTTTTAACAGTTTTTTAAATTTTACAATATCTTGTTCAGTTCGAATAAACTGAGGTAGGGTATTCCACCATTGTGGGCCCATAACGGAGAACATATCTGATCTTCTAGTTGAAGCCAGTACCTACTTTTGCTCCCAGGCCTAGGCAGTTGCCTAGGGCCAACTAGACGTCCTGAAGACACGTCAGATCACAGTTATTGTCACTATTAACTCTGCTCAGAAGAGTGTTTGTGACAATATTCAGGTCTTTCAGTCTCTTCTCATGTGTCTTTCGATGCAACCCCCAACCATACAGGGCTTCTGTGAGTACAAGGAGCTAATGGTACCAGTATGGGTCCAGATTGACCAGCTAGTCCTGCTAATCATTTGGTCAGATTAGAACCTGAAACAACGCAACTTGCATTCCTGAAGTAGAGGCAAAGTCTAACGGTTAGTGCATTGGGCTGACTTAACAGGGACGGTAGGATTCAAATATGACCCTGGGCAAGTCACTTAACCCTTCACTGCCTCGAGTACAAAAGAAGTACCAGCTATATTATAGGGCTTCGATGGTTAAGATGGGCTGGAGTGACCTTTGATGGAGACTTCAGTAGATGGAACCTAAGCACACTCCTAATATCTAAATAAAAAGGACCATTTAAATTAAATTAAATTAATGTATGGAGCATGTATGGTTGGGCAGACTGGATGGACCACTCAGGTCTTTATCTGCCGTCATGTGCTATGATACTGTGTTACCTGGCAGAAACCCAAAGAGTAGCAACATTCCAGAGCTGAGACTGTGATGTCATAATGCCTTATTCCACCAATGCCTAAGAGCCAACCTCAGCAGTGATGTCACAATGGCTTGATTAGGTAGCAACTTCAGCATTTGGGACCTAAGATAATACCAGGTGGACTTTAGAGTCTATGACCTAGAAATATCAAAGAAGAGACAAGTTAACTTAATCATGTATTTCTAATGAGAATAACTAATGGGCAGACTGGATGGACCGTTCAGGTCATTTACTATGTTACCTTGCCGAGGCAGTTATTCCACTTCTTGTTTCTTTGAAACCAGTAGTCTATGTTCTCTCATTTTCGGATGGCCTGGCAATGTCAAATTGCCTCCAGGGAACTCTTTCAATAAAAAACATTTCGAAAAGCAAACAAATAAGAAAATACCAACCAGAACTGGAAGAACCTGTCCTCCAAGGCCAGGATCGTGATCTAGAGAACCCGGTGCGAGGGCTGCTCTGAAAAAGCTGGCACCGGCAGATCCAGAGGAGTCATTTCCTGAATCGCTCTTCCAGTAGCTGAGCTGGAATGCCAAGGCCACACCTGGCACTAACCAGTCCCTAGACAACCCGTGATTGCTCGAAGTAGATTGTGAGATGAGCTGACAAAGCGTCCTGGAGAGAGGTATTTCACCAAGTCCCGTCCCAGGAAGCTTTATATGAGTTTAAAACTATTTGTTCTTCAACTTGTAATTTGGAGTTTATTTCTCTCATTGTTTAATTTACATCTAGAGGAAGACAATGGTGGTGAAGTGACATCTACTCCACATCCCACCAAGCAGGTCCTGGTGGGCAGAGAAAACCCATCCTCAAGACTTTACCCCCCTTCTTCCTTCAGCAAAGGCCAGTTGAGGGTCTTTTCTTATTTAAGAACATTAATCCAATGCTTATTCCTTTATCCTACACTACCTCCTCTAAAAATTTTGATCTTGTCGTGTCCCCAAACCCTTTACTTTTTCCATTATTTTTATCTCCTATAAACATTCTAGTTCCACCGTCCATTTTCCGTCATGTTTCTGTCTGTAAAACGTCCATTATTCGTTAAGTCTCTGTTAATCTTAATTGTTTGGCATTCCCCATTTCTATGTACTTTGCATAGAAATTCTTTTTATAAGCGTTTTTATCAAATTTTAAAGAAACTTGAAAAGACTGAGAGCCTCATCGGTACTAAAGAGGGACCAACTCAAGAGAAGATTTGCAATCTGGGTACTATATCTCTGACCTATCATTTTTCCTTATTTCTATAGTTGGGGGGGGGGGAATCACCAGCAAGCAAGACCCTCAACTGGCCAGTAAGCAACGTTGTGGACACATTTTGTAATACCTCTGAAACTCACAATAAAAATGTTGCTATACCAATGTATTCTGAATCACAGTAATGTCAATTAGATAACAGGGCCATAGGTCTACCTTTGGCCAAAGACAGTCCCTGTGCTTTACTAATTTAAGTTTCTAGAAAGATGCTATCTTTAAGAACAAGCTTGGACTCAAACATGGGCCTCAAAATTTCTCAACTTAGAACTCCTTTGAGAACGTTGAAAGCCCACAGCTGAGGTCATTAGGTGAACTTTGTCATCTGTTTTCACCAGGTACAAGATCAAGTTATTGTGGTTGACATTTTGGAACTCCAGGCATTTCAGTCTTAACGGTTTATTTATTTTAATTTCTTTTCATCCCCCTGCAAACTTGAAAGCTATTGAAGCCATGTGCAACAAGTACTGTAGCCATTTTTACTTATTGGAAGATGACTGGGCTTGACAGGGAGCAGGCACTGAATATTGTCAGAATGGAATCAGTAACAGACCCAAAGGTTGAAGATAGAATTTAAACAAGTAACAGTGAAGTACCCTCGCCACTTGACGTCCTTGTTGAACTCTTGCTCCACACACTTCCTGTATCCCCTCCAGTCACAAACATGGAAATATGATGGCAGATAAAGGCCAAATGGCCCATCCAGTCTGCCCATCCGCAGTAAGCATTATCTCTTTCTCTCTATGAGAGATCCCATGTGCCTATCCCAGGCCCTCTTGATTTCAGACACAGTCTCTGTCTCCACCACCTCTTCTGGGAGACTGTTCCACACATCTACCACCATTTCTGTAAAAAAGTATTTCCTTAGATTCCTGCAGAGCCTATCACTGCTTAACTTCATCCTATGCCCGCTCATTCTAGAGCTTAAGTTCCTTTCAAATGAAAGAGACTCAACTCATGCGCATTTACATTACGTAGGTATTTAAACATCTCTTATCACATCTCCCTCAGTTACCTGCGGATGGTCCCAGCAAAGACTTCCAGGCACCAAAGAGGCAATACTCGCAGTACCATCATGAACGAACATCCACCTGCCAACAAGCTCGCATCACAAGGAACCAAGAACATAAGAAAGAAGAAAAAAATGATAGGGCTCAATATTCAATGGAATTATGCTCCTAACTTTGAGAGTTCTGCTCCTGGACTGGTGTCAGAAAATTTACGAAGACTGTGTGCATAAATTTATACTCAAAGGGCCTGATATTCCGTTGGTGGTGATCAGCATTTTGCTGACCACCGATGGTGTTATATCCCTGGAAATTCAATGCCAGACCACGTCCAGGCTCTGCACTGAATTTCCAGGTAGATGGAGCTGATGCAAACAGAGCTGGTCAAATGTAATATTCAAAAAATTATTCAAAGGTTAATCAGCTATGGGTTACCACATAAAGGTCCCCTTCTACAAAGCTAAACTAGCGTGTCCGGCCATGGCCCATAGGAATTGATTGGATTGTATCGCATTCACCATGCAGGAATCGCTACCATGGCTCTTTTTAAAGGGGCTCAATGAGAGGACTGACTTTTAGAAGGTAGCCACCAAAATAGCCAGTTTTGCACTGGGGACTAACTGAACTTTTTCAGCTGTACCAGCTGAATACGACCGGTTAACCCCAAACAAGTGACTTGAACCTGCCAGAAGCTGTTTCTGGCCAGTTCAGTCACTGACCCCCAAATTTCACTACTCCTGAATTTAGCATAAAATGGGGGAGGCAACCGGGTCGGTTAGGATGGTGAAAAGAATCTTAAATGCTGAGCCCAGCTGCTTTTCAGGCACCTAAGTTTGGCTGAAGATGGGTGGGACACAAATTTAGGGGCTCCTCCTTCCCATGGAAGATAAATTTACAATGCAAGGGGGGAAAAACCCCACAAAGCAGAATAAGAACAATAAGAGGAAGAAGAGGTAGAATTATAGCAAGCACATATTCTATTGAAGTTTAGCATATACACGAAAGAGCTGGGGCTCAGGCCCAGGTCTAAGAAAACAACTTCTCTCCCTCAAAATGAATCCACCACCTAAGGGAGCTGCAGAAAGTAGCTTGGTTTGGTGAATAAAAGTTCCTGTCACCTGAAAAGAGCAGCCTTAAGTAGCCTAAACATAGAATAATCAGGAAAGAGAGACATTTTTGATTGCAAATTGGCACATCCATAAACCTGAAATTCAATCTTGGAATCTAATTAAAACGGTGCTCCAGGGCGAAAGCGACGAACAGTGTGGTTTTTCACGACTCTACCTACAAGGCAGCCTTTAGCCCTAGAGATAAAACTGACCAGCTCTTGCAATCCAACAACTCATATTGTGAGCCCACCAGGACAGGCAGGGAAAAATGCTTGAGTGCCACTGTAATCCGCTTTGAACCGCAAGGTACAAGCGGAATATAAATCACTAATGTAATATAATGTAATGTAAACCATTCTATCAATAAATAGCGTGAAAAGTTTCAGCTTCTGATCACCAGAGCTGTTATTGTGATGTCATCATGCCTCCTTCCACCAATGCCTAAGAGCCAACATCATCAGTAATATCACAGTGGCTTGGGAGGGGGCCTGAGGAGTCTGAGCAAATCAAGGCCTTCCAGATATCCATTTATGGCATATTCAGAGTAGCACAATATATGCATACCTTTCAAACGTACATGGCGCAATTGACGTGCGCGGATTTGTCAGTGTGCCGTCTACAGCATTTGTAACCCAGCTGGGCCTGGAAATTGGCTTTGGGTCTTCTGCACTGTCAGACTGTATTACTGGTTCATAAAAACTACCCCCCCCCCCCCCCCCAGAGTTGGATTTAATTAGGGCATAGCTGGGAGCCATCTCATCCCCCGGTTGGCATTGATACCAGTGGGATGCATGTTCCTTTGATTATTGTCGGTGTCTGCACACTGCGTGACAGCTTCCAGAGAGAAGGCAGAAAGGAAGAATCATATTTGATTATTGCAGGGAGGGAGTGGGACTTACCCAAGGTCAGCCAGACTGGCGGCAGGGTCAGGCTGGCACCCAGGAGTCCTGACTCCCACCCCTGTGTTCTAGCCGCCAAACACCTCCTCCTCCTCTTGCTATCACAGACGGCAGGAAGGGCACCCGGGCTCCTTATCAGCCAGCTCCCCATGAGTCACCTCTGCTGCAAAGGTATTCATCCAGTCTAATAAAAAGGCTGTTTGTCAATTTCTCTACGGACCTTTGAACCCAACACTTTGCTTAGAAACTAGACCATGCATTCAGCTCTCAACAACTGGTGTTTCAGGCGTTTCTCAGGAAGACAAACACACCTGAAATTGAGTCCAGGGCTGTCCTTCTGCTCCTCCACTACTGACTCACAGTGGTTCCACTCTGGTCTTTTATTCTGGCTGCTGGGAGTCATGGGATAGGTGGCAAAGTTCAGTTGTGGATTAGGAATTGGTTATTGGATAAAAAAACAGAGGGTGGAGTTAAATGGTCATTTTTCTCAATGGAGGAGAGTAAACAGTGGAGTGCCGCAGGGGTCTGTACTGTAGTAAAAGTGAGTCAAGTATAGGACAATTAAACCATTGTGACATCATTGATGTGGTTGGTTCTTATTGGTGAGATGAGGCATTATGATGTCACAATACCAACTCTGCTTATCAGAGGCTGAAATTTTCCACACTATTTAGTTATTCAATTTTCTATACTGTTCTCCCAGGGAGCTCAGAACGGTTTACTTGGATTTATTCAGGTACTCAATCATTTTCCCCTGTCTGTCCCACAATCTATCTAATGTACCTGGGGCAATGGGGGGATTAAGTGACTTGCCCAGGGTCACAAGGAGAAGTATGGGTTTGAACCCACAACCTCAGGGTGCTGAGGCTGTGGCTCTAACCACTGCAACACACACTGCCCTGTAACCCATCCTGGGCTCTTTGGGGAGGAATTAAATAATGAAATATAGTAAACATCAAAAAATAAAGAGAGAGAACCAGAGCAAATTGTTCCGCTCATTCTAGCAGCCTTAGAACCTCCCCAGTTTTTCTGATCAGGAAAATGCTCTCCTCCAAACTTGCAATAACATGAAATGTGGTTTTTTAATCTTTGCTAAGCAGGCAGCGATTAAGTGCCTTGGACTGTATCAGCCAGTGAATCAGCTCTGCCCATTCTGTGTTGGTCGGGCTCTGATTTGAAGAAGCTGAAACATAACAGGAGCTTGATAGGTGCGGCAAAGAGAATTTCAAGCTAAGCGCCATCTTTATTAGGTCATAGGAAGTAACACATGAACACTAAAATAAAAAATAATTTATTGAAAAAAAGTATAAATTAAATAAATTAAAGGGGTTTTTTTTTAGATCAGTGATAGCCTGTATTCAGCTAACTTGTCAAGACAAGTTCTAATAACAAGTAGTTGCGGGCACTTGAGGTCTTTTTATCACCCATCAAAAATTCTTAGGATTGTATGATAAAAACAGTCCCAAGTCCCAGCTCACTCCTCCACTTTTCCATTTACAATAGGGTTGTTGGTCTATGACAGTCCTTGAGAGCCGGAGCCAGGTCAGGTTTTCAGGATATGCACAATAAATATGCATGAGATACATTTGCATCTCAAGGAGGCAGTGCATGCAAATCCATCTCATACATATTCATTGTGGATGTCCTGAAAACCTGACCTGGCTCTGGCTCTCGAGGTTCGGAATTGTCTACCCCTGGTCTATGATTTAATATTTGAAGGCGTGCTCTTGGACCATATCAATGCCTCTTCAGCACCCCTCGTATCCCTTGAAGGGTGGCTGAAGGGTATTCTCCATTAAGGCCTGACGCAATTTGCTTCAGGGTATTTCCATCATGTAAATGAGGCATCAGAGCTTCAATTCAACAACTCCAGTCCAAAGACAAAATGGACCAACCTGTGGAAAACAAGCCCATTGTTTTTGAACTACAGATTTTAGCCAGAGCATCTGTATTGTCTGGTAGGAAGAAACTGATGCAATGTTTTTGTTACCACCTAAAACTGTAAATGCCATGCCAAGCTGGCAGTAATGACTCCCCCCTCACCCCCCCCCCCGCTTCTACTCTGGTAGGGTGTGGACTGTAAGTGCCATGCCCAGCCGATTGCCCTCCCCCACACACACTTCTCCTGCTTCTGTGCCAGTTATTCCTTTGGTACAGTGTGACCACCCTCCCATACATCATGCCCAGGTGCATTACTGATTAACCCTTTAATTGGCAGATGGTGAAACGGCTAATTTACATAACTTGATGTCAAACGAGAGCAACGGGCAATTAGAGATGCAGATCTCCCATAAGAGCCATAGAAGACACTTGTTGCTTCTAAACAATAATGCCAAAGAAAGGGTTAATAGATAAAACCAAACAATGGAAAATAGGGAGCAATATTAGCATTCCCACTGACCCGACAGGATGATCTATCTCACCTCAAGATTGGACTTCTGCTCCTGCCTTTCCTAGAAGCAATAGGGGAAAGCCAGAATAGGGTTAACCTCTTGGGGTCACCAGGAATTAGATGGAAGCCATCCCTCTCTCTGAGTTGCAGCTGCTGACTATGGCATGCCCTGAAACAAGTGATGGCTGCCCTGTTCCATGGCACATTTCAGTGTGTGGCGGTGGCCCAATCAACAAACAGGATGCTAGGAATTATTAGGAAAAGTATGGTAAACAAAACCACGATTATTATGCCTCTGTATCGCTCTATGGTATGACCTCACCTTGAGTATTATGTTCAATTCTGGTTGCTGTACCTCAAAAAAGATACAGCGGCACTAGAAAAGGTTCAAAGAAGAGCAACCAAGATGATAAAGGAGATGGAACTCCTCTCGTATGAGGAAAGACTAAAACAATTAGGGCTCTTCAGCTTGGATAAGAGACGGCTGAGGGAAGAAATGATTGAAGTCTACAAAATCCTGAGTGGAGTAGAACGAGTACAAGTGGATTGATATATATATATTTTTTTACTCTTTCAAAAATTACAAAGACTAGGGGACACTTGATGAAGGTACATGGAAATATCTGTAAAACAAATAGGAGAAAATATTTTTCCACTCTATGAATAGTTAAGTTCTGAAATTCGTTGTCAGAGGTTGTGGTAACAGCAGTTAGCGTAGGTGGGTTTAAATAAAATTTGGAGAAGTTTCTGAAGGAAAAGTCCATAGTCTGCCATTGAGACAGACATGGGGGAAGCCACTGCTTGCCCTGGGTTCGATAGCATGGGTTGTTACTATTACAGCAGCCTCTCAGTTAACCAGCACCCATGGGGATTGACTAATGCCAAATGTCGTTTCTGGTTGCTTAAGAGTTACTATTAAAAATAGGCCTGACTAATGCTATACCCCATACTATGTCATGCCGTAAACTGTTCCAGACATGTGGTAGGCAAAGCGTGGGTGTACTCAGGTGTGGAGTGCCAAGTTTACACTTAAATGTCTGCCAGAAATTGATTTTATTTTCATTTTTATTTCAAGTATGACAGTATTTCTTTGATTTTTTTTTTCTCTGGTTGCTTGAGAGTTCTGGTTAACAGAGAGTCTACTGTATTTGGGGTTCCGGAATCTTGCTACTTTGAGATTCTGGAATGTTGCGACTCTTTGGAACAGGATGCTGAGCTAGATGGACCGTTCCACGGCAGGTATCGGGCACACTTAGGGCTCATTTTACTAAGGTACGCTAGCGCTTTTTTAGCGCACGCAGGAAATTGTTTATTGTTTATTGTTTAATTAGTTTCTTGATTGAACGCTTTATCGATTCTGCAAAGCGTTGTACAAAGCACTTAATAAAATAACATTGTAACAAACAGAATTACCATTAAAACAAACTTATTTAAAAAAAACGAAAATACAAAATTATTAGACGAACTACAACACGTACTAGGTTAAATAAGGACGCATTAACAAACGATACATGAAGGAAGAAGGGAGGAAATACAATAATTATAGTAAATGAGAGAGACATTAAGGGAAAAAAACAAAAGGGCAGGACTTAATGGAGAAAAAAGAAGGAGAGAAAAGAGAAAAGAAAAGAAGAGAAAGAAAAAAAAAAAAAAAATAATAATGAAATAATAACTTCAATTAAAAGCATCTTTAAAAAGGAAACATTTTAAGCTACTTTTAAACGTTTTTAAATTATTTTCTGTTTTTAGATAAAGCGGAAGAGCATTCCAAATAGTAGGAGCTGTTACAGAGAAAATAGAGGTTCGACGTGTACCGATTATTTTTAAGGAGGGGATATTTAAATTGGATTGGGTTATGGATCTTACAAATCTTGGTGGATCATAGGGAATTAATATTCGATCAATAAAAGCTGGGGAATTAGTCTGCATAGTTTTAAATTACCGCACACTACGCTTCTAGGACTAACCCCAGCTGAATGCTGGCGTTAAGGTCTAGCGTGCGCGCTATTTCCATGCGTTAAAGCCCTAGCGCACCTTTGTGAAAGGAGCCCTTACTCGGGAACGTTGATCATGATTATCTCCTCTGATCTCTTCAGCAAAGCCCAAGTCACAAGAATCTTGCAGTGCATCCAAGTCTCTTCCGTTTGTCCTCGCAAACTTCTCCAGCCAGCACGCTGTGCGCAGGGATATTAAATGCACAATTTAGAATTTAGTGCCTCATATTTCAGGAATTTTTATTGACGAGGCTCGGAGCCAGATGGAGGAAGTGCTGAGCCCATTTGGGCTCTGAGCCTTGTCAAATAAAAATCTCTGAAAATGGAAGCTCCAGTTTTAATCTAAATAATCTAATTTCCTTTCATTAATGTTTACTTAGCAAGGTGTGGCTAGTGCCTCATGACAGCACCACTGACTAAGAACTGCTTTAATGAATTGCAAATCTGTTTGTCCAGGTGGCCAATACTACTTCCCTATGAAGGGAAAAACAAATAGTCCTCAGCGGATCCATAGACTCACTATTCAGCTTGAGCTCAGTATGGGAGATGGAAGGAAAGGATAGAGAAAAGTATGAGCAAACGAGAGGACCAAAAGGAGAGCCATGCTGGGGAAGGAAGAAGAGCGGAGAGAGTCTTGCTGGGAGAGGACCCAGAGAAGGAGAGAAGAAGAAGAGGAGAGTCATCATAGAAGACGGAAGGAGAAGAGAGGAAAGTGTCATATTAGGGAAAGGCTGAAGAGGGAGAGAGAGAGGAGTGGCCAGGAGAAATTCATTCTGGGAGAAGGACAGAAGAGGACAAAGGAGGGATGTTGGAGTCAGATCATTAGAGAAAGGGGAAGTATGGCTTCATCATTCTTGCTCTTAAGCCAAGGAAAAGAGTAAAAAAAACTTAGCAAGACCAGGGAGAGAGAGAGAAAAAAAGAAATAAATGGTGAGGGGAAGAGAAAGGACAAAGAGGCACAGGGTAGAGGAGATTGTGAGACTTGGTGGGCCAAAAAAGTGAGCGACATTTGAAACGTTTCCCCTGGATTCCTCCACCTCCACCTCCCTCTATCTCTTTCTCTTCATTTATGTCACCCCTACGCACCAGCTGCTCTTCCCATGGAGTAAGGGGAAAGGGACAGAGACCGAGAATTCCTTCAGAAACCTAGAAGCAAACTAGCGCTTCTTGTAACCTCACAAAAGCCAGTCCTAAATGCGTTTCATCATAGCCACTAAAGTGCTCAATGTCACACGTAACTAGAAATGTTTATGCTGCCCCATGAACCTGGAATTCGGTGCCCCTTAAACTGAACATGACCTGGCATTGAATTTCTGGAGAGAAGGAGGAAAGGATCAATAGAGGGGGGGGGGGCAGGGCCGAACGGGCCAATTTACCACAATTTATTGGATTTGCAACAACTTTAGCCGAACTTGGCTGATGAAGAAGGAGGGGAGCAGGAAGACAGCGATCAAAAAAAGGGGGGGAAAGGGTCAAGCGTGTGACCAGGTAATTCCGGAGAAAGCCTCTTTCCAGTACATGCAGGGCCAAAAATGTGCCACTTCCATCACCCTGAGCAGAACTCAGCATATATGCTGCTGAGCACCACCCCCTCTGGACTCCAGGAAGCCTGCTACCGAAATATACAGTATGTTAAGTTTTCCAGGGCCTAAAGCCAGCTCCGGGCTCCACATCCTGCTGGCACTTCCCTGAGTTGCACAGCTCTGCTATATCTGCTTCACTTGTTTAAAAGGGAAAGTGCTGGTGTGGACTAAGCCCAGATCATCCTCGCTTGTTTCACAGCATTCCCTGCATTTTTCCCATGGGTGTGGGCCTGGCCTTTGACCAAGGTGCGCTGTTTGTTGCCGAGTCGCTGGTTGCTAGGATGAAGCTGCTGTCCAGGGATGAAGAAGAGGCTTTTTTCCCTGTTCTGCTGCTCTGAGTCAGCAGGAGAGCTCCAACCACGTCACCCGCAGGAAATCCTGGCCAGCCAGCTCAGCTCCCTCTTGGCAGGAGTAAAAAGTCATCTTGATATAGGGACGTTGGATCATTTGAGACTCAACTTCTGGAAAACCATTTGGGGTGAAATTATTACGATATTGGAAGTTCCTTTATCGATATTGTTAACCATAAAACCTATCAATGCAAATCGGAATAAATTGCTCCTCATCATGACAGCAGTGGCCATGCAGATGATACGGAAAAATTGGGATAACTTGATTGATAGATTTTGCTGGGAGTCCTTATGTCAAGTTTATAAAGTTTGAAAACATTTATTCTATACAGAGGGGACATCATAGAAATTTAAGGAAATTTGGGGCCCATTAACAAATTACTGCAAGTTATGATATATTAATATTATTTGCCTTTGTTATGTGAAAGAGTGTAATACACATCCAGGAGGGGAGGGAGGGAGGTTGGGAGGTGGGATTTAATAACTGTATATTATTTGATTGGAACAGACTGTAGTATGCTATATTACTTGTTTGTTCTTCTGTTTGCACTATGTATTTGATGTAAAAATGAATAAAGAATAATAATTAAAAAAAAAAAAGTCCCAGAGGTGACACGTTGGGTTACATATTCTTAGTAGGTAGGATCTAATTTAAACCACACAAAGAAATGAAGCCAGGATATTTTTCTAAAGAGAAAATGTTGAGCAACTTGATCTGGGGAAGGGCACAGTGAACACCGGGGGCTCCCCAAGGAGACGTAAGGCCAGTGCCAACTTATAGCAAAATGCATGTTGGAACCTGAGGTATCTGTAGAAACTGAAAGAAACAGGACTACAGAGACCAGAATGCACTGGAATGTCGCTTTCATTGGATCAAGTCGTTTGAAAATGAGCTTTCTCCAGAAGGGCTCGTCTTGCCCCCTTGTCCCCATTTACCAATACAGAGCTAGAAAAAAGTGAGATTGTCACTTGCGCCGAGATTCATCATGATGAAGGAACATAGTAGACTGGGGGGAGGGATGGTAGGAGATGCTAACATCAGAGTGCCCAGTACTTGCTGAATCACGATCTTAGTACCCAAGTGCCTGTCGTTCGGCTGGACATCCTTTTTCATATTATAGGACTCGGATAGCGTAGCTTGCTTTAAGAAAGGTTTAGACAATTTCCTGGAGGAAAAGTCCATAGTCTGTTATTGAGACAGACATGGGGGGAAGCCGCTGCTTGCCCTGGATCAGTGGCATGGAGTATTGCTACTCTTTGGGATTCTGGAATGTTGCTACACCTTGGGTTTTGGTCAGGTACTAGGGACCTGGATTGGGGCTACTGGGCTTGATGGACCATTGGTCTGACCCAGTAAGGCTTATGTTCTTATGTCAGCTTTCCTATATGGGAAGAGTAGAGTCCAGCCATCATTCCCATATTTCTTGCAAGGCTCCAGCATCGAGAGGCTACCTAGCAGTCTATGCTGCGTCATATATATTTGCTGCCCAAATGTTTAGAGTCTCCTCTGTGGGGCGGCATGGAAGGCCGTTCCAGAATCTGCTCTTCACCGCTGGCCGCTGTACGCTCTCCTTTCCCATTCTCCTCTCTCCTTCCCTTCCCAAGCTTCTTCCCCTCCCATGTCCTTCAGGGTGACCTCTATGTACCCTCCCCTTCATAGGCCCAGGCCTCTCTCCTCTCCTGCAGTGCTAGGAAGGATGAGGTGTATTTTCCTTGTGCTTTCATGTTTCCAGGGCTTTGATCTCTTTAGAAAAGCTTTTCCTTCCTTCTCTCTCTTATCTTCATATCTTGTTTACCTCTGTCTTTCTTGTCTCTTTTTCCTCGCCCCCAGCATCTTACGTGTTTTCACGCGCACCAGCCACACTCACGGATGCCTTTCTCTTGACACTGTCAGCTCAGGTGCCTCCTAATTACAGGTGTGTGCCAGCCTAGCCCCATACAGGGGAAGATTAATTAGGAAACGGAGACCTGCCCACTCCCTGGTTCAGGCCCAGGCAGTGAACATGTACGTTCCAGGCCCAGAGAGCAGAATGACTTCACTCGCTTGCAATGTGGGAGAACAGACAGAGTGATCTCCAAAGATACAGTGGAAGCGGGCTCCAAGGCCATTGCTGGACAAAATTCCCCTTTCAGGCTGACACTTATTTATTTATTTTTAGCATTCATAGACCACTTATAGCCTAAGTGGTTTACGTTGTGATGTCATAATGCCTCATTCCACCAATGCCTAAGCTCCGTCCTCATCCGCACAAGCCTCAAACACTTTAAAATCATAAGTAGCAACATTCTAGAGCTCAGCTTGTGATGTCATAATGCCTCATTCCACCAATGCCTAAGCTCCGTCCTCATCTGCACAAGCCTCAAACGCTTTAACATCCTAAGTAGCAACATTCTAGAGCTGAGATTGTGATGTCATAATGCCTCATTCCACCAATGCCTAAGCTCCGTCCTCATCTGCACAAGCCTCAAACCCTTTAAAATCCTAAGTAGCAACATTCTAGAGCTCAGATTGTGATGTCATAATGCCTCATTCCACCAATGCCTAAGCTCCGTCCTCATCTGCACAAGCCTCAAACACTTTAAAATCCTAAGTAGCAACATTCTAGAGCTGAGATTGTGATGTCATAATGCCTCATTCCACCAATGCCTAAGCTCCGTCCTCATCTGCACAAGCCTCAAACCCTTTAAAATCCTAAGTAGCAACATTCTAGAGCTCAGATTGTGATGTCATAATGCCTCATTCCACCAATGCCTAAGCTCCGTCCTCATCTGCACAAGCCTCAAACCCTTTAAAACCATAAGTGTTCAAGACTTGTGCAGTTAAAGCAGAGTTTGCCGGAATGGGACAGGGACAAAGACAGTGATAAAAATTGAGTTCCTGCGGGGACATTCTCTAATTTATACCTCAGAGCAGGGACACTGTCCACTCCAGCTGGATCCCTCAGGAAGAGGTACTTCAGTTAAGGAGTTCTCTTGTCTGGTCATCTGCTTCCATGACTGGACACAGGTTTCCAGACCTCCTCCTGACTCTCTGATTAGAATTAGCCAGAGGTTCACTGATCAGCACCCTGGACTATACCATATGTTCATTTCTTGAATGGCTCACCTTAGCAAAAAATGGTTCAGTCCACACTACTCAACTTATGCAAGTTTCAATGTATTTGATAAACTGCAAATATAACCACAGTTAGTCCACGCCAGGGGTCCCCAAAGTCCCTCCTTGAGGGCCGAATCCAGTCGGGGTTTCAGGATTTCCCCAGTGACTATGCATTGAAAGCAGTGCATGCATATAGATCTCATGCATAGTCATTGGGGAAATCCTAAAAACCTGACTGGATTCGGCCCTCAAGGAGGGACTTTGGGGACCCCTGGTCTACGCAATTTACAATAATAATATATTAAAAACAAAAAAAGTTAAAAAGACATAACAAGGGAGGCAATAAACCAAAACAAAAATGGGTTTAAGAGGGATAAAGAAAGGGGAGGAAAGGCATCGTGAAATTCTGGGAGTAAAAGGGTTCCTTTGCATCAACATGAAAAACATACATGTGGCCTTGGGATTATTCTCTCAGACTCTGCAAAGAATCCAGGCTTTTTCTGGGACTGATAGGACCACTTGTGGCTGCTCAACCGTTCATGCAAGTTGGGGGAGGGGGGTTGGATTGTCATACGATGGTTGATTTGCCAAATGAGAATAAACCAAGCGGCAGGTTGAGAGTTCAAATCTCACAGCCACTCCTGGTGACTCTGCAGCCTTCCATTGTCTCAGACTGAGAGCCCTCAGGGGACAGGGAAGTGCCTTGTGGACCTGAAGGTAACTCACCTTCAGCTGCTAAACCCAAATCCTCTGTTCCATTCCATTCCCCTTCCTTTGCACTGCCGGAATCCTTCCTGTCACAAGTGATGGGATCGCTCAAGCCCAGTCATGCCACAGAAGATAGAGGACTGGGAGCCAGGCCAACAAAATCTGGGGCAGAGAGGGGTGTGCACAGTTCCTAATTTCTGGTCATTTTGTTTTAGTTCATTTGAATAACTTTAGCACCTTTTAATCCATGCAAATTGATTGTACACCTTAGTTTATGGGTTAATTCATGTTAAATCATTTATACCTGGCCTAAAATGTTTAAGGCATGCTAATTAGCCAAATGTACCACAGATTCTGGGTGTGACAGCCTAATAGCTGGATACTAATGGACAGGCAAGGTGACAACTAGTCAAAGATCTCCTGGCTCTTAGAGAACTAGTCCATCTCTGGAAGCCAGGAATAATATAGAGGAGACCAATAGGGCTATGGTAGAGAAATAGCACCTCCAGCGTGGCAGCCTCCGTGCTGTCTTAGAGGTGAGATGTTACCTGACAGAAGTGCAAAATCTTGGTGATCATCTAACCAAGACCCGAATCTAGGGTTACCAGATTTTACTTTAGTAAAATCCAGATTCCTAGACCCATCCCCCACCCACTCCCTCCTGCTGCCGGCCTCTTCCAAACCTCCCCATACTTGGAAATTAGGTTGACAGCAGGAGGGATGCCTAGGAAGGGGCCTTAGGCCCCTCCCTAAGCAACCCAGGATGCACCGGGAAGGGGAAGGCCCACCATTGTGGAGTGATGGGCCTGAGGAGCAGGAGGGACTGGGCATCCCAACTGCTGTCAACCTATTTCCAGGTTTGTTGGGTTTGGGGAGCTGGGGGGGGGGGGTCATCCAGTTTTAAGAGGGAGTGGGCATGCCTCTTTCCAATCTCTTATTTTATGAAGGGGAGGGGTGGGGATGGTTCGGGGGGGGGGGGGTTCGTGGTGGCAGGAGGCAGTGGGCATCCCTCCTGCTGATTTTGGCTGGTGTGGTGGAGGTTCATGGTGGCAGGAAGGAGTGGGAATCATCAGTGGGCCGATGATGCAGGGGGTTCATGGTGGTAGGGGGGTCATGGTGGCAGGAAGGAGTGGGCATTATTGGTGGGCCATCATCAACGGGGGGGACCTCATGACATTCATTTTTAATAGGGCAGATATTGTGCAAACGCACATCTGTGTCATTAAAAAAAGAGAAGAAAGAAGCCTCAACAGGAGCTTACTCTGCCTTTCAGCTGCGCATGTGTCGAAATCGCTCTCGGAGCAACTGGTGGGACGGAATTACAGCGAACCTTTGTGCAAATAATTTGCCTGGAAACTTATTGGAACATCGACTGCTGTTCCACAATTGGTCAACAATGACTCCTCCCACGGACTTAACGACCATGTTTAGTGCATCTAGCCCTCAATGTTTGGACGAGATGATGATGCAAGGAGGAGAGATTTAGATGGGTTAGGAACTAGGCTACATTCGGGGAAGGACAGAGCCCATTCTGAAAGGCTAAGGTTTAAAAAGAGAGAGGGGCAATGGTAGTGTGTCACAGTTGTTTACACTATGTAGAGGAACAAAGCAATGTTGCCCTTTGTCCCTTTTGTTTCATTTGGCTTTGGAGCTTTTAGCTATTGCAATTAGAGTAGCTAAAAATATTAAAGGGGTTGGATATAAGGGCAGTGAGTCTGCTTATGTCAAAGATTTATTACTTCTGTCTCCATGTTCACTCTTTGACTTGCTTGAAATAATTGAGTTCTCTGGAATTTCTGGTTATAAAGTCAACTTGGCAGAGTCTCTGGTAGCATTTGATGAGATTTCCATCTGAACAGGCACCTCATGAGTTGAAATATTGGGTGTTTGGTATGGTTCAATACTAGAGAGAGTTCTTTAGAACTTAAAGTGACGCTTCTGAAATTTATTGACAATCTGTCCAACCTAAAACAGATTTTTGTGTCTGCATTTTCTGTCATTTAAAGGAGTTAGTTTAAAAAGATTTACCAGTCTCTCGTTCTTTTTGTGACAACAGAAATTTGGAATGATCTACAATGGATTTAGATCCCTTAACCATTATCTGTTATTTCGGAAACATTTGAAAACCTGGTTATTTGAAAGATATTTGTCATAGGTTGATGGGCGCAAAACACAGGGGAAACAAATCCACAGGAAACAGAATAGTAGAAACAAGTGGAATTGTCCAATAAGAAAAGGTGCACAAAATAAAAGTGTCTTTTAACTCATCTGGTTAATCTGGTTATTCTTTATTCTTCCAAAAATACTCGACCCGACATGTACATGTTTCGGCCCTAAGGCCTGCGTCAGGAGTCTTGGAGATCTTTGGGTATATATAACCACGAGTATGGACCACTTTAGAATACCGTTTATGTCAGAACGCCGTCGTGTCGCTACTTGCTGTAAAGCAAAAACCGAAAAAAATGATGTATACAGTATTTGTACTTTTTAATTGTATTATATAATATGAGGCTATATTTGTATTATCCCAGGTATACCTGGTCTCTATTTTATGTAATACGAGCTGAACTTACAAGGTACCTGTGGAATAGAAGCACTGTATTAGATTAGAATAGCTACTTTTTTGAAGTGGTCTCCCTTGCATTTGTCTTGTGGAAGAGACGGCAGTGAAGATGGTGTCATAATAAAGGTTAAAATATGTCATTTACCTTAGGTGTTATCTATCTCATATCCAAGGCCACTTACGGGCAAAACCATGCCCACGCCCATCCTTGGGCGAGCTTAAATGTCCCAACGTGTCTCCCTGCACCCGTGACAGATGCCTACAGTATAGGCGGCCTGCCTCTGGGTTGTTTTTTTTAATTTTTAGAAAATGTGTGTCCCGATTGGCTGGTTAGACATGGGTAAGACTCCTACCGCTGTCTACAATCGGGACACTGGGAGTTCTTATAGACTCCTCGTTTACTTTCAGGGATCAAATAAACTCTTGTTAAGAAGTGCTTTTTTAGCCTTTGAATGTTGAGGAAGGTCAGAGCCCTTTTCCATCAACAGCACTTTTTGTTCTGGTCCAATCCATCATATTGGCCCAGTTAGATTACTGCAATGCAGTCTATCAGGGTCTACCTAAGACCAGCCTTCAAAGACTCCAACTGATACAGAATACTGCTGTGAAATTAATCTTTGGAAAAAGTAAATTTGATCGTGTATCTCCTCTGCTTAAAAACCTTCACTGGCTTCCTGTCCATCTCAGGATCCATTTCAAAAGTGCATGTATCGCTTTTAAAATCCTATATGGTATTTTTGCTCCTCTTGTCCCTCTATCTTTTTTAATCACTGTTAACCGAGTCGAGCTCCTTATTGGGTTGATGACCCAGTATACAAAACTAAGTTTTAATTTAGTTTAGAATTTTCCCCTAATTGTCTACAATTTTCTGAGATCGGAGAGACAGTGATACAGCATTTGGATTAGCTATTGAGGCTGTGAAGATGAGTACATCATATGCATTGCACTGTGACATAGTGACTGTCCTGTTTCTGCATGCAAGTTCCATTTCAATGTTTTGCACCTTGAATTAAGCTATTTCAGCCAGTGTTTTTTGTGTTTTTTTTTAATTTTTTATTTTTTGACCTGTGTTGGTTTGGCTTTTGCTCATGACTTTATATCCTGGAGCTATATATAGCAGACTGTGTTTAAGGTTATTAGAAGTTATTCTTGATTAGTATTGTATGCCCAAATTAATTTAAGAGAAGAGAAGCCTAGTGGCTAGAGCTACAGCTTCAGCACCCTGGGGTTATGGGTTCAAGCCCAGCACTGCTCCTTGTGACCCACTGGGACAAATAGGGGAAAAATGCTTGATTGTAAAACCACTTAGACAGTACTTGAAACTTAAATTTTGATTTCAATTACCCCAATATTGACCGGATATGTCAAATATCGGGACATGCTAAGGAGGTAAAGTTCTTAGATGAAATAAATGACTTCTTCAAGGAGAGTTACTTTAGTTCTGATCCTTAGTGGGAGGCAGTGGCGTAGCGAGGGTTGGCCTATGAACTTTTCAGCAGCCCCTCCTATTTTCATGTCATAATGCCTCATTCCACCAATGCCTAAGAGCCAACCTCATTGGTGATGTCACAATGGCTTGGTTTCCGTATACTTGTGCCCATTAACTAGATGCATTTGCCTCTTTGAAACAATGTGTCAAGAAAAGTGTGGTTCCACACATTCTCTTCTTGGTTGGGCTATGAACTAACTTTTCAGTGGCCTCTCGTAGTGATCATGCGACTCCTTTACTTTGCCAAGATCATTGGCTGCCTAGCAAACATTTAAGATCCTAATGTTAGTTCATAAGGTTCATCATTCAGGTCACCCACTGTATCTCTCGTTTCTTAATCCCTTATGCGTTAGCTAAGACGTTAGGCTCGCCATACCAGGATTGCCCTATGATTCCTCTCCTTGGCCACTATTGGTTAGCATTACAGGCCCCTCTTTGGAACTCACTGCCATCCATATTACATTTGGAAATGTCCCTCACACACTACAGACAGGGACTCAAGACTTTATAACAATTAATTGATGAATTTTGAATCCTTCAGGCCCTCGGTTGGAGGTGGAGATAGAGGTTCAGCACACGAGAGGAGCTAACGCTATGCTTTATCTATTAAATTTCACCTAGCGTTTGTTAAATAGATTTATTTAAATCAAGACAATTAAATTCTTGAACCGGATAATTTTAAATTCTTAAAGAAAATATTATATTCTTACACAAAAATTGAGGAAAAATAAACTTTTAGACCACAAAAGGAGAGGGATAAGAAAAGATATCCCAGAGAGCAGGATTTCAAAAAGAAAAATGAGTGAAAAATTCAACCAGGAAAGAGGAAACAGCCTAAGAGGAGAATACACCAAATACTCCCAATCTTATGGTCTATCCTGCAAAAACATGCACATAGAAAACAAAAGATGGATCTTATAGCTGTATCATGCATTTAGAAGGACAACAGGCATTTGTGAAATAGATTTTTATTGTCAAACACCCAGATAGCTCTCTGTTAGGCAAAAAATAAACTTGAAATTTCATTATATGACCTTCTTTTAGAGTTAATTGTTACAAATCCCTTCCAACCTTGCATGTTCTGGCCTGGTATGTGCACTGATATCTACCCAGCTTCAAAGCAAAGCGAACAAGGTCAACAAGTCCGTTAATAATATACTATTGGAAGGGTAAGAGCTGAACACAACACCTAGCCATCTGATTGCGACTCCGGCTTACACAAGAAAGGGAGTCGAGCATGGAACAGGGAGATGGCGGAATCTGGCCTTGGAAGTTTGTCAAGAGCAAGTTGAACAAACATTTGGACAGGGAAACCTGCCTGGAAGGAAGGGAAAGACTATTTTTCAAGAAGAAAATGAACAAAATTGGGGATTGAATAAGAACATAACATACGAACACTAGTAGGTGAGATGGTTCTCACATTGCTTCTCAGATCCCAATATAGCTGCGATCATGGACCTCTTTTCCCTCTGTTTTGATATTTACTATATACAGTATAAATCGACTATGATTTAATTTTAATTGAAATCCAAATCAGAGAATATTAAACAAAGTAAAAATGTTATAATAAACTGAACAGCAAAGACATATATTAAAATAATATACAGTTATCTATATGTAGTGGGGGGTCTTAGTGTTAGTATTTGCTGGTTGGAACCAGGTCTGGAACTGAATCCTCTGGCAGACCATAAGAAGCCCACTTTTCACTTTATTCCACTCTCTCAGTCAGCCAATTGACGCCAAAGCCAACTATTTTCTTAAATCATTCATATTTCATTCATAACTTGAGTACATCAATCACTAATTTGTATTTCTGCATAAGCCTTAGCAAACAAGGAAAAGTTATGTTAACTTTCTTTCCTCTAGTCACAGCAGATGAATTCAGAAACTTGTGGGATGTAGTAAAGCAATCCTCATGCAGGGTAGAAATCTGAAACTCCTGCGGCAAGAACTGATCGCCTTAATGGAGCATCTTCCCAGGCTGCAATGTCTAGACAGTAGTGTCTGGAAAAAGTATGCGAAGAGGACCATGTAACCTTTATGAAGTCCATCCTGAAGAAAGGTCAAAATTCATGGGAGAGTAGCCTGAAAAGGATTGATCATTCTATCCACACACCAGGTTTCAAAAATATGCCAAATCTAAGTATACGCCGAGGTCGAGCATGCAGCAAGGTCGAAATAACATCTTATGCATATCATTTCCTTCTCAATCTTGACCTCTCAATAGGTAGGCCATGCGACCAAAGCAAGATGGTTCTTCCATGGGAATTAGCCCCTAATGCAATAGGAGCTGGTTCAGCAGAAGAAAGAACAGTTTGTCTATCAGAAGACACATTGGTCCTGCAACTGAAATTGTTTGATTCGTTCCTTACTTTTTCCCTTGGAGGTTAAATGTTTTACTCCACTCTATAGTTAATCAAAATCTAGACTACTGTAATTCCCTTTTTGCAGGCCTAGGAGTAAAGACCTCAGCAGACTACAAATTATCCAAAACACTGCTATTTGCTTAGTCCACGACGCTCGGAAATATGTCCACATTACTCCTCTCTTAAAAAGCATACACTGGCTTCCTGTTACATCAAATCACATACAAAACACTACTACTAGTCTTTAAAGTACTTTGTTTGGGTGAACCTGACTATTTGGCATGCCTTTTTACTCTGTATACTCCATCGAGAACATTCAGATCTGGTGACCAGAACCAACTTGTAATGATGAAACAATAGTGTAGGCAGTCCCCGAGTTACAGACACCCGACTTAAGTACAACTCGTACTTAAGAATGCAGTTGCGGCTTTGTTTGATTTCACTGAGAGTACTTCCACACTTCTCCCGTAGCAGATTCAGTAATGATGCATAGCCACATTAAGAACAGTGTGTGGTTATGATTGCCGTACCTTAGAGGGATCACTGGGCAATTGACCCTTTTGTCAGCTGGGAGCAGAGGTAAGCAGCAAGAATCCTACAATCTACAAGTTGAGTTACATACAAATCTGGCTTAAGAACAGCTTTAAAAGCGTAACTCGTTCTTAGCCTGTACACAAATATATTCATTACTCTGTTTTTCCAGTTCATGGCCATGTGCTCTAGAACTTTCTCCTGGTATCTTTACGGCATCAAAAATCCTTGGAAAAGTTTAAATCAAAATTTTAAAACCTTTCTATTCAATGATGCTTCTTCTACCTAGGGTTACCCTATGGCTCCAGAGAAACGGGGCATCCGGATTTTCCTTTCATTGAAAGTAATGGAAGTAAACCCAGATGTCTCAATCCGTTCTCCTTTGTCTGGAACCATATGGTAACCCTACTTCTACCATTTCTCTTTTTATGCCTATAGACATGTTCTCTAGTCCCATAAGCTCCACTATCATGTATACATCTCCCCTCGCAACACCCATTCACCGTCCTAGCCCAATTCAGATTGTAAGCCACCTAGAAAGCTTGTCCAATGGGTGGGATAATAAGTCTGTAATAAACTTGAGCCTTGATCTGCTACTGAGCTTCTCCTTTTTCCATGGGAAACAACTGTTGCAAGATCGCATGTGTGAATGCGATCATGCACACTTAGCGCAACCCGTGCAGTGTATTCGGGAAGTCCAGCTGGAAAATTGTGCACTACAAGGAGGCCTCTTTTATTCATGCACGGCCACGTGTATATTCCTTAATAAAACAAGTGCATTTTTTCTGCAGGGACTCTGTTAGAAAACGTCATAAAACTTATGCCCCACTTGTATTATTTATTGATTCAATTTTCTCCCAGGGGGAGCTCAGAACAGTTTACACGAATTTATTCAGGTACTCAAGCATTTTTCCCTGTCTGTCCTGGTGGGTAATGGGGGGATTAAGTGACTTGCCCAGTGTCACAAGAAGCAGTGTGAGTTTGAACCCACAACCTCATGAGAACAGGTTACTGGGCTTGATGGACAGCCGGCCTGGTTTTAAGAAAGGTTTGGACAAATTCCTGAAGGAAAATAGTCTGTTATTAAGACATGGGGGAAGCCTTTGCTTGCCCTGGAATGTTGCTACTCTTTGGGTTTTGGCCAGGTACTAGGGACCTGGATTGGCCACCATGAGAATGGGCTACTGGACTTGATGGACCATTGGTCTGACCCACTCTAGAAATCATAATTTAGTAAAAGTGGGCCACGTCTAGGACAATCAAGCCTTTGTGACATCACTGATGAGGTTGGCTCTTATTGGTGGAATGAGGCATTATGACATCACAATACCAGCTCTGGTTATCAGCGGATGAAACTTTTCACATTATTTATTAAATTTTCTATATAGGGAGCTCAGAACAATTTACATGAATTTATTCAGGTACTCAAGCATTTTTCCCTGGCTGTCCTGGTGGGCAATGGGGGGATTAAGTGACTTGCCCAGTGTCACATGGAGCAGTGTGGGCCAGAATCCACAACCCTGGATGCTGAAGCTGAAGCTCCAACCTCTGTGCCACGCTCTCGGACATAGTGTGGTAGGGGATAGCATGGCAAACATTGTCTGGCACTGATGGCAAAACAGTTACTTCTAAAATTGCAATGCCAAGAAATGCTTCAGTAGCTGATTTGTAACCCGTTCTGAGCTTCTTGTGGAATAAATACTGCAAATAAAATGTATCTGAATTTGTTCTTGTCGGTTCTGATCTGTTTAACCTTAAAAGTGGCCGAATGCTATAGTTTTCCTAATCCATTCAGCATCTTGATGGTAGAACAATTGATGCAGTTTTCTGATCCCTGAAAAGCGTCCCCTACTTTGGCCTTGATCTTGTATCTCTGATTCTGGTCTTTAACATCTGGCTTGTCTTACCAATGCCCGCAGATCAGAAGTCAGAGACCCATCGATGTCGTGCTCGTGTTATCAACGTCAGCTGTTATCTTCATCCTCAACAAGTTTGTATAAACAGCCCAACTTTTTATATCAAGGCCACTCTAAATTTCTTTCCTGATATACACAGAACATCTCTGTCACCTTTCTTTAGAGTTAACCATCGAGTTCTTCCTATCTAAGTCTTGGCATCTCACACCCACACCAGACACCCTGTTCTGTCCAAGGACTGACCCTCATCTACTCATTGACACCTACAGATCGTACCAGTTCCTCTCAATATCCGAGCCAGTGGAATTCCCTTATCAGGCCACATCTTCTTACCGGTTCCTTGAATGCTGGAGTGTATACACTGGTCAAAGTGTAAATCTTGGGACCTGCCATATGGGAGCTTTCAGTGACCAGCAGGATTAGATAGAGTTAAAGAGCGTGATTAGAAAGTTTCCGGGATGTCTTCCAGTTATGAGAAAGGTTAGCTGGAGGTGACTGGAGGACTCCAGCATACTAAGCGTTCAGTGATTTTACTTTCTCTCTCAAATCATGGTGAGGAACTGGTCATTGGTCCAGTGATTTGACGTTTCTGCGGAAGGGCTGGGAAGAATTTTGGCCTTTTTGAAGACACCAAAATCTGAAATAAGATAACAAACTGAAAGGTTGGGATAATGAAGAGGGTCTAGTGAAATGGAAAGATTCTCTAGAATCTTGCAGCTAAGATCCAATGCTACATCCAAACTGCAGGGTCATGTATTTGAGCTGCAAAAATTCAAGGGAGAGGTACAGTGTAGGGGTTCCCCATCTTGTTTTAAATGTTGATACAGCAGCCTGGTTCCATCCTGGCAAGGTAGAGTCCAGCCAGTGGTATAGCGAGGGAGAGAGGTGCACGTCCCCCCCTGCTCCTTCCTTGATCCCGCCTGCTGCGCTGCCCCCATTCCCACCTACCTCTAGTTCAAGTTGTTACTCATGACAGTCAACAATATGCTCCTCACGACCCCATCGGCTTTCCCTCTGCCATCACTTCCTATGCGTGGCACCTGAAAGTGACATCAGCGGGGTCGCGAAGAATACATTGTTGACCGCTGCAAACAACAACTTCAACTAGAGGCATGGGGGAGGAATGGGAAGAGGCGGGGGGCGGAGAGGAGAAGGGGTGCTGGTGTACACACCAACGTGTCACCCAGGGCCTCCTTAACCTAGATATGACCTCAGCTTATCTACTTCCTGGACCATGTCCTCCTAACTCCACCCCTCCTGTGTCACTTCCCTCTTGGGCGGGATTATGGGTTTTAATACCGTTATTTTATTAGTCCTTTCCCTGACTTTAGCAAAAAGTAAAACATTTTACTTCTACATGCTTTTATCTGCAATTTATGTGGCTACATCTAGACCAGTGGTCTCAAACTCAAACCCTTTGCAGGGCCACATTTTGGATTTGTAGGTCCTTGGAGGGCCTCAGAAAAAAATAGTTAATGTCTTATTAATGAAATGACAATTTTGCATGAGGTAAAACTCTTTATAGTTTATAAATCTTTCCTTTTGGCCAAGTCTTGATAATAATATTGTAATTTATAGCTAAAGAGCCATATGATCAAGAAACTTTTATTTTACTTTTGTGATTATGATAAACATACCGAGGGCCTCAAAATAGTACCTGGCGGGCTGCATGTGGCCCCCGGGCCGTGAGTTTGAGACCACTGGTCTAGACTATCTGAAACCATTATCTGTTTCTTTGCATCTAGACATCTTACCACAGCGTAGGCCTCCGCTCACTTCTCCATTATTCTGCCTATACCTCTCGTTTTAATATTTGGCAGAGCATGTCGCAGTCCTGACACCATTTTTCAAACCTGCCTCTCTCCAATTTGCTGGGACATTTCTCTCTTGAGCGAGCGTAGACAGGACATCGCAAGCACACAGCTTCATTTTCTCGGGAGAGATACGGTAAGTATTACGACACTCTTATTTCAGCTTTCAGCGGTTTCGTCCTGCTTGTTTTTTTTTATTTTTATTTTTTTGTTTGTTAGGCTTGTATTAACTCTGGTCGCTTTGTACCCTCGGGTTGGGGGACAGAGACGGCCTGAACCTTAAATATCTTCACTTATTTCACTATTGTAATTTTATTATTATGTACATCGCTTAGAATTATGATTAAGCGATTAATCAAATCTCTATTAAACTTGAAACTTTATTTAGTGCACTTGATTACAGAAATTTTAGGTTTAGTCCTGAGTGTACGAGTGTGGCAGCTGAGTATAAAGGAGATCTGATTCCCCGTTGCAGACTTTTTCCCGTTCACATATAGAATTCCATTTCAGTATTCTTCAGGACCGTCTCTGCCTCCCCCCCCTCTCCCCCCGAGGGGAGCCTTTTTCTTGCAGTCCTGACCTGGATATCTCAACTGCAGTTCCTTTGCCCCATCTACAATGTACCTGCCTTGCAAGTCTCTGGTGGGAATGGGAGGAAGCAGCTGGTCTCTGTCCCCACACACCAGGACATGTTCGTAGCTGCTTAAGTGCAGTGTTTGGCATTCCTGGAGCAGCTGTGTATTGTGTACCAGCTCCATCAACTCATCCGTATTTATTCAATCTTCACATCCTTTAATTCCTCCAGAAATAATGGAGGGTTGAATTCAAAGCATCTGTGGTAGAGCTCTCTGACCCAGATTGAAGGGGTAGAAAGAGGGAGAACGCCAGAATGTATCAAAGACTCCTTACTATTACCCAATTAAAAGTAGCTCTAAACCCTGATAGAGGGAGAGAAAGTGGCTCCAGCAGGATTAAGACGAATGAGGCACAGGGGGACAAGCGGGAAGAGTCAGCCACATATGGGTGATGTCCCCGACAGCTCCCACTGGCCGGAAACTAGGCTGAGGATGAGATGGTGCATGTTTCTGTGCTTGCATGAGATTGCTGGGGTGTTGTCAGGGACATCACCCGTAGTGGAAATGGCGGCTGGTAAAGACCAGAATGTTCCATCCAGGTTCCAGCCTTATCTCAAGTCTGTATTTCTTTTATTTGTGTGAATCAGTTAAGTTTTCCTTTGAGTGGAACATCTGGCAGCCCTGTTGTTAATCCATTGGTTGAGATAATAGATAGAATTAAAAGAAAAAGCCCCCAAAGGAGCATTGGACTAACTTAGTGCATTGTTTGATTAGCTTTCGAAGGTGACCCTTCTTCCTCAGATCAGTAATAGGCAAATGTTGACAACTCTTAGTACATGTAAGTGAAACATCAAAGTCTTTGAGTGAAATATTCTTTATATACCGCCAATACCGTTCCTTAGTTCACAGCGATTTACAAACATAAGATATGAAGCCAGACTCCAAAATTACATTAATATAACATCACACCATAGGAGCCAGCTCTGTGGGTGCGTGAGCACCCCCAATATTGAACAGACTTAGGAGGAAATTTTTTTTTTCATTCAGAAAATAGTTAAGCTCTGGAACTCATTGCCAGAGGTTGTGGTAAGAGCAGATAGCGTAGTTGGTTTTAAGAAAGGTTTGGACAAGTTCCTGGAGGAAAGAGTCCATAGTCTGTTATTGAGAAAGACATGGGGGAAGCCTCTGCTTGACCTGGATCGGTAGCATGGAATGTTGCTACTCTAGGATTCTGGAATCTTTCTATCGTTGAGATTCTGCATGGAATCTTGATGCTCTTTGGGGTTCCAGAATGTTGCTACTATTAGGTTTTGGACCTGGACTGGCCACCCTGAGAATGGGCCTGATGACCATTGGTCTGACCCTGTAAGGCTATTCTTATGTTCTTATGACTCCTTGACTGTATCCAAGGAGAGATCATTTCCATTGGGTTCAGCACCCCCAATAATTTTGAAAAGTTGGCAAATATGCATCACATATCCAATTAGCCTACAACAAATATTTCTTTTAAAAAGATAAGTCTTTGCTTCCTCATGAAATATTTTAAAATGATGTATCATTCTAATAGGATTCTAGTCTTAAACATCATCTCCTCTCGGGTTACACATTCAGGTCTTCTCCTCCCCTCCCGTATGTCTTCTGGTGCAGACCCCAACCATTTTGGTAGACTTACCAGACGTCCGGGAAAACACAGCCATGTACAGGTGCCCAGAGGGATTTCCAATACCTGGCAGATTGTGGGGGTTTTGGAAGGCCTGACCTCAGGGCCGCCTCTGGAGGGCCTCTCACGCGTGCACATCAACACATGCGTAGAGGCTCTTCATACACAGTCCCTAACTTGGGGAGGTTCATATGGAGGCGGGGTGAGTGCAGAACGGGACAGAACTAGAGGCGGTATGGGACGTGGCTAGGCAAAATGGGGCGAGACCAGGTGTCTTTTTTTTTTTTTAATATATAGAGGAAATTTGACAACCTCACACTTTGGGTCTCTTCATGTCCTTTGACAGACAGGCCTCGAAAACTGAACACAATACTCTAAGTAGAGCCTCACCAAAGACTGGTATCAGCCCTTCTTTCTGCTGCTTCTGCCTCTCACTGGGCAGCCACAATTTCTGAACTATATTATCTTTTGCCTTTTGCTTGGATAATTAGGGCCAAGGCAAGGTTTTGAGGTGCCTAGGTAAACCTTGAACCCTGTGCCCTCTTCCCCCAATTTGCTTTCATGTTCCTGACCTTTTGATCAACTATTCCAAAGCATCCTTCCCAGAACCTTTCCAAAAGCTCCATAAGTTATCCAATTCAGGCTGGAGATTGTGGCACAGTCCTGGATTTGTGACCATCCACCCTGATGCATTATGGGCAGGTGCTACAAATCTTTGGGATGTAAGTTCAAATCCAGGGCTATCCCCAAATCTCCAGCCTGGAACTGGGTGACTTGGCATCTCTGCTAGAAAATAAGTTATTTGAAAACTACAACTCTTCCTGCAAGTTAAAACACAGGCTGATCATTCCTGGAGTTTGTGGCATTGGCAGGATATTATTTAGGAAATATGTCTTACAACGCTAATCCAATGTTTTTCTAATAATAAGCTTTGAAATATAATTCCCTGGAAATGTCCAGATTATTGTAATCCGCCTAGAACTGAAAGGTTAAGGCAGAATAGACTCAATAAATATAATATAATGTAACTATAGCTGCTGCCCCAGGCAACTGCCTAGTTTGTATAGTGGTTACAGCAGCTCTGAAGATGACTGATTTGCAATTACCCTGTGAAAACCTGGACTGCATCTCAATGCATTTAGGTGAGTGAAAGAGAGATAACTAGCATGCACTCAGTGGCGTAGCGAGGGGGAGAGGCGCACTTCAGTGCCTCCCCTGCCGTGTGCACATGCGCCTCCTCTGCTTCCAAAACCGGGACACCCTGACATCCCCCCCCTGACACCAATCACCCACCACCTTCGGATCACCCCCTCCATCCCACAAAATCTTGGTAGTCTAGTGCAGTGGTTCCCAACCCTGTCCTGGAGGAACACCAGGCCAATTGGGTTTTCAGGCTAGCCCTAATGAATATGCATGAAGCAAATTTGCATGCCTATCACTTCCATCATATGCAAATCTCTCTCATGCATATTCATTAGGGCTAGCCTGAAAACCCGATTGGCCTGGTGTTCCTCCAGGACAGGGTTGGGAATCACTGGTCTAGTGCAGTGGTTCCCAACCCTGTCCTGGAGGAACACCAGGCCAATTGGGTTTTCAGGCTAGCCCTAATGAATATGCATGAAGCAAATTTGCATGCCTATCACTTCCATCATATGCAAATCTCTCTCATGCATATTCATTAGGGCTAGCCTGAAAACCCGATTGGCCTGGTGTTCCTCCAAGGATTCAAGACAAAGTTAGACAAGTTTCTGCTGAACAGGAACGTGCGCTGGTGGGGCTAGTCTCAGTTAGGGTGCTGGTCTTTGACCAGAGGGCCGCCGCGTGAGCGGACTGCCGGGCATGATGGACCACTGGTCTGACCCAGCAGTGGCAATTCTTATGTTCTTGAAGTGAGTGACGGCCTATGTTCCTTCTAAACGGAGCACGTAAGCAATTCCTTCTACATTCTAGGAACCTCACCCTCAGATTTGACATGGTTGCTGCCAAAAATCCTTGCAAATCTGTTTTTTTATAACTTTTTGCTCCCATGAAAAAAAATTTTTAGGACTTGTCACTCACACAAAAAAATATATTTGCACTCACAAAGCCAATCCTTAGAAGCCGCAAGGGTGACAGCGCCTCTCCCCACACCTCTTTCCCAATTGTGAATAAAAAGTCCGAGGCAGATTCTCAAAACTTACCGTGCCCTTAACGATGGTTGCTAAACCTTAAGCTGCCGATTATTAAAATGGCTCACCGCGGTCTTTTTGAGATTTCTAGCAGTCTCTAGCTCTGCCATGGAACTATAGTACAATGAGCTCATTAATATTAAAATGGGCTCATCGATATTCAGAGGAAAGTCAAAGGATTCTCCATCATCGTTGGGTGATTTCCCAAGTGTGGTATCGGCTTTTTGTGACCACAAATCACCCATTGCTCCGGAGGTGCCAGTACTGTGAAAATCGCATCTCAGGCTCATGATCAAATTTGACATTAAAAAATGACACAATTCAAAAGCCCGTGAATTATAGGCGTTTGTGAGCTGCGCGCGTTTTGTGCTATAATAGCGGACGGCGGTTCTTCTTATCCTCACGCTTTCTATGTTGTCCTGATGAGAAGATATGCGACGAGACCCGAAGATAATGATGGCGATGACGGTATCGCTTTTCCCGGCCCTTGTGCGCATTAAGCCTCTTTTCGCGGTGTATTCTGCGCATGTGCCAATCGCTATCACCAGCGATTCGTCACATGTAAATTTAGTGACCCTTCGTGAAACTCCGCCAACCTCATTTGAATGCGCGTTTTTTTTGAGAATGACTCGTCTTTTTGAAATCGTTACAATAACGGCCGCGACAGCAGCCTGTTGGATGGTACCGAGAACATTAGAGAATCTTCCCTCACAGTACCAGATCCCAGACCTCCTCCTGAGGGTTTGGAAGTTTTGTGGAACATAAATAGCCTTGTTTTTCCTGCATCTGAAACCCAGGGTGCAATGAACTGAACTGAATAAGGCTTAATTTTTGGCAGTTGCTTGGTAGCCGGATCTAGTGCAGGTTCCTGGAGGCATCACGGAGACCCCCTCCTCCCCCCGCTTCAGCTCATTCAACAGAGGGGCAAAGAGGCTGCAGGGGAAGGTGTGAAGGAGCCTTTCCCCGGGGACTGTTTGTTCCTTTCACACCCTCCCCCAGCACTCACACTTCCTGACTGCCCCTAATCAAACAGGCCACCTCCTAAGCGTTTCTCATTTTCTGTTATGTTGGCTTCAGACCTTTTAAAGAACTGTTTAGACTAATAAAAAACAGGAAAACCTGATTGTAAACGTTGTTGAAACTGGCACCTTTTTTTAAAATAAAATAAGAGGCTGCTGAGAGAACAGTGAAGTGTTGTGAATATAAGGGGTCCTGGAGCATGGGGACAAGTTTTTGTTGGTTTTTTTTTTTTGTGGGGGGGTGGGGGGGACAGCTCCCCTGAAACCCAGAGCCTTGAAGACCCTCAATTTTGCAGATGTTCATAGTCTGCCAGCTGCTGTATCACCCTCGGTCCCCAGCAAGCCACAACCCTCAATACACACTTCAGTCCTGATGACCTCCCTCTGCTGAGCTGGAAGGGGGAGATTTATGGTTGGAGGACCCTGTGGGTGGAGGGGAACCACTGCAACCCAGAATCCACTTCTCACTGCCCTGACGAAGCGTAGCTCACCCAGGCACCTGCTTGAGACCCCCCCCCTCCCATCAATTCTCCAGTTTCTAGGAACACCTCTCCCCATAAATCCTTTACTATACCGTTGCTTATTTTCGGCTTTATTCCACAAAGGATCCAAACAGAGCAGGCATTTTGAGCCAAATTCTATACCATATTTAGTGAACAAAAATGTTCTAACATTTATACAAAAAAAATTAGAATATGAGCTACATTTCCTAAGGGGGAGAGACAGGTTGTCGCATATTTGAAGACTTTGATATCTACAAGATTTGCTCCAGCTATTTGCTTGAGGAAATCCCTTTCAAGGAGGGAAAAGCACTAGGGAATCAATAGCTTATTTAAAAGATTGTTCTGAACAACTGAGCTGTCAGCATTTAGTCCGGATAACGATTTAAAACTCAAAACGAGTGAGCCTGAGATTCACGGGCAACCACCGAAGTTCTCTCATACAAATTCATGGAGCAGCAGATTTTGGATCGATTTCTCCAGAAGTCTGCCATATTGAAACTTTCTCTCAAAAGGTTCTTGAGAAAATACTTTGAGAGGCTGTTGAAAAGTTCTCAGTCCAGCCAAGAAGAGACTAATGTGGAGCCATGAAACTTACAAGTTATGCCACACTGTTTTTTTCTAAACTAAACCTTAGGTTTGTATACTGCGCCATCTCGGCACGGTTTACAGGGTTAGGTTGAAAAGGAGCTACAACGAAGGGTTATAGGAAAGACGCTTTTCATTTCAATGAGACAAATGCATCTAGCAAATGGGCGCGAGTTTAGGGAAACCAAGCCATTGTGACATCACCGATGAGGTTGTGGAATGAGGCATTATGACATCACAATACAAGGGGTCACTGAAAAGTTCTCAGGCCAACCAGGAAGAGAATGATGTGGAGCCATGAAACGTACACGTTATTCCACACTTTTCTTGACATTTTTTGTTTCAATGATTTGACATTAAAAACAAATTACAAGATTAACATGAATTATAGCAATTTGGGGGGGAGAAAAGGCATGTCTTATGCACGCTTGTTGAAAGCCAACATCGTATCTCCCCTCCCTTCCCTTCCCTTCATCAGATAGCTGTGGCATGGCTATGATTGACACACTGCATTGCTTTTCCCGGGACATACTCAGATTTACGCCTTTTTTGTGGTGTATTCTGCACATGTGCCGATTAGAGGATGACACAGCGACAAATTTTTCTTCGTCCCTGCAGGAACTCATTTTCCTGTCCCTGCCCCATTCCTGCAAGCTCCGTCCTCATCTGCACAAGCCGCAAACACTTTAAAATCATATGTTCAAAACGTGTACGGTTAAGGCAGAGCTTACAGGAATGGGACAGGGACAGAGACAAAACTCGCGGGGACGGGAGGGGGAAATTGAGTTACTGTTGGGACCGGGACAAATTTGTCCCCGTGTCATTCTCTAGTGCCGATCACTATCAATCGCGACTCATTTCTTGTAAATTTAACGAACCTTCACTACTCTCCACCAACCTCATTTGCATGATAGGTACTTGGAAGACAAAGGGATTGAGGGGTACAGATAGGAGTAGAGGTAAGTTACAAAATTAATCAGGGATCACTGTTCAGGCACTAGGCCTGATGGGCCACCGCGGGAGCGGACCGCTGAGCAAGATGGACCTCTGGTCAGACTCAACGGGGGCAACTTCTTATGTTCTTATGTGTATTTTTGAGAATGACTCGCCTTTTTAAAATTGCTACAATAATGGCTGCGCCAGCAGCCTGTTGGTTTTTAAAAGTTCAAGTTCAAGTTCAATTTTATTTGATGAATCGCCTATAACATCATATAAGATAATAAACAGTGTTAAATACAAAAATTCTTAACAAAATTTTTAAAGAGCAAAAATTTATAACATACAATGTTAGAACTTAAGGGGTTACATCACTAACTAGGTACATTAGGAAAAAAAGGGGCACAGTTACAATTTTCTCAATCTAAGATGGAAGAAACATTAAAGGTAAACACATAAGGAAGGGGCAAAAAATATATTTAGAAGATTAAAATTTTGAGCTTGAAAAACAAAAAAATTTTTTTTAAACAGAATTTTAAATCTTTAAATAATAAAAGCATCTTTAAATAAAAAGGTTTTCAAAGATTTTTTAAAAGAATTGAGGTCTTTTTCTTTTCTTATATAGAGGGGCAAGGCATTTCAAGTTTGAGGTGCTAAAACGGAGAACATTTTGTTTCTTCTTGTGCCTACTATTTTTAGAGAAGGGACTGATAATAGATCTTGAGATGAGGATCGAAGGGATCGAGAAGAATGATAAGGAATAATCATTTTGGATATAAATTGTGGTTCATTAGATGCCATAGTCTTAAAGATTAGTAGTGCTATTTTAAAAGTGATTCGGTGGTTAATGGGTAGCCAATGGGATTTGATCAGTAATGGGGTTACATGGTCATATTTTTTTGCTTTATGGATTAGTTTTATTGCGGTGTTTTGGATAATTTGAAGCCTCTTTTTTTCCTTTTGCGGTATATTGAAAAGTAAAGAGTTGCAATAATGTAGTTTTGATATTATCATAGAATGAGTAAGTATACTAATGGATTTGGGCTCTAAAAAAGAGGAAATAGAACGTATAAGACGAAGTTTGTAAAAACAGGATTTGACAATTTGGTTGATGTGGTCATGGAAATTTAAGTTAGAGTCAAAGGTTTCAGAATCTAGACCTAAGTGTATAGCCCTCGATGAAGACTTTGCTGGCTGAGCTGAGAACATTTCAGCGGCTCCTCGTATAATAGTAACCCATGAATCGAGATGAGCTCATTTTTAAATTTTATTTTGTTTACCAATCTTGTATTTTCTTCTATTTTATCTATCAGGTTTAATTGTGTTTGGTCTTATCTTCATTGCAGTTCTTTTCAAGTTTGTTTTAATGTTGTAAACCACTGAGATTTATCATATAGAGTCCAAAGTTGTACATCATAATTTAATAAACCATAAATCATATACGCCTAGTCCATTTCCATAATCCAAATATAGTAATAGGATTGCTTGAGCAATAATCCGAAAGCTTATACATAAAGGAACTGACCTGTCGCTAAAATCGTCTGTAGTAACTGAAGATTGGAGGGTGACCAATGTTAGCCCATTTTTAAAAAGGGTTCCAAGGGAAATCCAGGAAATTACAGACCGGTAAGTCTGACTTCAGTGCCGAGCAAAATGGTGGAAACAATTATAAAAAATAAAATTGTGGCACGCGTAGACAAACATGATTTAATGAGACAGAGTCAGCTTGGGTTTAGCCGAGGGAGATCTTTACTTCACTTCTTTGAAGGTGTGAATAAACATGTGGATAAAGGTGAGCTGGTTGATGTAGTGTATCTTGATTTTCAGAAAGCTTTTGACAAAGTTCTTCATGAGAGGCTCCTGAGAAAATTAAAGTCATGTGATAGGTGGCAAAGTTCAGTTGTGGATTAGGAATTGGTTATTGGATAAAAAAAAACAGAGGGTGGAGTTAAATGGTCATTGTTCTCAATGGAGGAGAGTAAACAGTGGAGTGCCACAGGGGTCTGTACTGGGACTGGTGTTATTGAACTTATTTATAAATGATCTGGAAATTGGAATGATGAGTGAGGTGATTAAATTTGCAGATGACACTAAATTGTTCAAAACGCATGCGGATTGTGACAAAATTGCAGGCAGACCTTAGGAAATTAGAAGATTGGGTATCCAAGTGGCAGATGAAATTTAATGTGAACAAATGCAAAGTGATGCACATTGGGAAGAATAACCCAAATCACAGTTATCAGATGCTAGGGTCCACCTTAGGGGTTAGTGCCCAAGAAACAGATCTGGGTGTCATTTTAGACAATACGATGAAACCTTCCACCCAATGTGCAGCGGTGGCCAATAAAGCAAACAGGATGCTAGGAATTATTAAAAAAGGGATGGTTAACAAGACTAAAAATGTTATAATGTGCTTGTATTGCTCTATGGTGTGACCTCACCTGGAGTATTGCATTCAATTCTGGTCTCCTTGACTCAAAAAAGATAAAGTGGCACTAGAAAAGGTTCAAAGAAGAGCGACTAAGATGATGAAGGGGATGGAACTCCTCTCGTATGAAGGGCTGAGGGGAGATGATTGAAGTCTACAAAATCCTGTGTGGAGTAGAATGGGTCCAAGTGGATCGATTTTTTCACTCTGTCAAAAATTACAAAGTTATAGGGAAATACTTTTAAAACCAATAGGAGGAAATATTTTTTCACTCAGAGAATAGTTAAGCTCTGGAACGCACTACCAGAGGTTGTGGTAAGAGTGGATAGCGTAGATGGTTTGGACAATTTCTGGAGGAAAAGTCCATAGGCTGTTCTTGAGAAAGACATGGGAGAAGCCACTGCTTGCCCTGGATCGGTCGCATGGAATGTTGCTACTCCTCGGGATTCTAGATTCTTGTTACTTTTTGGGGTTCCGGAATCTTTCTTACACGGAGATAATGGAATGTTGCTACTCCTCGGGATTCTAGATTCTTGTTACTTTTTGGGGTTCCGGAATCTTGCTTACACGGAGATAATGGAATGTTGCTACTCCTCGGGATTCTAGATTCTTGTTACTTTTTGGGGTTCCGGAATCTTGCTTACACGGAGATAATGGAATGTTGCTACTCCTCGGGATTCTAGATTCTTGTTACTTTTTGGGGTTCCGGAATCTTGCTTACACGGAGATAATGGAATGTTGCTACTCCTCGGGATTCTAGATTCTTGTTACTTTTTGGGGTTCCGGAATCTTGCTTACACGGAGATAATGGAATGTTGCTACTCCTTGGGTTTTGGCCACCGTGAGAATGGGCTACTGGCTTGAAGGACCATAGGTCTGACTTCCTAAAGGCTATTCTTATGTTCTTATTCCCATTCATTTCCTTAGGGCTTCGATGCAATTATGGCGGCAGCATCGCTACTGTGGCTTTCTGAATGGGGCCCTTTAGTCTCAATTTGCAGAGTCTGTCCTCTTCTTCGGAATTACATTGTAATCAGCAAACCAGAGCATTGTAGGCTTCTGCTTGTTCCATGCGCAATTATCAACCAGAACGATATTATAATTTACTAATGTCAAGGTCTTATCCAAATTCTCTTGTACCGGAGATAAAAGGAAAATAATATCTGCATATATTAATGTAAATGCTCAAATGTAGTCAGAGCCTCTCGTGTAGATTTCATATCAATATTAAACAACAAAGGGGAAAGTGGGGAACCACAGAAAGAATGCCTTGAGGCTGAACTTGAATCTTGAATCTCTTCCTCAAAATCCCCTCAAACCATATAATAACAGTGTCGGAAGTTTCCAGCTCACTGTGCCTGATGCGGCTGACTGTGGCAGCTGGAATCTTAAATGCAGACAGTCACAGATGTACTGGGCTAGTCCAATATAATGCCTCCTGCCTACACGTTGTCTGCCGCTTATTTTTACAAATCCAAGGGAACTAGCAGGGTTTATGCAGCATTTCTGCACCTTTGAATGTTTTGCATGGATTGGAAACTGGTCTGGATTACCCTTCCCATGTGACGGCTCCATTGGCAGTGCCCAGGCTCAGAAGTGTTAGAGGGGAATGTGGGCAGGTCGCCTGGGCTTCCCCAGGCACGGCTGGCAAGTGGGAAAGACAAAGCAGTACACCCTGAGCTCAGCAGGAGCAGAAAACCCTTTTAGGAAAGATCCTCAAACATTGGCTTTGGTGTGCAAAACCCAACCTTCAGAGCTGCAGAGATCAGGTCCCCTTCAAAACACATAATTGCAGGCACTGGGACTGGCAGCCTGTATTTAGTGCTCGGTAAGCTTCTTGTCTCTCTCTCTCTAGAAGAGGAAGATTACACATTCTTTAAATACCTTGAAACAGAGGTTTAAAGTGCAGGATGGACCCAGCAGGCCCGTCTGTGGCTCTGGCTACTGGAATGCTTTGGGGTATAAGCTTCGAGGAATGTGGGCATCTGCCAGGCTGGCCAGCACGCGCTCTCGTCCTGCCACCCATTACTCAGACTTCCTATCTGGGCATGCAGTGGCAGTTATATAGCTGGAGATTAAAGTACTAAGTAGAAAAAAAATTTACTATGCATTAAGAGCACAAGAAATGCATTTCTTCCTTGGTGGCAGGGTAGAAAGCTGCTGTTTCTCTCCATCCCCCAGGATTACTCAAAGCTTCTCCTGCCCATTCTTTTCTGGACATTTTAATTTCCTTCTTCAGCTTTGTGAAATGTGTGTCTTTGATATTTTCCTGTTTTCCAATCTGCATCTCTCAACTGGCCTCAACTATTCAATCTTTCCTTTCCCATCCTCGGGAGGATGGGAGCAGATGAATGAGACCCAAGGAGGAGTCTCTCCCCCAACAGTCCTTACCCACTGACCCAAACTAAGCGGCAGCCATTCAACAGATGCAAATAACATGGGTAGACAGTTGGCATCCTACCTTCCCCCTCCCCCAACCCCATGTCTTCCCTGCCTCCTGTCCTATCGACAGTATGAAAATAAGCAACGTGTACCGACTTTTCAGCCATCTCAGGGCAGTTCTGGACTTCCACGCTGGGAGTCTAGGAGGAGAGGTTAATCAGTGTGAAATGGTTTGACATGAAATGTAAACGCTTCCTATCTGCCCATCTAAAGTTTGCAGCTGTTTGAGCTGAAAGGAGGCCTGATTACGAGGGAGGAGATGAAGGGAACAGAGAAGGCCCTGGGTGGAGAACTAGAACGAACCCTTCCACTGAACGGCCGCTAAAGTAACTGGGCCATGTACAGTAACTGGTAACTTAAGTTGGAACCAGACTGATTTTTAATTGGTTCAGTGACTTTTTTGTGTGTAAGACTCATCTAAACCATGAGTAACGGGGTCGTTGGTGACAATTCCTTGTCAGTGTCCTGGTGCAGATAACCTACGAGGCCCTTTCAGATGCAGTGTTGTAAAGCTGAATTACAAATCTGAGAGTCCGTCTTTCGACACCCATCAAGAAGACCGAGTACAATATGAGCCTCAAAACAGAGATAACACATGTCAATACACACAAATTATAGTGAAACGTTTAACCGTTCATAAACACCCATCTGCATGCAAACTAAAATAAGCCACACAGCCCTAAAGGTCGTCTTTCCAGTAATAGTTCAAGGTGAGTTCTGTTCTGGAGCTATAGGTAAGTCCTGGCCGCGATTCACACCAGTCCCTCAACCTCACAAAAGAAATGGATCCTGATAACCCTCTGTGCGCTTATCCAAGGCTCGATTTGCATTCTTTTATGATTCCCCCCCCCCCTACTTTCGCTAGGATGTTGGTTCCTTGTGTTCAGTCTGTTACCCTTTTCTGTTCCCACATATGGGGAGAGGTTTTACCAGTGGAAAGACATTTTTAAACAGATCACAGGTGCACATATCAAGTCCAGTTCAGGAGTCCATTGGGTAAATACTGAATCCACAGCAGTCAGTGAGTTTAGAAGCTGACATCACAGTCTTTTCTCTACCTCAGCATTCAGTACTGGATTATATCTGGATCCCGTCATGGAAATCTGGGTGTTAAGAGCTGGCAGGAGATACCTGGATAACACCGATATTCAGTGAGGGTAGCCTGATAGCTGGAGAGCTAACGACTAGCCTTTTCTCTATGCTGTTATGTAAGCCAGGGGTCCCCAACCACCGGGCCACTCCTCTCTCCCCTTTCTCCAAAAGGATGTAGACGAGGTCTACCAAAATAGTACAGACTTTGCAGCTGGAGACCTACAAAATGAGACTTGTGAATCTTAATGTATGCATCCTAGAAGAGAGAGATTAAAATATTTCAAATGTATTATTCATTCTCAAGAAGCAAACACTTGCAGGGGAAATGAAGTTCTACAGCAAGGAAATACCTCTTCACCAAGTGGCTTGAAGGTATGAACAGGAATGCCTCTCCCTGAGCTGCACCAGAGGTTGTAGAGGTGATCCAGGAAATTATAGACCAGGGAGTCTGACATTGGTACCGGGCAAAGGGGTAGAGACTATTATAAAGCATGGAGTAATGAGAGAAAGCCAACATGGATTTCATGGATTTAGTCACCAGTCTACTGCATTTCTTTGAAGGGGTGAATGAACATGTGGATAAAGGTGAACCGGTTGATATCAAAAGGCATTTGGCAAAGTACCTCATGAAAGACTTCTGAGGAAATTAGAAATCCATAGGACAAGAGGAAATGGATTGAAAGACAGAAAAAAAGAGAGTAGGTTTAAATGGTCAATATTCTAATGGAGAAGGGTAACTAGTGGGGTGCCCCAGCAGTCTGTGCTGGGACTGTAATTTCTGGACGATGGTACCCTTATGATAACTGTGAAAGCACTCGCTTGAGACCCGCTCTCTTGCGCTTTAACTTACTGCTAGAACTCGGATGTTTATGTTATAAAGCGGTGCATGGTATGTCTCCTGGGTATTTAGTTGACCATTTCAGTTTTTTAGTTTTCGACATTCCCCGCGTATATTAACAATGTTTGAATTACCACTGGTTAAAAGATGTCGTATAAAAGATTGCTTTCATATCACGCAGCTATCCAGGACTCCGTTCTTCGCGAACTATTTTTTGCTTCCACATCATATATTAATTTTAGAAAACAATTAAAATCTTATTTGGATGATAGATTTTTATAATTGACAATTCTTTTTATAATTCACTGACAGATGTCCAGTTTTTCTTAATTGACTGTTAACCGCAAGGATCCATATGGTTTTTGGTATACAAATGTTTTTATGTTACTGCATTCTTCGCTAAACTCTGTAGATCAGGGGTGTCAAAGTCCCTCCTCGAGGGCCGCAATCCAGTCGGGTTTTCAGCATTTCCCCAATGAATATGCATGAGATCCATTAGCACACAGTGAAAGCAGTACATGCAAATATTTCTCATGCATATTCATTCGGGAAATCCTGAAAACCTGACTGGATTGCGGCCCTCGAGGAGGGGCTTTGACACCCCTGCTGTAGATAGCTTTTTAGAAAGGAAGTGAATCAATGGGATTGTTGAAAAGGGGAGATTCGGTAATTGCTTTGCTGCGCTCTAGGAGCTGATGTACTCTTGTGTCCTGGAGTTCAGTTCACTGGCTGGCTCTCCTATCGGCAAGCTCATTTTTTCCCTTCCTTTGGCTCTATAGCAGCCACTGGCTTTTTTTCTTTTCCTCATGCCATTTATCATCCTCTTGTAACTCTCATCCTTTCTCTCTATTTTTTTTTGTTTCCAGTTGATATGAATCTTTAAGAATTAAATTGCAATCATAAGTAATCACTGAGCACAATGAGGGACAGAAGCAAAGAGTGAGTGAGTCTGAGATTTGTGTACATGTGAAACACTTTTCAGTTAGGCTGATCAGAGAAAAAAACAAGTGTATTTTTAGTTTTTCATTTTTACAGCAGCTTTTTCACAGAAGTGGGAAATTTTCCTTTCCCTTTTGTTTATGCTTCCCCTGAGATTAAGGCTATGAATTGGATCCAGATTTTCAGGACAGGGTTGACCCAGTCCTGAGTTTACCCTATTGCATACTGGGACTTGTAGTCTTGCTTTTCTTAGGGAATGCAATAGGGTAAACCAAAGACTGGATCAAGCTTGTCCTGTGAACGTGAATCCAGTTGGTAGCCTTACCTGAGATAAAGGTAGGGCGAGCTTAGCCATTAGACTGATGAAGCACTTGCCTAGAGCAGAACCTTCTGAGGAGGAAGAAGCAGCTCCAGTCAATACAAAAAAGGCAGCCACATGACTTTATTTCACCTGCTTTGGGTGAATCTTCATAAAGGCAGTTAATAAATCCCAACAAAGCAAATACTAAACTTGCCACCCGAATCGGTGTCGGTTCCATCTGAGGGAGAGCCGAAATGACACGGGCAGCAATTTCATGATGCTGCTCATGCCAGGAAAATTAAAGAGGTATGGGTGAAGGGAAGGGGGTTCAGGATAGAGCAGAGGGCAGAGAAGAGGGTGAAGGAGGAGCACCACCGCCTCGGTTTCACTTACCCTCACTATGCCACAATTGAAAGGAAACTCTGGAATGAAGGTGAAAGAGGATAGATTGAGAAGCAACCTCTGAAAAGACTTTTTCCACAGAAAATGGGGTGAATGCTTGGAACAGCCTCCTGGTGGAGGTGGTGGAAGAACTTTTGTGCATGACAGAAGAGTGGGACTTGGGTGGGATTGTAAGTGATGATCTTCAGGTGGCCAAACAGGTTGAAAAGGTGATGGCGAAAGCTAGAAGGATGCTAGGTTACATAGGGAGAGGTATGGCCAGTAGGAAAAAGGAGGTATTGATCCCCTGTATAAGACTTTGGTGAGATCTCATTTAGAATATTGTGTACAATTCTGGAGGCCACACCTTCAAAAAGATATTAAAAGGATGGAGTCGGTCCAGAGGGAGGCTACTAAAATAGTGCGTGGTCTTCATCATAAAGTGTATGGGGACAAACTTAAAGATCTCGATCTGTATACTTGCAGGAAAGGCAGGAGAGGGGAGATATGATAGAGGTTTAAATACCTACGTAATGTAAATGAGTCGAGTCTTTCATTTGAAAGGAAGCTCTGGAATGAGAGGGCATAGGATGATAAGCTCAGGAGTAATCTAAGGAAATGCTTTACAGAAAGGGTGGTAGATACGTGGAACAGTCTCCCAGTAGAGGTGGTGGAGAGAAAGACTGTGTCAGATTTCAAGAAAGCCTAGGATAGGCACGTGGGATCTCTCAGAGAGAGAAAGCAATCATGGTTACTGCAGATGAGCCGACTAGATGGGCCATTTGGCCTTTATGTGCCGTCATGTTTCTATGTGAATTCAAGAAAATTTGGGACAAGTACGTTGGATGTCTAAGGAAGAGGAGGGGATAGTAGATGCCATTGTTAAGCAGACTGTTTAGTAATTTTCAAGATTTTTCAATATAATGCTATGGATCATAACCAAGCTATCATGTTTCTCTTAAGGGACTGAGATCGTGACAAATGTTTGATTCTTTATTGTGTAGAGCAACCAAATAACTCTAGTGGAAGATACGTGGAACAGTCTCCCAGTAGAGGTGGTGGAGAGAAAGACTGTGTCAGATTTCAAGAAAGCCTAGGATAGGCACGTGGGATCTCTCAGAGAGAGAAAGCAATCATGGTTACTGCAGATGAGCCGACTAGATGGGCCATTTGGCCTTTATGTGAATTCAAGAAAATTTGGGACAAGTACGTTGGATGTCTAAGGAAGAGGAGGGGATAGTAGATGCCATTGTTAAGCAGACTGTTTAGTAATTTTCAAGATTTTTCAATATAATGCTATGGATCATAACCAAGCTATCATGTTTCTCTTAAGGGACTGAGATCGTGACAAATGTTTGATTCTTTATTGTGTAGAGCAACCAAATAACTCTAGTGGACGTCACTCCTCAAAGCCTGCAACCTTCAGCTTAGGAACTGTGATTTGCCTCCTTTGGGTCCAAAAACCAGCTCCAAATTGCCTTGTTTCCTGTTCTGAAAATCAGACTGGCTGCAAGGCAGAAGCAATTATTTCAAAACAAGAACAGAATAAATGCAGCACCTCACGCTTTATAGAGGCCTTTAATGAGAAATGTTTATTTCTGTCACTTTTGGATTGGATCCCTACGTTTTATGGGAGAACGGTACACTGGTTTCTGGCTTTTGTACAGATATTACAGACAGGCCCAGGGGATGAGAAGAGGTTTTGGCAAGTGTTCAAGGCCTGTTGAACTGACACGTTCATGTGCCTGTTTTGAATATTGAGGCTTCTGGTTGCTAAAAACGGGTTTTTAATTTTCCAGGTTATTTCCAACATGTGAAGGACAATTTTCGCACACTTTGATCTGTAACAGAATCTACGGCTATTTCTTCTTATCCAGGGACATGGCTAGAAAATTCCTTGTTGTATTGGTTAAAACTGTGTCTTGTTTATTTGTGATTCATTTTTAACATTTTTTTAAAATTAACAGCCCCCTCCCCCCTTTGCAGCAGGGTTTTTTTTCTTCACATTCTCCCTCCCCCATTCTTATTGTGCTTCCCATATAAACAAATGGAAGTTCTACCCCCTGCTGCCCTTATGTACAGAAGAACATAAGTATTGCCACTGCTGGGTCACACCAGTGGTCCATCATGCCCTGCAGTCCACTCCTGTGGCAGCCCTTAGGTCAAAGACCAGCGCTCTAACTGAGACCAGCCCTACCTGCGTATGTTCCGGTTCAGCAGGAAGTTGTCTGACTTTGTCTTGAATCCCTGGAGGGTGTTTTCCCCTATGACAGACTCCGGAAGAGCGTTCCAGTTTTCTACCACTCTCTGGGTGAAGAAGAACTTCCTTATGTTTGTACGGAATCTATCCCCTTTCAACTTTTAGAGAGTGTCCTCTTGTTATCTCTACCTTGGAGAGGGTGAACAACCTGTCTTATCTTGAACATTTCAATCGTGTCCCCTCTCAGTCTCCTCTTTTCAAGGGGGAAGAGGCCCAGTTTCTCCAATCTCTCAACTCCTCCATCCTCTTAACCATTTTAGTCGCTCTTCTCTGGACCCTTTCAAGTAGCACCATGTCATTCTTCATGTGAGGGTGCTCCATGGCTCGGTACAGCGGCATGATAACCTTCTCCAATCTGTTCGTGATCCCCTTCTTGATCATTCCTAGCATTCTGTTCGCCCTTTTCGCCGCTGCAGCGCATTGTGCAGATGGCTTCATGGACTTCATGTACCAGTTAGTATACACATTCGTATTGTCTAAAATAGTTTAGTGAGAATAACTTTTAAGTGATTTGACTCATTTTGTTTTTCGCTTAGAAACATGTGATAAGCTATCAAATAAAATTTTAATAAAACTTGAAACTTGACGTTCTGAGCGTCGAAGCTGTTACCGCCGTGGCGGGCACTAAAATCCATGCTAGAGTTTTGAAAAAAGAAAGGGAGGGGGGGATTAAATCCCTGTGGACATTTGCACTTGCTTTCTGTGTGAGAAGATATTGTAAAAGGCCCCTAAGTTTGTTGTAGAAGAAAGAGCGACCCAGGTGTACAGAGGGCAGGGTCATTGCAGGTAGAAAATGCCTTTGTGGAAGTCACTATTTACTTTCTAAAAGGCTTTGAACACTTTCTTGCCCAGGGAACATTTAACCTAGGATAGTCCAGAGTCCAATAATGAGCAAACGGTGACTGAAGAAACCCAAGAATTAGTTAAATGACATGTATTGATTTTACCAGCAGTGCTGGGCTGTTGGATGGCAGGTGCAAGAGCTTGTGTGGAAGCAAAGACGTAAAGGGTGCCCAAAGCCGAGACTGGGACTGACCAAGTACATGAAGTAAAGCTGAGAGGCAAAGGCATAGAGACAAGTGCAGGTGACAGATGGCACAGAACAGACCAGAAGGATACTGAAGGAAGTGAAGAGGGCGAACGGAGTCAGGGCTGGCAGGGATACCCTGGAACTTGGGAAGGAGGAAGCAGACAGAAGGCCTGGAACTCTTACGCCGACTGCTCTGAGACTTGTCTTTAGAAACAGAGAAACATGAGGGCCCATCCAGTCTGCCCACCCACTATCCCCTCCTCCCCCTAAAAGATACCAAGTGCATGTCCCACACTTCTTTGAATTCAGACACAGTCTTTATCTTCACTGTTTCTCTATTTCAGTGATACGGTTAAGAATGGGAATTAATAAATGCCAGATACAATTTTTTATGGCAGCATAAACTTATTTGGCCTCCTTAAAGTTAGTCCAATCAAAAAAGGTATCACTTGGATTCTTTTTGTTTTATTTCCACATATTATCGTTAAAAGTGGACTAATGCGGCTGCCACACCATTTCTCTTAAATAAAAGAAACTTTCATTTATATAATGCCTCTAATTCAAATAGGATGGCGACACAGAGAGAGGCCAGGGCAGGTCTGTCAGCACCAGGATGGCGTGGGAACCCCACTATGTGATGCCAAACAAGTTGAAGGGATGTAGAATCTCATCATCGTTACCTAATTACAGTTTAATAAACGGAGACACGGGAAGGTTAAATAACTTTCCCAGGTCAGGCTGACAGAGCCAGGAGGAGGGGAATAGGCACCCTAGGGAAAGCCCCAACATCTCCTCTTGATTGGAAATCGGTTATTACATCCCACAAAAAGAAGCAAATAATTATACGAGCACATCTATAAACCCAAACCCCACTATTAGCATCAAAACAGCATAGAACGTAAGTAAAAAAAATCCCAAATCGCCCAACATCTCCTCTTTAAAGGTCAAAGGGTCATGGGATTTCAAATACTGACTTTCGGTAGTACAACCAAAGTAGTTTACCTATATTTTATATGGATCCTTTGTCCCTAGTGGGTTCACAATCCCATTTTTTCTACCTGGGGAGTTAAATGAATCACAAGGAGCTGCAGCTCCCCAGGTTCAATCTCAGGCCACTGCATTAACCTCTAGGCTACTTCTTCACTCCTACCCTCTCCCCGCACAATATATTTTCTCTCCTCCCATCCTCCCCATGGAGTGGAGCAGTAGCCTAGTGCTGAGACCTTGGGAAGTAGGTTCAAAGCCACTGTAGCTCCTTCTAACTCTGGCTATGTCACTTAACTGGCCATCGTCCCAGGTAGATAGGGACAGAAAAAGTAATATAGTAATTGTAAATCCCATCACTCTTATCCTCCTCTCCCTGCTCAACATCTCCTCTCTACCCAGCATCCTCCTCTCCCTGCTCAACATCTCCTCTCTACCCAGCATCCTCCTCTCCCTGCTCAACATCTCCTCTCTACCCAGCATCCTCCTCTCCCTGCTCAACATCTCCTCTCTACCCAGCATCCTCCTCTCCCTGCCCAATATTTCCTCTCTACTCTAACATAAATAATGCAAGGTTAAAATACAGAAATATACATGAAAATAATAAATAATGAATAAAAAGATGAAAAAGGACATACATACCCTATTAGGGAGTTAGAAACTAAAATGGCATCATTTTATATGTTCTAGGACTCCTGATGCAGGCGGTTTAGCCGAAACACGGTCCGTGTGGAGTCCATGATTTGCCAGACGCTTTTTAGTACTGGTTGCTAATAAAGTGTGATTTTGAAGACCAGGCCTACTCTGCTTCACTGGACATCTTGCTATTTGCGCAGAGGTGACTGTCTCCAGACAAATAGAGACTCACATGGACCGTGCCCGTGCTACTGCATGCCTGCTCTCTCAGCTCACTGATTTGAAGTGGAGGGGTGGCAGGGGGCAATGGTGCCCCTCCCCCTCCCCTTTTTAACTTCTCCAGCGTATGCAGCAGCCCAAGTCGGTGTTGGCTCACCCTTTGACGTCAATGCCTAGGTCCGGGTCCCAGAAGTGATGTCGGAGAGAGCGTCGATGCCAAAGCGGGCACCAACCTCATACCGGGGAAGTAAAAAAGGTACAGGGGAAGACAAGGGGCACGTGTGTACGGCAAGGAGAGGAGCGGGGGAGGGGGGTTGGCGGAGGGGTGCCACGCCCAGGGTGGACCGCCTTCCCCCTTACTATGCCACTAGCAGAGGGCCAGTATATTGAGAACCTGAAATCTGAAGAGTCTGTGAGATGTTCAAAAATCCCCCAGAAACTCCCCAAAATTGCCCTCTCGCATGCCAGTCAATTTTGTCTGCTATTCACTTCCTGCAGCTTTTTCTTCCCAAAGAAGGGCCTCTGTGTGCCAAATAAAACTTAGCAAGGTCCCAGGAGGCCACCAGTATCCCAGTCTCTGCTCTAAACCAGTCCAGAGAACCCTGGCTAAAGAGACACCTCTCTGGCTAGTTTAGTGAGGAGGAAAACTGCTTCCCAGCGAGAGTACGGATACCAGGAATCACCGACCAGCAGAGGGGAGGAATGTGATACCACAAACGGGGTGCAGCTGACCCTATATCCTGTTTTCAACAGAGGCCAGTCCAGGACACAACACCTGCCCCTGTCTTTCTACGTAGCATGAGAAGACCCCCAAAGGGAGACTTACCTAGACCAGTGATATAGCAGTCTGATGGTCTCAGGGAAGAGACAGCAAAGTGATCCAGTACGGAGTGATAGCAGAACTTAGGGAGCCCCTTCAGTAATAACTGTGTGTGTGGTGGGGGGGGGGGAGGGGGGAGGAGTTGAGGGTTTACTTATCCTGTGCTGACCCATTACGTTTTAGAGTTTTGAAGATCAGACAGCGTTTGAAATTTAGCCCTGAATTGTACTGGTAACCTGTGAGGTTTTTCATAACTGGTGTGATGCACTCCGAGACATAACTGGGGTCCACATCGGTCAGCTAAGGCCAAAAAAGAGGAGTGTGAACTCCAGCAGGTGGTCAGATTTGTGTGGCACGCAATTGGGAGAGCTGGTGGTACAGAGGAGGAACGATGGCGACATGAGCAAGCGTGGAGCAGCCAGGAACTGTGCGTTGGGTTGGGGGTAGGGTTACCAGACGTCCGGATTTGCCCGGACATGTCTGGCTTTTGAAAAGCCTCCTCAAATCGCGTCGGGCAGGAAGGAAGTCTGCACATGCGCGGATGCCATCGCATGGCAGTAGGGGTGGAACTAGGGGCAGAACTGGTTGGGCCTGGGGGCGGTCTAGGGGGGGGTCCATTTTTTCCCCCTAAGGGGGGCAAATGGTCCTTAAACACATCACCTAGCTGGCAATCTCCTCCTTTCTTTTTTATTCACTTATCCCCCCCCCCTTTTATTTTACAAAACAGAAGCACGGTTTTTAGCGCTGGCCGCAGCGGTAACAGCTCCAACGCACATAGGAATTCTCTTCACCTGCTCAGCCAGTGCAGAGAGTTGGGTAAAACAAGGACAGGAAGAGTTTTCTTTGAAAGGGGTGGGGGAGAATGGCACCAGGAAGGAGCTATTTTGCCCCAACCCTCTTCCCACCACCCAGAATAAGTGGCAGCTCTGGCACCATTGATAAAGGTGGGGCCAGGACTCCCATGGAATTCCACAGCTACGAGAGAAGGAGCAATGGGGCTTCCAAAGAACCCACTTCAAAGGCTTTCCCGGGCCCCCATGAAACCTGATTCCTGCGGGCAGGAAGTGAGGCTGCCATGTTGCACTCAGGAGAAACCACAGACTGACAGAACACAGACGATTACAGACAGGACTCTTCAGTGGCTCTTCCTACAGGAAGCTCGGTGCTGTCGTGTGCCAGGGAGGAGATAGGAAACAGCTGCTGAACCCACCTGGAAGAGAACAGGCTCGGGTTATCTGCTGAAATCTTTTTCAGACCAGTATTGTGTTAGGGCTGTTTCTGTCCCTTCACTACACATGTCTTGTATTAAAAGGGGTGGCAGAGATGCCAACCCAGTTCTAGGTTGGAGATTCCTGGACTTTTGATCACCTCATTGTGTTGCATGATGATGGAATTTGCAGTAGAGAATGACAAGGGGACAAATTTTTCCCCATCCCTGCGGGAACTCATTTTCCCGTCCCCGCGAGTTCTTTTCCTGTCCCTGCCTCGTTCCTGCAAGCTCCGCCCTCATCTGCACAAGCCTCAAACACTTTAAGATCATAAGTGTTCGAGGCTTGTGCGGTTAAGGCAGGGACGGGGACAAATTTGATTGTCCCTGTGTCATTTTCTAATTGGACAAGCTCTACAAGCCTGGAACTGGGTAACTTGGCAATTCTGTTGTGTGAACTGGGGGAAGGGGTTAAGGGGTCATTAGACTAATCACCAGACTCACATATAGACTCTCTGCATTGACTGGTGAAGGGGATTTGTTTCCCCTTCTCCCACCTGCTATGCAATTGATTCCAAGTAGCTGTTTACCGGAGTCAGTTCATTTAAAGCATTGGGACTTATTACTATTACTTCAGCTTTCATGTGGTGCTCAGTTTACAAAGATAGATTTCAGGGGATGAGATTTACTATAACACCTTTCTGTGGTTAGTTTATAGGTAGTTATTTTGTATTGGGGCAATAGAGGCAGTGGCGGCCCCTGCCCCCTCCTCTTCACCCCCCTAGCTCCTTCCACTCCCCCCATGGCACACTCGTGTCCTCCCTTCCCACCCCATAGTTCTTTAAATCTTCGCCGGCGCAAGCACCTTCTCTGGCCTACTGCTTGTGCTGGTGTTGGCTTTCCCTCTGATGTCACTTCCTGGCCCTATGACTCGGAAGTGATTTCAGAAGGAGCCAGGCAGGCCAGAGTAGTTGCTCACGCTGGTGAAGATTTAAAGAGGTACGGAGAGGGTGCGAGCGTGCGTGGGGGGGATGGACAGGTGTTTGGGGCGGTCCGCTCCCCTCACTATGCCACTGAATGGAAGGCTAAGTGATTTTGCCAGCGTCAAAAGGAGATGTAGCGGGAATCGAACCACAGTCTGTTTCTTGGCTTTAGTTCTTATTCCTAGTGCATTTTTATGTGTAGTTGATGCCACCCCGATAACTTATGCCTTTGGCGTCCTCTTGATACAAATTTGGAGGAGTCTGACCTGGGTGGGCTTTTCAATGAAGGGAATGCCCACCGCATTTTTAAAAGCCTCCTGGCGAGTCCTGACCACGCAGGGGTTCTACATCCTACCCTCATCTTTCCGTGCTTCAAGTTCTGCTGAGACTCAGCACCCCAGAGGTGCATCCGAAAACTTCAAACACAGTCTCAAAATAAAACCTCAAAGAGCAAAATAGTAGATTTTAACTGCCAACTGACTGATCAAACAAATGCTGGCTGTGTTTCAAACAGAAGATTTCCCCATCCCCCAGACCTCAGTTATTGCATCATGGGATGTTAACACTCCCCTCCCCCCCTCCCCATAGTGTCAGTCTGAGCCCAAAAGAAGCTTCTTCAGCCCAGGCTCTGACCTTATGTCGGATCTGCGGTACCAGGAGAACGGAACAGCTCGGAGGGGAGGGGGGGGTGTCCTCCTCTTCCTCTTTCATAGCTGATGGGGATGCCAAACCCCATTATGAATCCTGTTTCATTCCGCAGCTGCATTATTTGTTTGAAGGATTTATATTCTGCTTTATAATTTCATTTGTAGGCGGATTATAACACTACATCCATAATGGTTTAGCTTTCAGAGGTACAAGAAATAGGACGTGGCTACGGGAAACCGTTCGTTCATATATGGACCACGGTGGCATCATATCAAAGGTTTTGATTTAGCTTCTGAGTCTGGTTAGTCGCATGGGGGGGATTCACTCCTCCAAACCAGCCCGCAACGGGAGCGCGAAGACTTCTACATGTACTGGGGGCTTGCCCCCCCTCACAGCGGTAACATTACCGGTTTAAAGTGGCAGGACCGGCAGCGCACCTATGCCCTGGGCCCAACTGTCGGCACGGTGTGTTTTAGTTACGGAACCGCTCTTACCAAAACCTCTGGCAATGCGTTCCAGAGCTTAGCTATTCTCCGAGTGAAAAAAAATTTCCTCACTATGCCACTGGGTACTAAGCCTCCTTAAACTCAGGTTACCAGACGTCCAGGAAAACCCGGACATGTCCGCTGGTGCCTGGATGGACTTTCCATAACCTGCCAGTTTGTCTGGTTTTGGAAAACCCCGACCAGCTCCGGCTGCATCTGGAAGGCCTCTGAGCATGTGCAATCTCGAGGCCTTCCAGACGCGGCTGGAGCTGGTCAGGGAAGAAGAGACGAGGCTCTGTGGGGGTGGGGCTGGGGGCAGGGTCGTGGGGCTGGGTTTTTGCTTCCTTGAACAGATGTGTTTTTAGTGAAGATTTCAGTATCTTGAGGTCAGTTTTAAGCCACATTTGTTCTGGAAGTTGGTTCCATCACTGGGGCCTTTTCGTGTACAAGGTAGAGTTCCCGTGTTCTTCAAGTGTTGTTGATGAATCATTCATGACCCTTTGTATATGCCTTTGGCGTTACTTGCTTTTTAGAATTTGATGTACGTAAATTATGTACACCGTTTAGTTTTAAACGGTATAGAAATTTAAAAAATAAATAAATAAAATAAGATGGATTGCACGAGTGGAAGGACCGCAATGGTCTAGTAGGCTGGTGGATGTCAGAATTGGAGACATCATGCTTCTCAGGGCTTTCAAAACTAGTTTCATGGTTTTGTAATGGATTTCATGCTCTGTTGGTAGCCAGTGTAGGGAAGTCAGGGCTGGCGTGGCGACGTGAATCATTCTAGCCACCGCGTTTTGCGGGGACTGCAGCCAAAGCACGCCCTGCTGAATCGTTCAGCACAGGCAGGACTCGTGCAGAAGATGCGTTTTGGCTGGTGGGGGGATCTTGGCATCCCCGCGACTGTGGGGAAGAGCATATCGGGACTCCTTTGGGAACCCCCCAAAATAAACTTCTGGCTATGTCCCTGCTAGTCACCCCCCCCCACACACACACACACTTTCTCTGATATACTAGGATAGTAACCTTTCAAAAATAAAACCCCCTCCCTCCTCAAACAGGAGAACTTGACACTTTATTAAATATTCTCAGTAAAAACAGAAACCCTGACGCAATCATCAGACCAAACAAGCTTTATGGAGTAGGATGTGGCCGTAGCATTAAGTCAAGCATTATTACAGCACTTCTGGATCTAAGCGCATTAAACCAATGAATGTATAAACCCCCAGAAACAATGGACTACCAGCCATCCACAGCTAGGAGCCCAATTGTCAGAGTAAAGCAAAAACAAATACCCTATCAGCACTTCACGCTCAACCTCCGTACCACATTTAGACAGCCAGCGGACTAATATTTACCACCTATTCTAAATGACCTTTTACTTGGGAACTTCCCCTTCCCACTGCAACGAACCATACAGACAAAGCGTACTTACATGAATACCGTAACAATCAAAAGAGGGTGTTCTGGGTGAGTAAGCTGCCTCCGAGGACCAGGAAAGAACCTGAGCTTTGGAGGCGCTAGCTCAAATTCCCCACTCCCGTGGATGAGGGATGATGTTTGTACTGACACGGGGATTGTAATCCTCATAGGTATTATGTGGACTAAACCGTTTTCAAATCAGCCTGCTTGTGTGCATAGGAAGAGGTCTTTACTCACCTTTAAATCGTTGCTATATAAAACTCCATCATTTATTTATAAAGACTTAATTCCATACTCTTCTCAAAAAACTTTACGATCTAATGAACAGCTGTTATTGGTTATTCCTACTCTTAAATTCATAAATACCCGAAGACAATATATCTTCACCGTTACTGCACCACAAACATGGAATTCTCTCCCACTATATTTAAGGGTAGAGAAAAATCTTGGAAAATTCAAAAGCCAACTTAAGAGCTTTCTTTTTAAAGACGCTTTCAATACTTAATTGAAATGCTAATTGCTCTTTAGTACTACCATTCATACCAGTCATTCGAAGATATTATTTACAAATTTATTTTGTTTTTCCCCTTCCTTTTGTAATTTACCCTCAATGTTCTCTCCTTTCCTATTATAAATTGTATTTCTTTCCCCTCTATCCCAGTGTTTCCTGTAGTAATTTGTCTAGTATTTTAATGATTTTTATATTTTTATTTATATTATTGTTATTGTTTTATCCGGTATTTTTTTATATATGTAAATCGCTTAGTAATTATGATAGGCGATCAATCAAATAATGAATAAACTTGAAACTTGCCAGTAGGAAAAAGGAGGTATTGATGCCTCTGTCTAAGACTCGGGAGAGACCTCGTTTGGAATATTGTGTACAATTCTGGAAGCTGCACCTTCAAAAAGATAGAAAAAGGATGGAGGAAGGCTACTAAAATGGTGCGTAGTCTTCGTCATAAGGCGTATGGGACAGACTTAAAGATCTCAATCTGTCTACTTTGGAGGAAAGGCGGGAGAGGGGAGATAGGATAGAGACGTTTAAGTCACAGAAATCAGGAAATTGTTGCTAGCAAGAAACAAGCAGTTACTAGAAACATGGAGAAAAAGCCTCAATCGACATGGACTTTTAGGCGCTCGTTTCTTATCACTGGCAAAAAAACCTCCACGAAACAATGCAACTTTCTAATAAGGACTAAACCCAGCCCTGTGCACAGAGTCTAACAAAAAAGGACAACATTTGACTCGGTTTATGAGTGGTGGCTTCAATTTCACCTCGGCGTTTTTTCCTTTTCCGTAGCCATCGCAGTGCTCACACATCAGCACTTCCCGCTCTTTTCTACTATCAGATGATGAAGGGGGGGGGGGGGGGTGACGATCTTTAATATTTTACATGGCCTACTGCCTCCTTATTTGCTGGATTTCGTTTCCTTAATGATTGGTGAACAGGGTCATAGACAACAAAATCAATTGTTTACAATTTCCATCACCTAAATTAATTAAGCTATTCCGTCAACTTTGTGTTTCTTTTAGTTATCAAGCTCTGACTTTTTAGAATAAACTTTCTCTCATTTAGTTTTTAGAAAGCTTAAAGCTTTTAAAAAGTTTTATTCAATAAATTTTTGAACTGAGTTTTATGATTTTTTTTTTCAACATTGCCTGTTTAACTCATAAGGGCTGCATCAGAAGCTTTGTACAATAATGGCTGCCTTGGGAGCCCACCCTTACTTCCTCCAGAAGCCAATAGGAGCACGACCCACCTCCTTCCCAGTACAACTAGGCCCAGCATAGCCAACCCCAGTGATCAAAGGAGGCGGCTCATTTCCCTGTTAACCAGCGGACTCGGGACAACTGTTGGACCTGTGTTTGATACTGAACTACATGAGGAGTAAGAGGACCAATTGGTGTACAGTTAAATCACCCAAACATTTCACAACCCAACCACAAAGACTTCAGAAGAGCCACTGCGTTCTTGCAGCCTCTTATTAAGAGCCAGTGAAGCAGCTGCATTAAAAGGTTACAATCGCTGGGAGAAGACTTACTGAACCCAGCAAACCATGTCATTAAAAAGAAATGAAGGATCGGTAAAGTCTTCTGAGGGAAAATTACATATTCCGAGTGGTAACTGACAGGGACTCTCCCAAGAGGAATGTGAGGCTTGCATGACACATCTATCGGGAAGTTTGTCAGCCTTAAATGTGCCGGATTCAGGAAAACAGACAGAGAAGCAGAAACCGAAATTGGATGGGAGAAGTGGGGAGAGGCAGACAGTGCTGTGAAGCTGTGACCGAAAGTCTGCTGGTCTCACCTCTGTCATTCACTCCTGGTATGATGTATCCAAGGGGAAAATCACTCCATGCTCTGAATCTTAAAACCACATTTTGTGAAATACATGGTACCAGGAGAGACAAGACCTGAGGTGCCTCTAATATTTCACACACTTCTTCACTGTGCCCAGAGAAGTGGCACTGCCACCTTATCCAGCTCTGAGAGGGAAACGTTTTGGTCAGTCCTAGTTTGACCTCCCTTCCTAAAGCAGTATTCAAATCAGTACTACAAGTCCCATAATGCACCAGAATGAGGTTGTCAGGCATCCACCTCCTGGGACTGGGTAACTTGGCATCTTACGGAAGGGTATCTGAGCAAAGTTTAGCACTGCAATTCATTTGAAAAGTTCGCTCCTATGGACCAGCCCTGATGGCATATTTGGTAGCTTAAAATTCAGGTGTTACTTTGTAAATGTTTTTAAACTTCAGTCTAATAAAGCTGGTTCTGTCTGATTCCTGATGTAGGGTGTAATACTTCTGACCTCGCAACACAAGAAACTTAAATAGAGGTGATGCAGCTGCTATCTGGGATTCTGCCAGGTTCTTATGACCTGGATTGGCCACTGATGGAAACAGGAGACTGGGCTTGATGGACCTTTGGTCTGTCCCAGTAGGGCAGCTCTTATGTTCTCATGTGAGCCACATATAGACAATCAAACCATTGTGACATCACTGATGAGGTGGGCTCGTAGCATTGGTGGAATGAGGCATTATGACATCACAGCCTCAGCTCTGGAACGACTCCATTTTTGAACTTGGCATACCAATCACGAGCGATTCTTTCAGCTATAGCACCCACTATATACACAGCACAAATGTTGCGAGCAGCTTCTGCGGCCTTAGAACCTTGATTAAAAGCAAAAAGAAGGTGGTGTCGAAAATGCTCATTTCTCTCAACTTGACATTCCATTTTAACGATCTGAAAATTAACCAGTGCTGTGGAGTCGGAGTCGGAGTAAATTTCAGGTACCTGGAGTCGGAGTCTGAAGTACAAAAAAATGAGGAGTCGGAACATTTATCTACCGACTCCACAGCCCTGGTTGGAAACAGGAGACCGGGCTTGATGGACCTTTGGTCTGATCCAATATGACTGTTCCTTTAAGCCTAGAGCAGCAGCTGAGAGAGCCAGGAAAGCCAGGGATCAAATCCCCACTTCTCCCACTGGTGCTCCTTGTAACATTGGCATGTCGGGGAAAAAGCAGTGTCTGTGTGATAGGTCTATATAGGAAAGAACCCAGGAGAGGTCACTCCCATAGTGCTTCAGATGGAAACGTAAAACCACATTTACTCACCTGAATGAAGTGCCTACAATTCTCCCTCCGTATTCACTGTGATAGGGGATTAACAGAAAAACCGTGAATAACTTGTTCCTATGTTATTCGCTGTTTTCTATTAAAAAGCATTGTGAATGTGATGAAACCGCAAAATAACATGGTGGGAGACCTGGCCTGTTCCTGAAGGAGAGGCAAAGCATGGTGAAGAAAGTGCTGGGAATAAGCAATTTTCTCTGTAAACGCTTGGAATCAGCGATCTCTCTATGCAAGCAGACGTAATTTTGTGGGGAGGAGCCTGCAAACTAAAAACCGTGAATAATGAAAACTGTAAATGCTGAAACCGCGAATACGGGAGAAGTGTACTTAGTAAATAGGCCCATTGAAGATAATTTGGCCATGTGTGAAAGGCAGATTAGTAAATGAGGCTATTAGCTCGTTTTAGGCAGAGAAATTTCTAGTGGCAATGGACCATCCTACCTGTTCACTCACCTAACACAGTGAAGAAAGTGCTGGGAATAAGCAATTTTCTCCGTAAACGCTTGGAATCTTAATAATAATATTGTCATTTATAGCTAAAGAGCCAGATGATCAAGAAACTGTTTTATTTTAGGGCCTCAAAATAGGACCTGGCGGGCCGCATGTGGCCCCCGGGGCCCACGTTTGAGACCACTGGTCTAGATAGAATGCGTTTGCTTTAAGCAGGGTTTCCTCCCTTCCTCACTATCTTGGTGTCTTGATTTTTCCGCCTGGGAAGCTTGAGCAAGCCCCTTGCCTGTGCCCAGAGAGGGGAAATGTTTGAAAAGTTGCTTTCTAAAGGGACTTTCCACACTAAATGTCCATTGAGATACCAGAGGATAACAGGCGGTGAGGAGTTCATATGCTCGATCCTGGGTTACCCCAAGAGCAGGAGTCAGCTGGTGGGGGGAGATCCTGCCTTACGATCCTTTCCTTTTCTGCACTGCCAGGCCCAAGAGGGTTCAGGGCTTTACCACCCACACTAGCCTTATAGTGGAAGTGGAGGTTAGCACAGAGACCGGGCAAGTTGATCTGCTCCTTGTGACCCTGGGCAAGTCACTTAATCCCCTACTGCTACAGGTGCATTAGGTAGACAGAGAGGGGGAAATGCCTGAACCTCTTAGGCTATAAGAGGGCGGCCGTGTGTCCAGTTCTTGCCATCTCTCTAGTATTTAGAGGGAAGAGACGGGCCATCTCTTACTTGCCCTGGATTGGGAACGTTGCTGCTCCTTGGGGATTCCACATAGAACGTTGCTGCTCTCTGGGGATTCCGCATAGAACGTTGCTGCTCTCTGGGGATTCCGCATAGAACGTTGCTGCTCTCTGGGGATTCCACATAGAACGTTGCTGCTTTGAGATTCTGGAACGTTGCTGCTCTCTGGGGATTCCGCATAGAACGTTGCTGCTCTGAGATTCTAGAACGTTGCTGCTCTCTGGGGATTCCGCATAGAACGTTGCTGCTCTCTGGGGATTCCGCATGGAACGTTGCTGCTCTGAGATTCTGGAACGTTGCTGCTCTTTGGCCTTTTGCCAGGTACCAGTGACCTGGATTTGAGGCACCGGGCATTGACTCGGACCAGGGGGGCCACAAGATCTGCCCAAGTTGGCGGGAATCGAGCTCTAGGAAAGCAAAGTGGCTTTCCCCGCCCGAGTGGCAGGTGGCTGGTGAGGGGGGGAGGGGAGAGGTGGCGACCCGCAGCGACTGCAATCGAGAACCAACTTCCTGCCCCCACCCGGCCAGACCACAGGGTCGCTGGACAGCAGAGATCAAGAGCCGAGCCGCGCTGCTGCGGCGGAAGAGAGATCAAAGGGGGGGGGGCCTTGCCCTCCCCTCAGCCCCGCCCACTCCCTCGCCATTCCACGGCCTGGCTCCTCCCAGCCCTCTGCATGCTCTCGGTGGGCGGAGCCAGCGACCTGAGCCACGGGCATGAATGAAGTGCGGCTGAGTTCCGCCGAGACGGGCAGCGGGTTCGGCGGCGGCGACGGGGGGGCACCATGGCGGCCAGAAGCATCACCGTCACCCTATTCATCAGCAACCTCCTGATGGCCCTGCAGAGCAAAGAAGGTAAAGGGGGGGGGGATCGGAGGTGCCCCTGCCGAGAGGTGGTCTGGGGGGGGGGGGATCGGGGGTGGCACGCGGGCAAAGATCGGGGCAGAAGTGGCCAGTTGCCCACCTGCCTTTGGGGTGAGCTCCTGGAAGGTGGCAGCATCCGGGCGGGTGATTCATGCCCAGGAATGCGGATGGGCGCAGCCTTAAGTCATGGGGCGAGGAGCGGATGGGCGCAAAAGTGCGGGATCCGGCTGCGTCAGCCGCAATTCAAGCTGGAGATGGGAAGAAGTTGGCTCTGCTGTGGGGGGGTCTTTCGGAGCCGTCATTTACACCCCAAATCACTGGCCAGAACCAAAAACTTGGCACAACTGGTCGTCGGTTCTTTCTTTCAGGGTGGATTGGATTTCTTCCTGTCTCTGATCCTATTTTCCAGATTGCAGAATTCCCAGCCTTTTGCTACCTAATTATTTCATGATCAATAACTTTAGGACTATAATATATCTGAAATAGTTTTCTCAGAACAGCATTTTATTGAAAAAATACCTGACTTCTCTCCCCTCTGATTTATTTTAGCCTGTGATAGAGAGGCTGGGTGCAGATTCTATCTATGGTGCCAAAATTTGTGTGTAAATTAACCACCCCCCACTTTTTTTTCCCAAAACCGCAAAAGTAGATTTTACCGCAGGCTGGCACGCTAATTGCTCAGCGTTCTATGCTAATAGGAGCGTCAGGAGCAGCACAGAGCATTTAGTGTGCCAGCCTGCGCTGAAAACCACTTCCACGGTTTTCTAAAGGGGGGGTAACTGAAGAACATGCTCTGAGCTACCAATTCTGGATGCAAATTGGCATGCATTAACATTTGCACCCTGTTCTATAAGGCAGGGCAGCCAATGCTCATAGGTGGTCCAAAGTCACCCCCATAGTTATGGAATACTGGCACCGTGCCCCCCAACTTTATAGCAGGTTTCAGGAGCTGCCGGTCTGGCGTACGCCCTTCTGCGCTCTCGAAGTATTAAAGAGTAGTAGCAGTGTCCTGTATGATTCAGAGCAGTGGTTCCAAAACCCGTCCTGGAGGACCCACAATCAGTTCACATTGTCTCGTGAATATTCATGGCGAATCTCCTCAAACCCTGACTAGTTCAAGGTTTCCCAGGCCATGTTTGGGAAGCGCATTTTCATCTAGAACTGGGGCCAGGAGAACAGCTGCCATCTTTCCTGACTGCCCTGGAAAGAGAATTGGGGTGGGGGGGGGGGGACATCTGTAAGTCTTACACTATCAAGAGAGTGATGAAAGGCAGATTTTGGCTTGAACTTTGATCTGGTGGTAAATAGGTGGATTAACATAGTAAGACCTGAACGGTCCCCCCACTCTGCCCTGTAATCCCATGCATTACAATTTCCTAATGAAAATGTCTTTTTTTTTTTTCTTTCTTATTTCTGGGCCATAGACTTAGAAGTCCACCCGATACTGTCCTTAGGTTCCAACTACTGGATTTGCCATTGAAACCATCTCCTTTGTGAAAGTCGGCCCATTCATATTCTAATTAGCAATCCTCTGTGCTCATCTCATCCCACACTTTTTTGAATTCCTTCACCGTTTTCCTCTCCACCACCTCCTTCCAGGCATCCACCTCCCTCTCCGGCTTGAGTCTACCACCCCTCAACCTCAATGTATGTCATCTAGTTTTACCAGTTTCCCTTCTCTGGAAACTATTTGGTCAAATATTTCAATGTCTGTATCATATCAGCCCTGTCCCTTCTAGGTCTTCCAGTCTCTTCTCGTACTTCTTTTGGGCAAACCTCCTACCATTTTTGTGGCTTTCCTCTGGACCGGGTACAACCTCCAAAACTGAAGACATGGGGCCTCACCAATGATTTGTAGGGGGGCATCAACACCTCCTTTTTCCGCTGTCCGTTGTTGGTTTGGCATCCTCTTTTATAACCGAGAGATTTTCGATTTGGCTCTCTTTCTGCATCTCTCTGCGGAAGGGGAGGGAGGGGGCTACAGGTGCCTAAGGGGAGAAGCGGTGGGTTTTATTTTCTGAATAATCTTTTTCAAGCTCTGACAGTTACCGTTTTGATCTGACTGCTTTTCTGATCTTGAGTTCTTCGGAAATGCCTGTAACTCTGCTGTGCTGTGAATTATATCGTTAGATCTTAATGCTAAGTTTAAAAAAAGGCTCAGAGCCGTTTTTCAACAGGATTATTTTCAACAACACAGCTCCTTGCAATGTTCAGCTGCTGCCCCTTTCCAATGCCACCAGGGAGGAGAATGTGGCATACTGGTTAGAACTAGAGCCTCAGCACCCTGGGATTCTGGGTTCAAACCCCACGCTGCTCCTTGTGACCCTGGGCAAGTCACTTAATTACCCCAGGTCCATTAGATAGATTGTGAGCCCCCCCGGACAGCAGGGAAAATGCTTGAAGTACCTGTATGTAAACCGCTTTAGATGTGGTGGTATCCAAGTCCTAGTTCCTTTCCCTGATGTCATAATGACTGGCAGAAACCCAACATTCCAGAGCTGGTATTGTGATGTCATCATGCCTCATTCCACCAATGCCTAAGAGCCAGCCTCAGCAGTGATGTCACAATGGCTTCATTGTTCTACACTTGGCTTACTTCTGATATTGTATTGGAGGAGAGTGTGGTACAGTGGTTAGAGCTACAGCCTTGTGGGTTCAAACCCCCGCTGCTCCTTGTGACCCTGGGCAAGTCACTTAATCCCCCCATTGCTCCAGGTACATTAGACAGATTGTGAGCCCACCAGGACAGGGGGAATGCTTGCACTACCTGCATGTAAACCGCTTTGGGTGTGGTTATAAAACAACAAAAAGGTGGTATACAAGTACCCCCCCCCCCCCCGTCTGGATTTGGGTATAGACAGCAGGTTGTGAACACGCAAAACACGAGCTGCTTCTGATCATCTGACCAGGGGCAGCACCTGGCTGCCTTCTGGCTCTCCGATCTTTGGGATACCTGACGCCTCCACCCTTTGTCTGGGACCAGCCCTAATCTCCACACAAGTCCCTCTCAGAGGTTGCACCAAGAAGATGCTGTTTATCCTCTAAGTAACCAAACTATTCCCTCTACATTCTTTACAATTTATGTAATAAACGATTACTTTAGACGAGTTGTGGGAAAAGTTATCAAAATGGCCTACCGTTAAGACATTTTGTTTTACCACAAACTTGTACTGTTATAATGCGAGAACACCGAGTTACTAAGAACCCAGGTTAAAAGTGACATCACCTGTCCTAAAGGTAGCTCACCTTGATAATTTCATCAGCTTTATGAGAGACCTTCTGTGGAAGGAAGTTCTGAACCAGCCTCTTGCTATGATTCAAAGCTTGATCAGCCATATTGGGTTTGACCAACAAGGCCTGCTAAGGTAACACCCTCAACCTCAAAAAGTAGGGCATTTAAGACCGAGCGCCCTCCCCCCCCCCAGAGGAGGCGAAGGAGCTATGTCTCTGCCACTGAAATGGGAGCTGGAGAATGATGAATGTACACGGGGGGGGGGGGGGAGAGGGGTATGTTACCATATAGCTCCAGAAAAAGGAGGATGGATTGAGACATCCAGGCTTTACTTCCATGGGAGTAAGGAGGACATTGCTTTCCAGATTTCTCAATCTGTCCTCCTATTTCCAGAGCCATATGGTAACCCTAATTGCAGGTGTGTGTGTGTGTGGGGGGGGGAGATGAGATTGCTGGGAGCTGATCAAAGGTTACATCAGAAGATGAAAGCTGTAGGATTGGCCGGTTTGGGGAGTTTAGTTTCCAATAGACGGGACACACCTTGGGATTGTTTGAGGTGAGGTTCAGGGGGAGATGTGAGTCAGCCATGCCCTCAGTCTCTGGATCTTTCCTTTGTTTCAGTTAGGGTGAGCTGTTGGTAGGTATTAATGTCCTTGTGGGTTTGTACTTGTGAGAGCAAGTTCTCCTAGGACAAGCAAGCAGGATGTCATCTGATGGCTGCCCTAGGTATGCGGCTGACGTCTCCTACCCACGTCCCACAACTGAGCATTGGATGTTGGAGTTGGAGGCTTGCGGGGGTTTGAACTTACTGCTGATGCCTGAGCTAGTCACTGGCAAGGCACCAAATGGTTTTGATTAATTTAAGTAATGCCTCTGCTGGGTCAGACCAGAGGTCCATCATGCCCAGCAGTCCGCTCACGCGGCGGCCCATCAGATCCAGGACCTGTATAGTAATCCTCTATCTATACCCTTCTATCCCCTTTTCCTTCAGGAAATCATCCAATACCTTCTTGAACCCCAAAACCGTACTCTGAATCTGTCCCCTTTTAATTTTTCCAAATGCCCTCTCGTTCTTGTAGTCTTCGAAAGTTTGATGAATCTGTCTGTCTCCACTTTCTCTATGCCCTTCATGATCTTGTAAGTCTCTATCATGTCCCCTCTAAGTCTCCGCTTCTCCAGGGAAAAGAGCCCCAGTTTCTCCAATCTTTCAGCGTATGAAAGGTTTTCCATACCCTTTATCAAGCGTGTTGCTCTCTTCTAAACCCTCTCGAGTATTGCCATAATTTGTTGATATACCTCTTATATTTTAAGTGATTTTACATTCAGGTACTTTATCAGATTGCCCTATCTGGCTCAAACTCTATCTAGTGTACCTGGGGCAATGGGGGTCACAAGGAGCAGCCAGGGATTTGAACCTAGAACCCCAGGGTGACGAGGCTGTAGCTCTAACCACTGTTTGACTGATAATGACAACACTTACTGAGCTGGGAAGGCTTGGGGATATCTGGAAGGGGACGGGTGCTATAAGTTATCGTAATAAAGATCCATCATCAAATTGGTTTGCTTTTTTATGGAGCAATCGGATTGGGGAGGGGAGAGAGGATGAAGGACTTCTTATCTCGGTGCAGTGTCCGCAGTGCCAGTGGCCCTCTTATGAAAGTTTCCAGCCACGCGGTAGGGTCGTGATTTGGCTTTACTGGATTTCCCTGCTCAGTTCAAAGGTCATTGCTCTGGGTTTTAGGAAAACAAGAGTCATCAGGGTTTGATGATGAAATATTGCGTGGACTATTAGATAAACTTCATTAAGCTGTTTTCCCACTTGTTAAATGACTTTGATAAACACACACAACACACTCACGTATCTATCCCAGATGTTTGTCATTTGTAATTAAGTTTGAAGCTTTGATGACTGTCTGGGCTGTTCACAGGTTCAGTCTTGTTGCTGTGTCGATTCACATATGTCCAGTCCATGTGGCTTTGTGTCCCTGTTAGATACTTACCCTGATACCCGTGGGCCCCTCCCCCATTCTGATAGGACCATCATTTATTATTTATTTAAAAAAAAAACTTAATGTATCGTCTGGAGTCACGGCGGTTTCCAATTAAATATACACAAAGCAAGAAAATCAAAATAGGTACGAAAACATTCTTGGAAACATCATGAACACATAAAAATCAAATTTGCAAATCCTTCAATAGCATCTTAAAAGAATACAAAGAATGGCCAACTACTGTAGAAAAACCAGGGGTATAGATGGAGGATTACTGCACAGGTCCTGGACCTGTTGGGCCGCCACGTGAGCGGACCGCTGGGCACGATGGACCTCAGGTCTGACCCAGTGGAGGCATTGCTTATGTTCTTATGTAGAAGTGTGCGTCTACAAACAGTTTGCTTTTCAACATCCTCCCGTCCCTCTATACCAGGAGTGAGGGCTGCAATCCAGTCGGGTTTTCAGGATTTCCCCAGTGAATATGAATGAGATCTATTTGCATACCCTGCTTTCATTGTAGGCTAATAGATCTCATGCATATTCATTAGGGAAATCCTGAAAACCCAACTGCGGCCCTCGAGGAGGGACTTTGACACCCCTGCTCTATACTGTCTAGCTTATAGCCTGTTCTCCCACCTCTCTTCATGGCCCAATTTATAGCCGATAGACCCTCCCCCCTCTATATTGCCACTTTTGAAAGGGAAGCAAGCAGACTGTAAAACTGGGGAGCGGTAGAACACCTGCCCCCCACAACCATCCTGATGGAGGGCTACCTGGCTCTGGCTGAAAATAAGTTGGGTAGCGATCCCAGTATGCCTTAAATCCAGTGGGTTTTGAGACCATAATACCAGACCGAACCTCTGGTAGAAATACAGGGGTATTGAGGTGCCTCCTGCCCCTGTCAGTTTTGTTACTCCAGGCTAGCACAGCTGTCCCCTAGTAAACTCTTGTCTGCAGTTAGCTGATTCTAGGCCAGTTCAGCATTAGAGGGATTTCTGGGACCAGATAAAGGGTCTGTGATATACTAAGAAGAAAACACGAAAGTGGGACCATTTTTGGGCTGGTCTCCTGTTTGCAAATGGCTTCCAATGAACGGGGCAGTTCCTCATTACCCAAAGCCATCGGTTTTCAACCTATAGGCTACAGTTCCCAAAGCCTGTTAATGTGACATAGCACACATTAATAATGTAGGTTCTCAGCAGAACCTGTATACATAGGGGTACCAGATTTGTGGACACGTGGCCCCGCCCTGTCCCCAGCCCCACCCCCACTCAAACCCAAACCTTGTCTCTTCTTCTCTGGGTCTGGGCCACATCTGGAGGGTCTCCAAGCATGTGATGACATCAAACAAGCATGGGATGAACACAGAGGATCTCGAATCAGAAAATTAGGTATATATGAAAGGAACTAAGGCCAGTACTGGGTCTGTGTCCTGTCTATGGCCCTTCAGTTGAGGACGGGCTGAGGAGAGCTTCGATGGCTGGGATGGTTTAGATGGGCGTTGACGGAGACTCCAGTAGATAGAACCTAAGCTCACTACCGGGCAGAGCTCTGGGTTTCTGGCCCAAAAGTATCTAAGAAAAAGGACCATTTAAACGAAATGATTAATTTATAGAGCATGTACGGTTGGGCAGACTGGATGGACCATTCGTGTCTTTATCTGCCGTCATTTACTATGTTACTATCATTATGCATGCCCGCGAGGTCATCGTGTCGCATCCACTCATGCTCGGTGGCTCTCCAGACGCAGTTGTGAGCTCGGGGCCTTCCAAAACCTGGACAAACTGCCGGGTTCTGGAAATCTGTCCGGGCACCCAGACAGTCCTCTAAGAAGAGGACATGACCAGGTTTTCCTGGACATCTGGAACCCTATGTATGGAAAACCTCTCATATAATGACAGACTGAAGAAGCTGGGGCTTTTCTCCCTGGAAAAGCGGAGACTTAGAGGAGACATGATAGAAACCTTCAAGATCATGAAGGGCATAGAAAGGGTAGACAGGGACACATTTTTCAAATTATGGGGAACCACAAGTACAAGGGGGCACTCGGAGAAATTGAAAGGGGAAAGGTTTAGAACAAACGCTAGGAAGTTCTTTTTCACCCAGAGGGTGGTGGACACATGGAATGTGCTTCCAGAGGCCGTGATAGGCCGGAGCACGTTACAAGGCTTCAAAGAAGGTTTGGATAGGTTCCTAGAGGATAAAGGTATTGAGGGGTACAGATAGGAGTAGAGATAGGTCATAGTGATAGTCTGGGACCACTGCTCAGGCAATGGGCATGATGGGCCACCACGGGAGTGGACCGCTGGGCGAGATGGACCTCTGGTCTGCCTCAGCAGAGGCAACTTCTTATGTTCTTATGTATGCCAGCTGTTCACTTGACTAGAGTTTAGGTGAATGTCTGTGAACCTGCGTTAGCTGGTTATTGCTTGTTACCAAGACATAGACAATGGTCCATCCAGACTCATTATTAGTTCACAATTAAATTGCCCTTCCTTAAGTTCAAGCCTATCTGCCCGACCCCTGTCCTCGTGTTCCAAATCACTGGAGTTTCCATGAAATCCCAAACCAAACCGCCATATACAGGACGCAAACTGCAACTCTGTCCGGAGTTGCCATCTAATCACCACTTGACACATGCAAGGGTGGGTTTTAAAAAAATATTTATTTATTTAAGCATTTATATACCACTTATAGTGTAAGTGGTTACATTCAGGTACTTAAACATTTTTCCCTATATGTCCCGGCAGTCTCACACTCTTATCTAATGTACCTGGGGCTATGGGGGATTAAGTGACTTACCCAGGGTCACAAGGAGCAGTGTGGGATTGGAACCCACAACCTCAGGGTGCTGAGGCTGTGGCTCTAACCACTGGACCACACACTCCCCATTTTTTTAATTAGAACATGTGACAAGGAATTCTGAATAGTGTATTTTGAAGCTAGTAAAAAATGGTATTTTGTAGTTGGAAATAAAGATGCTTTATTTGTGTCCAGTCCATGGAGGTGAGGAGATGAATTCTGCCCTTCCTAAATTAATTCTCACCCTTTGTAAAGTGCTCACCCTCCTGGCAAAACTGGTGTTTCTGCCTCATCTGCCAAGATGCCCACAACTGGCTAAAACTTTGCTCTAGCAAATCTCCGCTCCCTCAGGTCCACCGTGTGGAGGGCAGGAGGAGGAAGAGAGAGCAGGAAGCTGCAGGGTTTGGCTGCCCCTCTGCTTCTGAGAATGGCTGAGTGATTGTTCGCTAAGACAGGACGTGCTCCTAACTCGCGGCTTCCTGAGCCTGGAAAATACAAAACACAGAAGCAGGAAGCCCTAGAAAGAACCTGCCAGAGCCAGGCGTGGAGCCCACTAGGATGGACTAACAGGAATGTGGGTGCGAGATGCATCCGGAGCCATCCTCTGGCCCGGGTGTAGGCATAAGCAGTATAAAGCAACTACCTATGATGCCAAGCCTCATAAAGGCACCAAATTCGGAGGCAGAAGAGGATCTTGCTGTGTGCAAAGGGGTTCAGCTGTTCTGCTGCTCCTTCTTTAGACCTTCTGGCCCTCCAGACTCTAGGATCCTTCACTCCCCCCTGCCCATTCTCTGAAAATTAGACCAAGGCGAGAGGGAGGGAACGCATTCCGAGATTTTGGTGGTGGAGAGGGGACAGGAGTCTTGCTTACTGCTGATTCTGGTGTACCCTTGTTCTTAACCTCCAATTCACACCCACATTTTCTGTCTGGAGTAGGACTTTTATTAGTTTTAAAGGCTTAATAGTGGATGTCGGAGAGAAGGTGCTGCCTTCATGGCTTCGTATCATTCAGAGAGGGGAGGGGGCTTCCAGTGCACAGTTCTAGGTGTCGCAGTGAGGTGAGGTGGAACTGGGACTCGGCACTACTGAGTTTAGGCTCCTGACCTTTGACCCCTGGGATCCAGGTGCAGACTCCAAGTTGACTTTGGCTGTGCTTTCCTGTACTAATCTTGATGCTGAATCCCGGGCAAAGACATGTCCAGGCAAGTGTAGCAGGAGCCGCTGTACAGATCCCAGGAAATGTCTGAAGGGATAGGAGTTCGCTTTCACGATTTTGATTGGGGGGCAAGCGCAGATGAGAAGCATAACCTGCGACATTAGACATAATGAATTCAGCACAGATACAGAGGGCCTGGACAGCATAAATTGAACAGAAGAGCTGCCCTACTGGGTCAGACCAATGGTCCATCTAGTCCAGCATCCCGTCTTTGCAGAGGACAATCCAAGTCACAAGTACCTGGCAAAAACCCAAATAGTAGCAGCATTCCATGCCACCAATCCAGGGTAACCAGTTTGTCTTAACAGCACTTTATGAACTTTTCCTCCAGGAATTTGTCCAAACCTTTCTTAAAAAGCAGCTACATTAACTGCTCTCGCCACATCCTCTAGCAACATGTTCCGGAGCGTGACTATTCTCTGAGTGAAAACATATTTCCTCCTATTGGTTTTAAAAGTATTACTTTATAACTTCATTGAGTGTCCCCTAGTCTTTGTAAATCTTGACGCAGTAAAAAAAAACCGATCCGCTTGTACCCGTTCTACACCACTTAGGATTTTGTAGTTTAGAATGGGTACAAGTGGATCGATTTTAGCCCCAATTTTTAAGGCAGTGATTCCCAAACCTGCCTGGGAAACCCCCAGTCGCTCAGATTTTCCACACTGAATATGCAAGACAGGTTTGCACGCAACTCTCGTTTGTGAATGTTCATTGTGGATATCTTGAAAACTTGATAGGTTTGAGAAACAGAGGTTTAAGGTAACTGTTTCACACGCCCTGTGAGGAGTGAGTCATTCTGACTCATGTGGGCAGAGGGATTAGGAGGAAATGGACTTTTTTTGTGGCTAACGCTAACATAGGAAAAGTGTGGTCTCGTAGTGCTTCAAGCAGAGAACCGTGAAACCAGGATTGGAATTAGAGAATGACACGTGGAAAAAATCTGTCCCCGTCACCGCCCCGTCCCCGGCCCACCATCCTCTGCACCGCCCCGTCACCGCCATTCCATTCACCGCCCCATCACCGTCACTGCCATCCCTTTCACCGCCCCGTCACCGCCACTGCCATCCCATTCACCACCCCGTCACCGTCCCCGCAGCATCCATATAAGCCGAGTTTGCCGGCTTCCTTTTTCCCTAGCCGCACGCGTTCAAAAAGCCGTGCATTTAGCCAGCTCCCTCCCTCCACCTCACCTTAAATTTCGAGTTTTCCGGCTTCCTTTTTTCCGAGCCGCACGTGTTCAAAAATCCGTGCACGCGCGGCTGCGCGAGTCAATCAAACTTCTCCTCTCCTGCAACTTCCTGTTTCCGGTTGCGTCAGAGGAGAAGATTGATTGACTCGCGCAGCCGCGCGTGCACGGATTTTTGAACACGTGCGGCTCGGAAAAAAGGAAGCCGGAAAACTCGAAATTTAAGGTGAGGTGGAGGGAGGGAGCTGGCTAAATGCTACGGGCGGGCGGGCGGTGGCTGCGGGGACCGCGCGATCCTTGATACCTCACTGCGGAGACAAGACCATTCACCGCCCCGCGGGCGGTGAATGGCCTTGTCCCCGTCGCCGCAGCGACTGCTAGTTTTCTTCCCCGTTTTCGGCGGGTGACCCGCGGCTAAAATGCGGTGGCCGCGGGTAAACCGCCACCGTGTCATTCTCTAATTGGAATCCTTCTTCCAGTGACATGATTTGGTGATTTCTGACGAGCCACTTAATCCCCTCTTGCCTCAGTTATTCAGATTTACCCACATGAATGAACGCTTGCTATTTCATATTCATGTGTCTTATTGACATTTAACTCTATATTGCTAAAGGCCCAATTGACAGTCACAGAATGTGGGTTAAATCAATGTTCTTCAACCTTTTCACTCCTATAGACCGGTGGAAATAAAATAATTATTTTGTGGACTGGCACTTGAAGAACACTGGGCTAAGTCGTGGGCCAGACCCCGCCCATCTCCGTCCCAGACCCCGCCCCCATAATTGTACTAATTGTAACACCATTTTTTCCATTCATTTTTCATATATACATACAATATAATTGTATTAACAACACATAATGGTTAACCACAAAATTAAACTACACAAAGCACACTGTATGCTTCTCAATATTCATTCCTACCAGAGCACAGATAACCTCATGCAAATATGGAACCAAAAAGTAAAAGTACTAATATATACAAACAAACCCTAAGGTGCAAGACACTGCATGCAGTACAACCCCAGAGGAAAAGAAACAAATGCATTTCTTGAACAGACAGCAGATGTAAATCAATCACTAAATTAAAAAATAAAATCATTCCCCCTACCGTTGTTGTCTCCCTCCCTCCAAGGTTCTAAGGCCGCAGAAGCTGCTCGCAACATTTGTGCTGTGTATATAGCGGGTGCTATAGCTGAAAGAATCGCTCGTGATTGGTATGCCAAGTTCAAAAATGGAGTCGGTAGATAAATGTTCCGACTCCGACTCCTCAGTTTTTTGTACTTCTGACTCCAACTCCGACTCCAGGTACCCGAAATTTCCTCCGACTCCGACTCCACAGCCCTGCCTAGAATATTATGACCTCTGAAAACACAAGGGTGCAGAGAAAAGCTAGCAGATCAAACAGGGTCCACACCAAAAGTCCCATGCGATAAAACTGCCTAAGTTGCCAGGATGGGACTGGAAAATTTGTCCCCGTGTCATTCTTTAATTTAGATTTTTATCTCATCCTCCACAAAGAGCTCAGAACGGGTTACAGTTTGCACTCACAGTGTTACAATATAGGGTTTACATACTGTGTGTTGCAAAATATCTTTATATAGGATTACTTAGTGATGCTGGTAAAGGGTTGAGGTAGGTTTTTACAGCTTTTCTAAAGTTAAGAAGTTCTTTAAGGGCTCTGATATAAGGAGGTTTGGTCAGAAATGGGAATTAAAGCTTGTCTTGTGCTGGTTAGGGTTGTCATGATCCTTCACATTTGGAAATGCCCCATCATAAATCAGATGCAATGTTTAATCAGAGCGCAGTTCACATGTTCCGTTTTCCGGAATGATCTTAGGAGCTGCTTCATCTACTTTCCGCCTCCGGCTTGCAGAGTGACTCAGGGCCAGTCACTTGAGCCTCTATCACCAACTACGTCCTTGAAAAGCCAGCAAGAAACAAGCTGGGATTTCCATGGTTCCCCTCCCCCTCCCCATTAGCAATTCCCTAATCTTTTCTGTATAGAACCTGCAAAACAGCTCAGGATAACTAAGGGACCTTCTGCTATATCAAGTCTGTCTTCCTGATTATTCTTGCAAGATTGTATCCTACAAAACTGGACTTCCTGGTGATGTTCGGGCCAGAGATGGACTCTTGGACAACAGCCACCCTGAGTATCGTTTTAAGCTGTGATGAAGACTAAATCTAGTAGCTGGGTCTGTCTAGCAGAGTATGTGGAGGACCTCTAAGGCCAGATGTCATTGGCAAGTATGGGGTAGTTATGCCCGGAAATTCAATGCCGGATCACATCTGGGCTTCGGCATTGATGTTCTGGATATACACAGCTGGCTCTAGTGACCTGCACGAAGATAGGACTGCATTATGTGCACCATTAATAACCGGTTAAATGCTGACTCCACTCCGGGAATGGCCACAAAGCGGCAGGTCCTGGCTTAGGCGCTATCCAGGCGCTGAATATGCCCCCTTAGCCTTGGACAAGCGATTTAAGTGGTCAGGAGTCATTTCTAGCCATTTAAATCGCGTAAAATAACTATCTTATTTTTCTCTGTGCTGAGTCTTATTCCCAGTTCTCCTAAGGAGGCTTTTTATTCTACAGTTCAAGGCCTGAGAACCATTTACCCAGCAAGTAGTTTGGGTGTATGTTAATTAATGCAGCTGATGAGTTGGGCTGGACGTTTGTAGCTGGCTTCTGACTCTTTGTGCTCCATGTGACTTAGTAACTTATTTAGACATTTCTTTCCTTTGTATTTCAGTGGTCCTGCTGGACTTCGCAAAGGCCCAGGGAGAGCTTGGATGGCTGACCAGTCCCTATGGGAAAGGGGTGAGTATGTCCGTATTCTGGGGTCCTGTGGAGAAGGGGGTGACTCAGAGATTATCCAGGTCAATCTCCAGACTGGGAAGAATTTCCATGAGCTGGTTTTTCTTTTAGATTAATATTTTGCCGTTATATATCTTTTGTGTCTTACCACCCCCTACGTCCTGTCCTGTGCTCTCCATTCTGCCTCTGGCAATCATCTATCTCTCCCTCCCGTCTACTGTTCCCTTTTAGAACCCAAATGCCACTCAGCTTTGGAACTCGCTGCCCATCAGTATTAGGACACGACAATCCTACTCAAAATTCAGATCCAACCTGGAGACAAATCTTTCTCCCAGGATTGTAAAGCCTTTGAACTCCTGTCTCTTCCTTCCCTCCATTAATATCGTAGTTTCTCCATGGACAAGTGGGATGAGTCAGCCACACATTGATGACATCATCCGACGAGCCCCAGTGATTGGATTTGCTCTCCTAGAGCTCAAAGAGAGGCTTGGAAAATCCCCCTCTGAGCATGCATGAATGGACAGGTCAGATCCTTTTCCATTCAGTTTAAACCATCCGCCCTGTCCAATGGTCAGATACCATCTGCTCTCCATAATGTCCGATCAAGGAAAGACAGCGACTGCAAACTCCAACAAAACAGCGAAACCGGCTCCCAAGAAATGCCGGAACTGCAACAAGAAATTGAGTGCCAGCGATCCTCATGAAGCTTGCGTTCGGTGCCTCGGTGAAACCCACCTCAGGGCTGCCCGCCCGCAGTGCTTACAAATGTCCCCGAAGATGTACAAAAAAAATGGCTGCACTCCTTAAAAAGCTCCCTCAGTGAACAAGACAGACTGCGAAAGAGGAATGGAAAACCCCCTTCCAGCGGTGAGGCTTCCAAAACTGCAGCTTCCCACGTGGCACTGATCTCGATGATGTCAGAGATCCCCCTCCCGACAAGCCCAAACAAACTTGGCTCACCTCCTAGGCCAGGATCCGATGCCGACAAAGTTCATCCTGCGGCTCCCCGGCTCTGACAGCTACGGGACGGCAACTTCAGCAGCAGCCACACACCCCAGATCGGGTCGTGGCACTAACTGCTGCAGTGGAGGGTCTCCATGTCCTTTTTCATACACACAGAACACAGATACACCCTCGTCCAGTATGGAATAAGTAATCACAAACTAAAAATAGAAATATGTAGACAAAAGTTAAACTAAACAACCAAGAAGCCAGACTCTGCATACAATGCAACACCACAGAAACAGTAACACATGTCCCCTAATACTGTGCAAAATATAAAGGTAGCAGATGTAAATTTGAAAAAAATTAACAAATAACAACCACCACTTTACAAATTAACAGAAAAATAAGAAAATACCATTTTATTGGACTAATGTATTTTTAAATTAGCTTTCAGAGGCCAAAACTTCATTCTTCAGTTCAGTACAGTATACTGCTGTTATGGTATGCTGTCCTGACTTGATTAGTAAAAAAATGTATTAAAATTAGTCTAATAAAAAGATTTTCCCTCCCCCCCTTTTTTACAAAACTATGATACCGGTTTTTAGTACAGGCCAGCGTGCTGAATATTCTGCGCTGCTCCTGACACTCATAGAGTTCCTTTAAGCATTGGGAGCAGTGCAGAGGATTCAGCGCATTGGCCTGTACTAAAAACCGCTATCGCAGTTTTGTGAAAGGGGGGTGGGTTATTTCCATTTTCTATTTAAAAACATCAATACAGCAGAGACGAGGGAGGGGCACTGCCACCCCAGGTGCCTCTCACCCTCTCTATGTCACTGTCTGGCTTGGAGGGTTCTGGTCCTTACTCTTAGAGTTGCTGATGATCAGCTGGTTCCAGACAGCCTCTGGTTTCGGGTTTCTCCTGGGACTGCTTTGCTTCTTACAGTGGTCCCCTCTTCCTTCTCTAGAGGGTGTAAATTAGCTGTGTGTTTCTCCTGCCCTGTCTATACTGTGTCAAAAGGTTAATTGCTGTTTGTTCTGCCCTCTGCCAGGATAAGGAGCCCTGACAAGTTAATCCTTTGCAGTTTTACAAGGAACAGGCTCAGTGTCCCCTGCAATGCTGACCCCTTTGTCTCTTCTCCTGGGATTTAAGGTTAATTCTTCCCTCAGATAGGGATTCAAAGAAGAAACCTCTCTGCTTTTAGCTCTGGTTTTATATTTCAGCGAGGAGGGGAATGGCTGTACTCTTCCCCTTTTCTGACGAGCATTTATTCAGTGTTAACACAGGGCTGCTCCTTCCCACCTGTTGCCCTGAAAGAATCCGCAGGGCTAAACCCACTAACTTCCAGAAGGTTTGACGTTTACACGGTCTTGGCAAATCTAAAGATTTCCTTGCTGGTTTAGAGAGGTCCTGGGAGGAATTTGGTCCCTGGGAGACTCTTGGTCCCTCAAATTCTGCATCAGCCTGGCTCTGGTAATGAGTATCGCTGGATAATAAATTAGGGGGTCTTCGGGGCTCCGTTTCTAGAGCTTTCTTCTGCCCTGCAACTTCCTCAGTCTCACGCCTGGTTGATCTCTTGTTTTCTTGCTTTTCAAACCATCTCTGGTCAGAACTGAGATTGTTAGAGCCTCAAGTGATTGCTGCTTGATGTTTACTTTGAGCAAAGAGTTTTAGGAAAGCACACCTGTCCCCACTGGTAACCCCTGACCTCCAGGTAGGAAAGTTTCTGAGCTGTCTGACTGATGGTTCTGGACTCTGGCCTGTTTTCTTCCCAGGGTTCACAGCCCACAGTCGGGGTAGAGTGGAAGGAAATGAAGTGACCTTCAGCTGATGGCATAATGCCAGAATGGGCTTATCTGTGAAGAGGTCACTGGGGTGTGGGTAAAGTGATGGTCTTGGAGGAAGGAGGCAGAGGTGAGGGGGGTTTCTTGGTTGTTTCTGACTTGCCATCCCATCTTTTCTCTCCACAGTGGGACCTCCTCCAGAACGTCATGAATGAATCCCTTATCTACATTTACTCTGTCTGCAACGTGCTGGAAGGTGACCAAGACAACTGGCTGCGCACTAACTGGATCTACCGTGGTGAAGCCAAGCGCATCTTTATTGAGCTGAAGTTCACAGTACGAGACTGTAACAGCTTCCCTGGGGGGGCCGGTTCCTGTAAAGAGACTTTCAATCTTTACTACTTTGAGTCAGATGTGGACTATGGTACCAACTTCCAGAAACGCCAGTTCAAGAAGATCGGGACCATTGCGCCAGATGAGATCACGGTCAAGGATGACTTTGCCTCGCGCAACGTGAAACTGAACGTGGAGGTGCGCTCGGTGGGGCCACTGACTCATAAAGGTTTCTACCTGGCATTCCAGGACATTGGGGCCTGTGTGGCCCTTCTCTCCGTACGCATTTATTACAAGAAATGTCCATCGGTGGTGCAGAACATGGCTTCTTTCCCAGAAACCATTGCAGGGGAAGACTCACAGTCACTGGCCAAGGTCACAGGGATCTGTGTGGAGAATGCAGTGTCCAACGAAGAGCCCATGATGCATTGCAACACCGATGGGGAGTGGCTTGTGCCTATCGGGCAGTGCATGTGCGAGGCTGGCTTTGAGAAGGTGGAGGACAGCTGCCAAGGTAAGTCTGCCCAGCTGTTTATGGTGTGGGTTAAGGCTGAAGCTCTTGACGTTTGATGATGTGTTACAAGAGGCTAGTGGTTAGTTTAGGAAAACAAAACGTGTTCCAGCAGGTGACGGCCCATTGATGTGCCGCTGGTAGCCTTGGCCAAAGTGGCAATCTTCCAGCTCGACACTTCAAGGGTTCGTCCCTCTGATCTTACCATTCGGCTGAATAGACCTGTTTAAAGACAACCAAAGCTATGCTCTTGGTGTGAATGAGAGAGGGAGGGCAGGGCTAACATGATACCACCTCTAAGCCAAAAAATGAGGCTCCGATTCCTGGCAACTTAGAAATGATGAGGGGTGGGGGTGGGGGTGGGGAGAGAGTGAAGCTGTTGCTTAGTTTGTTCATGGAGTATTCACAGCGGGCTGAAATGGGGCTTCTGATTCTGATGTGGCTTGTGGAGTGGGAGTTTTCTTACAGCAATCCGTGACTTCTGCCCCTCTCTGTGCAATAACTGATCTGATGCATTCCCCGAGTCCTTGCTGCTTTATGCGAGGCTGAGCCACAGCTCTGGCTTTTGATAAATCTCCTTGCAAACAATGATTCATTTGGTGGGATGGCCGATGGATGCAGGGCTGGGAACACCCCGGTTACAACAGCCAGGAAGAATGTGTTTATAGACAGGATGGCAACGAGGCTGACGATGGAGAACCCACAGTCAGGAGCAGGAAAGCGGCATTGCCTACGATCTAAGCCAGACCAAGTGGACTCTCTCAAACTTTTTTTTTAGCTTGGGCACATTAAAAGGAGCAAATGGTTTTCGTAGCACCTTATAATTGAAATGATAAAATTGCAAACCCAACAACAAATTAACCCCGCCCCTTTTTTTTATACAAAACCGCATTAACGTTCTTTAGCGCAGGCCAGCGCGTGGAATACTCCAATGAGCATCTCAGAGCATTCTGCGCGCCGGCTTGCACTAAAAACTGCTGTGGTGGGTAAATTTGAGATTTATTTCAAGTTCTTTAAGCTACGTATAGATAATTGTAACAACGGTGAAACTAAAGTAGATAGAATAGATTTGCTAATCAATGCGATGGATGAGCTTGTTTTTGAGGGCAAACGCGCATTTCATCATCCACCATCTGCTGTTGTTCTCTTTTTTTTTTTCCAATTTAATTTGTGTCAGGGCTGAAAATCCAAGTTCACCAAGATAAGAAGATCCAAACAGTAACAAAGCCTTGATTGCTTTGTTGCTCCAGTTAGGGTAAACTACCGCATTAAAAATCAAACTAAAATGCCATTAGTTTCCAAGGACCAATCACGTCAAAGAATGATGTCGTCTCCTTACGCACACAGAAGCTCATAGCATTGATTCTCTTGCGTACATGACACACATGTCAACTATTCGACTTAGGAAGGGAATCTTTAAAATTCTGGCATCTCTTCGGGGCGCACCGTTTGCGAGACATTGGCCTAGAGGATTCATGGCGCAACTTGAGGTTGGTTCTAGCTTCCGGCAGCTGATAAAGTACATAGATTTCTTTCTGAAATCTTTTTCTGTCCAGACAGCTCAGGTTCCCATTTCCTGTATCTTATTTAAAGTTCAAGTGACTTCCCCCCTCTTTCTTCTCGCATGTGGTGAGATAGAACAGAAATGCCCAGGTTTGGTCTTTAGGTGAAAGAAGGCATAGAAAGGCTTAGGGTGTTTTAGGGAGATGAGATAAGTTTTATGAGACATGATACCCAAAGGAAGTGCACACAGTTTGGCAATTTTAATGCACAAAGGCATTTTTTTATAGGGAGGGGTGAAGCTTTGCCTTCACCTCGGTGTAAAACGTTGACTTCCACATTTCCTTGGGCTAAATTTCTTTTTAAAGCAGGTTAAAGAGATTGAGGTTGTGTGGGCTGTCTCCAAGTGGCTGGGTGGTGGGCGGTGGGGGCAACTTGCAGCTGTGTGAGGAATGAGGCACATTTCTCCCCTGGGGGGAGGGAAGGGAAGGAGAAGAACAGCCTGAGGAGCCTCTTTTTAACCAGGCCTAGGACAGAGCTGGGATTACTGGAGTTTGTTCAGCTAATTAGAGACCCAGGACGACCAGAGGAGGGAACAGCCTTGTTCACGGCCTCAGTGCTCCAAGTACTGTGCAAACATCACTTGATCCTAATCCTGATGTAGGAGCCCCAGGGCTGATGGTTCACCCGAGCCCTCGGGGTGAGGCTTGCTGGCCCTGATAGAGAGACCCTGTGCGGTGCTGACCTGGAGCGATTTGAGCTTTGCTTGAACACTCGCTCCCTCGGCTAAATCTTTGATGTGTTGTGGCAGAGTCCTGCCAAGTTCAAGTATTATTTCATCACAGAGCAGCAAAATACATCTCATTTATTGCTTCCCTGACTAAATTTGCAACAAGTTAGGTTTTGTCTTCCTAATGTAACTTTTATATGCATTTAATTCATTTCTAGTTGAACAGCTCATTATCAGAGAGTTCTTTTGTCTGTTATGTTTCTAAGAAAACCTTTTTTTTTTCTTCTCTAAATGGTGGTATAGATTGTAATGGTCTCTTTGTTTCTGGTTGTGAACTTCGCACTTGCGTTCAGAAGCCTCTGTGGCCTTAAAACAGTGAGTTAAACCTCACATACCTCTGGAGCCTCTGAAGAGGAGATTTGGGGGTAATACATCCGTGGGAGATGTGGACTGTTTCATTGCAGGTGCCTTTGAGATGAAGCCTGACAGACAGACAGACGGGATAGGTAGACGTGGGGGTTTCTTATGAAGAGAGAGGAGGCAGCCTTTTCTTTCAACGTACTTGACTAATCTGACCTTGCTACATAAACCATGTCCTGTGCCCGTTTCAAGTTTATTTAAAATTTGATTTAATCACAATATCGTCTTTCGGTTACTGCACCAACAATATGGAATTCCCTGTCCTCTCACCTTCGAGAAGAAATCTCATTGGATGAATTCAAAAATAGTTTATAGACCTTCCAAATGACAAGTAGACGCTAAACATAGAAACATAGAAATAGACGGCAGATAAGGGCCACGGCCCATCTAGTCTGCCCACCCCAATGACCCTCCCCTACCTTTCTCTGTGAATAGATCCCACGTGTCTATCCCATTTGGCCTTAAAATCAGGTACGCTGCTGGCCTCAATAACCTGAAGTGGAAGACTATTCCAGCAATCAACCACCCTTTCAGTGAAAAAGAATTTCCTGGTGTCCCCGTGCAGTTTCCCGCCCCTGATTTTCCACGGATGCCCCCTTGTTGCCGCGGGACCCTTGAGAAAGAAGATATCTTCTTCCACCTCAATGCGGCCCGTGAGATACTTGAATGTCTCGATCATGTCACCCCTCTCTCTGCGTTCGTCGAGTGAGTACAGCTGCAACTTATCCAGCCGTTCCTCGTACGGGAGATCCTTGAGTCCCGAGACCATCCGGGTGGCCATTCTCTGGACCGACTCCAGTCTCAGCACATCCTTACGGTAATGCGGCCTCCAGAATTGCACACAGTATTCCAGGTGGGGCCTCACCATGGATCTATACAATGGCATAATGACTTCAGGCTTACGGCTGACGAAACTCCTGCGTATGCAACCTATGATTTGTCTTGCCTTGGATGAAGCTTGCTCCACTTGATTGGCACTAGATCGCATCGAGAAGGCAGAGCATATCCCCTTCCCAGTGTGTTGACCTTTTACGTTCTTTCTTTCCTATTATAAATTGTATTTCTCCCCTAATGCAATTTGTATCTTGTAAGTCAGTAAAGTCTTGTTATCTAATGTCTTCCCCTGGATTTTAATAGTCTTAATATTGTACACCGCTTAGACAATTTATCAAATTTTAAATAAAACTTGAAAACTTTACAATTATTAAAACGAGGTATCAATAAAAACGACATATTTTAGACTCTGAGAAATACAGGAACAAAAGGCAGGAAGGTTGAACTAGAAATTGAAGGGAATTGTTACCCATAAATGTTCTTCTATAGAGAAAACGCGTAGCTTTCTGAAAAATGTTGAGTTTGGAGGAATTGAAAAAACTCAATTTTAGGATTCAAAAGTGTACTTGTAGAGCAGGGGTCTCAAAGTCCCTCTTTGAGGGCCGCAATCCAGTCGGGTTCTCAGGATTTCCCCAATGAATATGCATGAGATCCATGTGCATGCACTGCTTTCAATGCATATTCATTGGGGAAATCCTGAAAACTCGACTGGATTGCGGCCCTCAAGGAGGGACTTTGAGATCCCTGTTGTAGAGCCAGCTTTTTAAAAGTCCTTTGAACCTGTTAAGTGATTCTTCTTCCCTAATAAATATCACCGAGTTCTATGTTTGCGGTGCCGTGACAGAGAAGATTGTGTCTCTCTGAGTGTAAACGAATCTCGAGGAGGAATTTCTCCTCAGATCTTAAGGATCTAGAGCAGGGGTGTCAAAGTCCCTCCTCGAGGGCCGCAATCCAGTCGGGTTTTCAGGACTTCCCCAATGAATATGCATGAGAGCTATTAGCAAACAATGAAAGCAGTGCATGCAAATAGATCTCATGCATATTCATTGGGGAAATCCTGAAAACCCGACTGGATTGCGGCCCTCGAGGAAGGACTTTGACACCCCTGATCTAAAGGGAGCATATGGAATCAGGTGTCTTTCTAAGAATGCGGGAGCTTTGTCAGTGCTAATTTGTAGGAAATTCTGTGGGTTATGAGTAACCAATAAGCTTTCTGTAAAAGGGAGGTAACGTCAAATTTTTTCTTTTTAGCGATTCTTTTTATTGCAATGTTTTGTATTATTTGAAGTCTGAGTAGTTCCTTTAATGTTAGACCTTTATATAAATGAGTTACAGTAATCTAGTTTTGAAATGACCAGCGAGTGTATTAGAATATTCAGAGAAGTCTCGTCAAGGAATGGGGTTAATGACCGAATCATCACTGTACTTATTTGTTCGTGATAATTGAGTTTCTGATCTAGAATAACTCCTAATATTTGAACATTTGAGATCTCTTGTAATGGTATGCTATCAATATTTATCTGTGATCCTAATTTTTGCCCTTCCTTCCATGGGAATAACGTGACTTTTGTTTTGGCTGTTTGTTTGCGTTCAGCCATTTGGAAATTTTGAATAACTTTTCATAGACACACGAAAGTTCCTCCGTGGAATTTGGATCTAGAGGGCACAAAAGTTGACCATCGTCAGCATATGCGAATGGTGTAAATCCAATTGATTGGCTTAGAGTTGGTAGAAGGGCCAAGAAGATGTTTATTGAACCTTGTGGGATATCATAATTTGTTGAAATTGCACTGAAAGATGAGTTATTAAAGATCACCCTTGATGAACACTCAGAAAAATATGACTGAAACCCATCGAAAAATGTGTTCACTTCTTCTTAACGATCTGAGTCTGCTCAGTACAAGATGATGATCTATTGTGTCAAAAGGCCACTCCTGGGGCCGGCGTGCCTCCTCGTTCCATGTGGGATTTCTGTGAAGCCACCTGAGACCTTCCTACATTGTTCAACATGGAAACCCAGCTTGGCTGTTGAGGTGTTAGGCTAGGGTTGCCAGATTTCCTTTATAGAAACTCAGAACCGCATATGAAATCATCGTGTCGACATCCATGCACGCGCAGACGCCCTCCAGACACAAGGTGTCTAGGCCACTCCTCACCTCAAAAGGAAGATGCTTCTGTTACTTTGGAGAGCTGCATCCTCAGTCACTGCCATTCTTGGTGAAAATGCTCCACCTGCTCCTCTCTTCATGGTAGTGCAGTGGTTGAGGGGGGGGGGGGAGGTGCAGCCATTCTCCGTGATTCTTCCTACACACCAGTCAGTGCCCTGGGCGAATGGTTGCTCGCACCCGGAGTGCCGCCTTGTCATCTGGGAAAGTCCCAGGGAAGAATGAGAAACACAATGTTTATCACTGCTCTGCCTGAAAAATGAAAGTGTGTGGTGTGAACTGAAAGAGGTCCATATGTGGCTCTGGGTGTTGGCCCCTGTTTTTCCAGAGCTGAGCTGAAAAACGTCAGCAGAAGCGAAGCGAAAGGCAGAATTGGAAGGAATGTTCTCTCTGCTGGCGTTGTGCGCGAGTGAGGTCAGAGTCCGCAAAGAACAGTTGGTGGGTTCTGCTGATTTCAGATCTGGCTTCCTTGTCCTTCGGAAGCCCCTGATAGTTTGATCTGGTTTTTTGAGGGGGGGGGGGTCCACCCTGCAGTCCGCTGCTGCTGTTCGGAAGTGTCGGATTTCCATCACATTTCCTCAAGGATGTCCCGGACAAGACCTCTGGCTTTCCTTTGGAGAGTTGGCCACTGGCTTCTCGTCACATCCTTATAGGAAAAAGCTCCACGTTTGTTCCTGACTCCTGTTGCAAAGACTTCACCCGGGTTCCTCCCCACAGCCCAGGGGGGATTTCTGGGGATTCCTGTGGAGTCGGTTGGCTTTGCGGATGCTAAAGCAGGAACTTTTCATGTTTGTCTGCAAAAACTCTTCAGTGCTGTAGAAGCCAGTGTACCTGGAACAGCTCCTTGCAGGGTGGGGGGGATCTGACCCCCCCCCCACACCTCTTTGTATGGAGTTCTGGCTCATCCCTCAACACCATGCCTGCCAAAATAGGAAAAGTGAGCCAGGAATTCCTGCCCTTTGGAACCTGATTCTGTAGTTATGAAGTATAATTTTAAGATTTGAATAGAAACCGAAAACTCTTAACTGCAAAACTTCACACATGTGGGACACGGCGGTGGGGGGAGTCCTTGACCACTTTCCTTGTTTTGGAGAGGTCACACTTTTCATTTCCTCAATCTTGGCCCAAAGGGCCTTTCTCTTCTTGTTAGCCTAGAAGAGGCCCCGAACAATCTCTTGTGGTTGCACTGGTTTTGTAAATGTATTGAACGGCTCCCGTGGACCATCGTGTCGCTCATGACATCAGAAGCCAGTCGCAGCGAAGGGCCAATGGACCTCTTCTCAGGGTGGAGAAGGCAGCATGTGGATATGCCGTTCTTTGCCACTTAGATATCACAGTGGGAAAAAGGTTTATTGACTTATTCTCGTTTTCAAGGTGAAAGTATAATTTCACAACTGCAGTGAAGGGAAGGAGGGGAGGAAGTAGGCTGTGAGGGGCTGGCAGTGAAATATGGAAGTTAATTGATAACACTAATCTTGTTTAAAGCCTTACTGGATGTGTACAGTTCTCAACAGGGCAATATGTCCCTTCCCTAATGAGCTTACACTCCAACATTAGGCAACAGGAGATAATGACAGGGAGTGTTGATGGCTGATGCAGGGTTTGAACCCCTGGCTTCCTGATTCTTGGCTCATTGCTCCAAGCACTAGACCACATCCTCGTCAGTGGTAAAGTGGTCTGTGGGTTTTGAAACCTTTAGCTCACACAGCTGCCCCCATCCCATGCACAGGGTGGGGTGGTTTCTCATCAGATACATGCCATGGAGGCAGAGCCTGCGACTCATAGAGGGGACAAATTCTTTATCTAAGGGGAGAGATGCAGGAATACGACCCAGAGAAAAAAAAAGATGCAGGTTCATATTCTGAGCTGTTCGTTTTCCTCCCGTCTTGCTGGTGATCTTGTGCAGTCTGATGCGGGATACGACAGCTCTGCGCCTCGTTACTGCGTGCCGTTCTCCCTTAACTCACGTCCTCACTCTGTGCTTGCCCCACCCCCAGCGCAGTGGGTTTACTGAGAGTTCAATGTTTCTTCACATCGCAAATTGCTGAGGGAGTGGTGGGGCTGTGATGGTGCGGAGACTTGAATTAAAGTGATATTGATTTTTTTTTTTTGTCAGGCTGGCAGTGGGGTGCGGGAGGAGGCATCTCGGCTGGTGAGAGTATTGGATGGTCAGCTATGAGGTAGGGTTTCAGGGCAGTGAGTGGTTCGTCTGCCAGTGGTCTTGAACCCTCCTTCCAAGTACACTGACCCCCAGAAATTCAGTGGAAGGTGGGGTGGGAGAGAAACCTGGCAGAACACGGAGTGGTGAAGAGATGGCACGAGACAGCTGGGCCTGTATCATAGCCCTCAATGGGATCATAGACAGCAACATTTTGAAATGATGCCCTTCACTGGATTTCAAGCTCACAGATGCCTACGTATGATACAGGCCCCTTGCCCAAGAACCAGTGTAGCTGCCACTGTGACAGACGTCCTTTCTGTGGGTCACCAATTCAGAATGCTCTCTGGTAATCTCTGGCCTGCTCCATGAGGACAACCAGACCCAGAATTCACAGGGAATGGGTCAGAACTTTGAGATTCTCTCGGGGACAATTATTTCCCTGTCCCTGCAGGAATTCAATTTCCACGACCTGTCGCTGTCCCTGCCCCATTCCTGTAAGCTCCGTCCTTAACTGCTCAAGCCTCGAACACTTATGATGTTAAGTGTTTAAAGCTTGTGCAGATGAGGACGGAGTTCAGGCATTGGTGGAATGAGGCATTATGACATCACAATCTGAGCTCTAGAATGTTGCTTATTTTCGCAAAAGGCAAGTTCGACCACGTTTCCCCACTCCTCTCCAAGCTTCACTGGCTCCCAGTGTACTCCAGAGTCCTCTATAAATGTGCCTGCATAGCCTTCAAGATTCTACATGGCGTCCTTCCTCCTGTTATCCCACTCTTCTGGAATTCCTCAAACCCGCTCTCGACTAGATCCTCCCAAAAACTGAAACTATCTTTCCCTTCTATAAAAGGTATATCCCGCGCAGGAAAACTTGGAACATCCCTCCCCTTTAGAACCACAGAACTCTGGAACAACCTTTCTTCCCCGCTCAGAAATTCTAGCTCCTTCCAATCCTTCCGCAAACACTTGAAAACTTGGCTCTTTTCAAAAACCTAATCACCTCCTGTGCTCTAGTTTCCTGTCCCCCTCTATCTCCTCAGTCCCTCTCCTATTTCCTTTCCTTGTAGTTCCTTTCCTCTCAACCCATGTAAACCGTGCCGAGCTCTGCGCACGCGGAGATGGTGCGGTATACAAACCTAAGGTTTAGTTTAGTTTAGTTTAGTTGCTACTTAGGATTTGAAAGTGTTCGAGGCTTGTGCAGATGAGGACGGAGCTTAGGCATTGGTGGAATGAGGCATTATGACATCACAATCTCAGCTCTAGAATGTTGCTACTTAGGACTTTAAAGTGTCTGAGGCTTGTGCAGATGAGGACAGAGCTTAGGCATTGGTGGAGTGAGGCATTATGACATCACAATCTCAGCTCTAGAATGTTGCTACTTAGGATTTGAAAGTGTTTGAGGCTTGTGCGGATGAGGGCGGAGCTTAGGCATTGGTGGAATGAGGCATTATGACATCACAATCTCAGCTCTAGTATGTTGCTGCTTATGATTTTAAAGCGTTTGAGGCTTGTGCAGATGAGGACGGAGCTTGCAGGAATGGGGCAGGGACAGGAAAAGGACTCACCAGGCCGGGAAATGAGTTCCTGCGAGGTCATGGAAAAATGTGTCCCTGTGTCATTCTCTAAATTTGTGGGGGTGAGGAAGTGGCCTTGTGGCAATTGTAGAGAAGCAGGGTTCACATCTCACTCCTGCCACCTCCACGCCTTGGACCTGAATATTTCTCGGCCCTCTTCACTGCTGTCAGTGAGGCTATGAAATGGTCCCAAAACACATGTGCTTCCCGCTCCTCCTGAGTGTGAGACCTGGTCACTGGGCCTTTCATTCTGCACTGCTGCACTTAACTTTTTTTGCACTAAACTCTGGTCCACAAATCCACAGTGCTGCAGTGCCACCAAATCTGGAGCCCATGCTACCCATCCCCACTCTTTATGGCATCTAAAGTGGCATCAGACATCTCATATTGATTCATTTTCTTGAATGACTGTCAGAAATGTTTTGGCGGACGCCAGCTCTGCGTAGAGGACTGGAAACATAAGAATAGCCTTACTGGGTCAGACTAATGGTCCAGTAGCCCGTTCTCACAGTGGCCAATCCAGGTCACTAGCACCTGGCCAAAACCCAAAGAGTAGCAACATTCCATGCTACCGATCCAGGGCAAGCAGTGGCTTCCCCCATGTCTTTCTCAATAACAGCCTATGGACTTTTCCTCCAGGAACTTGTCCAAACCTTTCTTAAAACCAGCTATGCTATCCGTTTTTATCACAACCTCTAGCAATGCGTTCCAGAGGAAAGGAATGGCTTTACTTACTTGATTGGCCGCTGTGGGAGTGCCTGCTCTGTTTGGAAGGCAAGACTGATGGTTTCCAGGGGGACGTGGATAGCTGAAGCTGGTATCCCTAAAAGTGACTATTACACCAGCTGGGCCAGTGGTCATGGCCGCTGAGTACAAGGACAGCCCCACCCGCCTCTCACACTGACAGATGCCTCCGGCACACAATCCCTGCCATTTACTCGCCCCCTTCCCTCCCCCCTAGTTTCTTTTGTAACTCCTCCTTTCATGCAAGCATCTCCTTTCAGCGTTATACATTGCTTTCTTTGGCTGTGTGGATTTTTTTCTCTTGCAAGAAAGGTCAAGAGAGTTGGCTGACCCCTCCTCTTCGCCAATCTGTCCTGGGAAAAACGGGCCCTGAGAAGGGGGTTCATGCACCTCTCTGCAAGAGGATAAAGAGTAAATGGTGGCTGGCGCGGGATCCCCAGCGTGCCGCTCTGAGCACGTTAACTGTCTGCACTCAATGAAGACATTTGTGCGTGCGAGGGTGGGGGAGGGGGGTCAGAGCAGAGGAGACCTCTTAATCCCCTTCAGATTATCTCCCAAAGAGCTGGGGGCGCTCCCTGGGGATTTCATTAGGGCTGTTGCTGCTGTGCTTGTTCCCATCCCTTCATCCTGCTGGAGACGGGAAGGATTTTCCGCTTCCCTCCTTTTTCTCCAGACTGTGTTGAGTCTCTTGCATGTCGTGTACTGGTTTGTGCAGTGTAGAGACTGCCAAAATCATCGCCTCACACTTCCCTTCTAAGCCTGAAGTTGGGTCCTAGGGAGTCTTGGCGCTTGAGGGCTGGCAGAGTGTTCAGGATGAAGTGGGTGGGGGGATGGGAGTCCCTTAGGATTGCAAAGAAAAGCAAGACCTAGGACTCCGCTTCTCCCTCCCCAAAGATCGCACCTAGGACTTCAAGTGCAGATGGTTTTGGAAACCTTGATATCAACAGGGACCGAAGGTGGACTGACAGGCATCTAGGTCCCCCCCCCCCCCCCGAAGGCAGGGGCAATGGCAGTGGTTCCCTTGGCCTTCAGCTTTCTGTGGCCGATTCTCTGCTGCGTCCCATCTGCGCTAGAGTAGGAAGTTACGTCGGAAGGGGGCAGGACAAGCTGAGAGCAGGTGGGAAGTGCTGGACCCCCAACTGTTCTGGGCCCTCGAGTCCTGCCCAGTTGCCTATATGGTCAGTCCACCCCAGCCAGGGACCCTGCTCCAGAAATATGATCCTTAAACATAGGAGTACAATTGGCAGGCACCTGCTTTGAGGCCTTTAACCCTTTCAGGACCAAGGGACATATTTGTCCCATAACTTTAAAATCCTATAAATTTTGATTGGGATAGTCTACAGTTCTAAATTTGATATGTACGGATTCCATATGATACTGCCTTTATGTAAACAAACTGGTTCCGACATTCATTCATTAGCGTCGTTGCTAGATTGACGAGAATATTCACTTGCCACACTGTCCATAAGCCAGAAGTGTGATTTTTTTAAATAAAAATAATGATATTTCACAAAAAAAATCAATTTTTTGGCATCTACAAGCCCTTTTTACCATAAAAATGTCATCAAAACCACAAAAATTGGCCTACGATCCTTATGGTCCTGAAAGGGTTAATGATAGGCAGATTGCTGCTCAGCACGTTTGCAAATCCCAGACCTTTAGGTCCTTCCTGCCCAGGACCCCCAGTCTCTGGGAACAGAGAGGTGAGAGATGGCCAGAAAAGCATGAAGGAAGAGAGACAGCATGCCGCCTCCCCACATGAGCGAGGATAAGCAAGCTGGTGAATGGGAGCGTCGTCAGATGCGCACACCTGGCTTGGTACGGGTACTTAAGTGTGGGTGAACTGGAAGGTGGAGGACAGGTGAGGAAAGACTTATGAGAGAGGTGTGAGCTCCCTTGAACGAGGCAATTCAGAGGCTGCAGCTTTTAAAGGATTCTGACACATTCCCAGAAAGCTTATTCTCCAAAAATAAACTTGTAAATTGAAATATTTCAGAGAAGACACAAAAGTAACCTTTCTCTCATGCTCAATCAGACTTGAGAAACAAATGAAACAGCAAATTCGCTGGGAGCAGAGAGCCTTGTAAGCGTATATTACATTTTGAAGATCTTATTGCACCACACTGGAGAAAAGGGACCAGAGTAATGGGGATTTCTCACCATCAGGATGTGCTGGGAAACATGTTTTCATGCAGATGGAAAAATATAAGTACATAAGCATCGCTGTACTGGAAGATCAAAGGTCCATCGAGCTCAGTATCCTGCTCCCAACAGTGGCTGATCCAGGTCACGATCCCAAAAGAGTAAAACAGATTTTCTGCTGCTTATCCTAGGAATAGGCAGTGGATTTCCTCAAGTCCATGTGAATAATGGCTTCTGGACTTTTCTTTTAGGAAGTTGTCCAAACATGTTTGTTTGTTTGTTTGTTTAAACCATGCTAGGCTAACTCCTGTCAAAAAAAATTCCAGAGTTTAATTACAATACACATCGAGTAAAGAATATATTCTCTGATTTTGTTTCAAATGTAATACTTATAGTAGCAGCTTCATTGTGCACTTCCTAGCCCTTGCATTTTTAGAAAGAATAAACAAGTGTATTTTCTAGGCCTCTGTCATATCTTCCCTCAGCTATCTCTTCTCCAAGCTGAAGAGCCCTTTCCTCATAGGGAAGTCATCCCATCCCCTTTTATCGTTTTCATTATAAAGGCATTCAAATATTTGCAGTCGGTTCTCTATTCCTTTTAACCTCTTGGCTTTCTTAGCCACCACTGTGTACTGAACATTTGCTGGATTTTCCTTTCTTTTTTTGTTTTCACCTACTTTGCTCACAATCTCCCATTTCCTTACCCGAGTCCAGTAGCTCTTAAACCTGTCTCGGGAGGAGGGGGGGTGTTCATGAATATGCATAAGGCAGATTTGCATAAAATAGAGGTGACAGGCATGCAAATCTGCCTTATGCACATTCATTTGGGATATCTTGAATTCCAACCGGACAGGTTTAAGAACCACTGTGACCAGTCTCTGCCTTGCCTCGGCCTCTCTTCCCTCTCGTCTGCCAGTCTCTGTGGTGGCGGCGGCAGGACCTCCTCTCTGGAGCCCAGCTAGAGACAGCAGGTGCCAGGAAGCAAGTGGTAATCGTCTAGGGCGCTAGATGTTTCCATCCAATGTACAGTATCTTCATCTGCTCTCCTCCCCCTCCCACATACGAGGTAGACTGCAGGCTTTCTCTTGGAAAATCCCTTTTGCTGGTGAATCACCGGGGAGGAATGGAGGGGCCCCTTGTTCCTGTATGTGAAACCAGGTGCAGGATGGAAGATGACTTGTACTGGTGCGATTCTCTCTCTCAGCGCTTCAAGCCATCGTGGAAAATTGGTTTGGAGAAGTTCTGATGGAGATGCCTGTCTGGTGATGATGATGAAGCACACGGAAAATGTTACCAGGATAAGAACCGCTCGGCCCTTCTCTTGTGCTATAATAAATACCAGGACATTCCGAAAGATCACTGGATGTGCCCCAGCCCGTTTCTGCCTGTCCTGTGCCTGCGAACAGTCTTTCGCCTGTTCTGGACGTTTGACCCACATCTCTGCTCCCTTGTTCATAAATTCTTTAGCTCTTCCCTTAGGATGAGTTGATGTACCCTGGGAATGAGTTTTCTCAAACTGGCACCACTGGATTTCCATCCTCCCCAGAGATCTCAGAACAGGTTCCAGGGTAACGTACAAAATACTTGGCTGAACGAATTACATAGTAATAATTAGACAAGTTGCAGTGGCATTTATTGAAAGCTTGTACTTCCTAAATTAACGTTCACACAGCCTAAATTAACCTATTCATTCTAACCCCCCTTTTTTTTGCTAAACTGCGATAGCGGTTATTAGCGCAGGGAGCCGCGCTGCTCAAGATGCTCATAGGAAACTCTATGAGTGTCGGGAGCTGCGAGGAGCATTCAGCGCTGCTCCCTGCAAAATAACCGCTATCACGGTTTAGTAAAAGGGGAGGTAAGTTAACAGTCACAGGTAATGTATTATGTTCATTCTAGACTGGTGGTCTCAAACTCGCGGCCCACCAGGTATGTTTCTCATCATCACAAAAGTAAAATAAAACAGTTCCTTGATCATATGTCTCTTTAGCTATAAATGACAGTATTATTATTAAGATTTAGCCAAAAGGAAAGATTTATAAACTATAAAGAGTTTTACCTCATGCAAAATCGTCATTTCTTTAATAAGACATTAACTATTTTTTCTTAGGCCTTCCAAGTACCTACAAATCCTAAATGTGGCCCTGCAGAGGGTTTGAGTTTGAGACCACTGCTCTAGACTAACATTCTAGTTACATAATAAAGTAGTCGAATCCCTGCACAGTAGTGGAACGTTTCTGAATGGAACAGGGGAACGGGAGGCCTGAAGCCTGCCAAGAATTGGCAAGAGACACTGCAGAGCTGGGTGGGGGATGATTTGTCCTGGCAATAAAAGTCCCTGCGGGTGAAAACTGCCCAGCACTCTTTCAGCTCAAGATACTAGATCGGAAAAAGGCAGTGATAAACGCTGCCCCTGTTCCCATCCCTCCGCCTCAAGGCTGGAGGGCTGAAAATAGAGACTCTGGGACTGACCTCCCGCCGTTCGCTCGCAGCAGGAGAGGTACGCCAGGATGGATGGGATCAGGTGGGAAGGGAAAGGGTCGCAACAGGTGCTTGTTCTGTTCCCTGAAAGGGGTTGGGATTGCTGTGGGAAGATCCTGCTGTAACCCAATTCCTGCATGCGGGCTCCAGCCTCGCCCCCACCCCCATGCTGGGCACCAGCTGCTACCTGCTGTTAGGTTAACTAAAGGGGCTTTATATTTAGAGGAATGCCTCTTCCCACTCTTCTCAGTCTGTTTAAGGTACCCCCCACCCAGGGATGGAGACAGGAGGGGAATGATTTGCTTTTGAAGTTTTCTCTGTAGCTCCCGTTTCTATAGGAGGAAAGGGATTTAGGATTGTACTTTCTCTCTAGTTATAAAAATGTCAGGGCAATTTTCAAAACTGGGTGGGCAGATGCAAAGTCCACTGGCACTTTTTCCAACAGATTTAGCAAGAATTCTTAAAGGGATGCCAATCGAGTCTCGGTGGAGATTTGTACCTGCTTTTCTGTGGGAACCTTTTCTGGGCAGAAAACCGCACATAGTTTTGAAAATGCAAAACTAACTACTTTGTTTGCTTCCCTCTACCTCACCCCACCTTGCAATCACCTTCAGAAATGGGGGGGGGGGGAAGGGGGGCGTAAATTTCAGAAATCCTTATTAGCCTATACCTGTGTTTTTTTTTGAAAGATTCCCTCCCCAGTAGTTACAGAGAGGGGCTCAGAAGCCTGATTAGCCTATTCTGCAGATACAGGGAGTTGAGGGAGCTGTCGGGTAAGATTTGCCTCTTTGCAAATGATACCAAAATCTGGAATAGAGTAGACACCCCGGTTGGTGTGAATAACTACTGCAACATTATATACTTGGGATCTCTCAAAAAACCCATCAAATGACTGAAAGTCATCCAAAATGCTGCAGTCCGTCTCATTTACGGCCTCAAGAAATCAGACCATGTAAGCCCATATCACAAAAAACTACAAGGGTCATCTTTAAGTTTGCTTGCCTTTGCTTCCAAACCATGACAGGATCATCCCCAACCTATCTGTCTCACCAGTTCGAATTCCCAGGCACAGCAAATACACGCAGTACTTACCTGTTCGCTTTTCCATCCCTAAAGGGCTGCACCTACAAGAGATACTCGATAGAACATTATCATTCCAAGCAGGCAAATGGAGCAAATGTTTAACCAACTTCATCTCAAACGCACTTTCGTACCAAACGTTTAGGAAGTCAATAAAAACTTATCTCTTTGACAAATTTCTCTGACCCCACCTCAACCTGATGTACTTTCAATACACTTCCAGATAAACCTGACTAAACTTAACAAACCAATGTAAATTCAAAAATTTGCTGTAATGTCGCTGCCTGTATATAGTCTCTTCCCTTGTAAACCACTCAGATCTGTTTGTGGTATGGCGGTATATAAAAATAAAGTTATTATTACTAATAACATGAAGAAAGACCCGGCAAAGCTTGAAGAATGGTCTGAAATTTGGCAGCTAAAATTTAATGCTAAGAAATGCAAGGTCATGCATTTGGGCTGCAAAAACCCGAAGGAATGGTACAGTTTAGGGGAATGAAGAACTTATGTGCACAAACAGAGAAGAGTGAGAGGGGACATGATCGAAACATTCAAGATAATGAAGGGAATAGACTTAGTAGATAAGGACAGGTTGTTCACCCTCTCCAAGGTACAGAGAAAGGGAGGGCACTCTCTAAAGTTAAAAGGGGATAGATTCCGTACGAGCGTAAGGAATTTTTTCTTCACCCAGAGAGTGGTGGAAAACTGGAACACTCTTCCGTCATAGGGGAAAACACCCTCCAGGGATGCAAGACGAAGTTAGACAAGTTCCTACTGAACCAGAACGTACTCAGGTAGAGCTAGTCTCAGATAGGGCGCTGGTCTTTGACCAGAGGGATGCTGCGTGAGCGGACTGATGGGCATGATGGACCACTGGTCAGACCCAGCAGCGGCAATTCTTATGTTCTTAGAAGAGCAGGACTTGGGTGTGATTGTATGTGATGATCTTAAGGTGGCCAAACAGGTTGAAAAGGTTACGGTGAAAGCTAGAAGGATGCTAGGTTGCATAGGGCTAGTAGGAAAAAGGAGGTATTGATGCCCCTGTATAAGACTTTGGTGAGACCTCATTTAGAATATTGTGTACAATTCTGGAGCCGCACCTTCAAAAAGATATAAACAGGATGGAGTCAGTCCAGAGGAAGGCTACTAAAATGGTGTGTGGTCTTCATCATAAGGTGTATGGGGACAGACTTAAAGATCTCAATCCGTATACTTTGGAGGATAGGTGGGAGAGGGGAGATATGATAGAGACGTTTAAATACCTACGTGGCATAAATGCGCATGAGTTGAGTCTCTTTCATTTGAAAGGAAACTCTGCAATGAGAGTACATAGGATGAAGTTAAGAGGTGATAGGCTCCGGAGTAATATGAGGAAATACTTTTTTACAGAAAGGGTAGTAGATGCATGGAAAGTCTCCCAGAAGAGGTGGTGGAAACAGAGATAGTGTCTGAATTCAAAAGGGCCTGATCTCTCGGAGAGAGAAAGAGATAATGGTTACTGCGGATGTGCAGACTAGATGAGCCATTTGGCCTTTATCTGCTGTCATGTTTCTATGTTTCCTGTTTCTGACTGTGTCCTCCTCTCTCCATGCAGCCTGTCCCACTGGCTTCTTCAAACCGGACATCTCTGGAAGCAGTTGTTTGGAGTGTCCTCTGCACAGCCGACCCTCATCCAAAGGCTCTGCTTCGTGCCCCTGTGAAGAAGGCTATTTTCGGGCCCTGGAAGATCCAGCCTCATTCCCCTGCACCCGTAAGTACCATGGCATCTTTGAGTGGACCTGTTTGGGGGGGGGGGGGGTGCTGACAACCGTTTTTTTAAAGGCTATTTGATGGTAGTCAAAATTTGGACACTTATGGAATCACCAGGTGATTTGTCAGATATAACTAGTGAGTACCATAGTTTCCTAGTGGCTACAGAGTGATTCTGGTTGGTGAGAAGGGGGCCCTTACTGAGAGAGGCCTGTATCGTCTGTTACTAAGGGAAAGGTACTTGTCCTGTGGCAGTGGGCACTCCCTTCATGTTATATCAAGATTTAGATGTAGAAAAAATGGTCCCAAGGCTTAGCAGCTAACGTGGTAGATTTGTGTAGGGTTAGCAGACATCCGGACTTCCCCGGACATGTCCTCGAGTCCGGATGGCTTTTCAAAACCCGGCAGTGGAGAGGGGGGGAGGGATTGGGGGCAGGACTGGGGCGTAACGGGGTGGGGATGGGTGGGACTGGGGGGAGGGTCTAGGGGGAGCCCTGATTTTCCAAATGGAAAATCTGGTAACCCTAGATTTGTGGGATAATTGAGAATACATAGGGGGAGGGGTGGCAGTGGTTCATGGAAAGAGCTGCCAGCTGTCAGGCCGCCAGTGGAAGAGCTTTTCTGCTGGACCCCCACCAGTTCAGGTACTTGGGAGTCATGGGGGTGGGGGACACAGAGCAGGGTGGGGGATCAGATCAAAGTTTTGTACTCTCACTCCCCCCCCCAACTAAGGTCTGGATATGTGACTTTCTTTCATTCAGGCCCTCCAACTGCTCCCCGTGACCTCGTCGCTATCGGCCTCGGCGCCAGTGTACTCCTGCGCTGGTCTCCACCTCATAACACGGGGGGCCGAAAAGATGTTGTGTACAGTGTGGTGTGTGAACAGTGCCGGCCTGAGGGGGGGGAATGCCAGCCATGTGATCTCAGCATCCGATACTCAGATGGGCCTCAAGACCTGAAGGCAACGTCACTGAAGATCAGTGACCTGGAGCCGCATGTTAACTATTCATTCACTGTGGAGGCCAGGAATGGGGTGTCCCCCTTCAGCTCTGCTCGCAGCCTCAGCACGGTCACCGTCAACGTGAATCAGACTGGTGAGAAACTCTACAGAAACCTTGTGGGGTCTGAGTGTGCTGAACTTTTTCAGGGGATTGGTTCAGAAGAAGGGAAGAACTGTGTAATACATATCACTCAGTAGAGGAGAATGTTGTTCTGTGATGCTGGTGCAGGAGTGTCTTATTTAAAAACTAGTGTTTAAGCCTGTTACATTAACGGGTGCTAGAGTACATGTCTGTGTTGTTTTTTCTTATTTGTCTCTCTCCTTGGATGCTGTCTGTCTGTCATTCTTTCTGTCTATCTCTCCCTGGCCCCCTATCTATCTTTATTTCTAACTCTATCCTCTTCCCTCAATCCTGCATGTGCCCTTTTTTCTTTCTCCTCCCCACTTCCTTCCAACGTCTGCTCCCCCTGTGCCTTAGACTTCCATTCAGTGACTGTCCCTCCTCTCCCTCACACTTCCATTCAATGTCTGTCTCCCTCTCTCTACCCCTTCTATCTACTGTTCACCCTCTGTCTTGCCCCTTCCATTCACTGCCCTCTCTTCTCTTTCCATCCAGTGTCCGCCCTCTCTCTCTCTCTCTCTGTTCCATATGGCATCTTCTCCTTCCTTTCCCCTTTCCTTTTCCCTTGGTCTGGCATACATTCCTACTTCCCTCCATGCCCTGCCATCTCTTCTTCCCTCCAAGCCATTCTCTCCCCCTCTGCTCCCTTTCCTCTTTGAACTTCATCGGGCAGCAGCAGCAGCAGCATTGACAATTCATTGCTGTTGCCGGCTTCAGGTCTTCCTCTGTCGGGTCATCTTCCTGAAACAGAAAGTAGGCAGGACCCGCCAGAGAGGAAGGCCTAAAGCCGACAACAGCAGCGAATTGTAAACGCTGCTGCTGCCCGAAGAAGCCAGGCCTTGACAAACCCGAAGCAGACCGCTTCTCTTCCCTCCCAACCCAACCCCCGCTGACTCGGCTCCCTTACCCTTTCCTATCCCCGCCTGCGTCGCAGAAGCGGCAATCGGGGTGGCGAGGACGCTAAGGAGACTGTGAAGGTGTTGGCGTGCGGCAGCGCTCCACGAAGCCCTCCTCCCGGCAGCCGCCGCCAGCACCAATCGGTGCAGGGAGAGAGCTTGCCTGCGCTTCCTCCAGCGATTGATGAGTGAGGGCGGGAGGAGGGGAGTGGCCAGAATTTTCCCTGCCACCGGATTGGCTGCCATGGATCAGAAATCACGGCGGCAGGGATCACGAAATTTCAAGAGCGCATGAGCGCTCTAGGGTTTTATTATATAGGATACTCTACTCGCTTAACTAGGAGACGTATGAGAGTTTTCAGGAGGCAACATAATTCTTCTGTCTGACAGAACCCCCTAGAGTGACCTCTGTGAACTTGGATGACCGCAGCACCAACACGCTGAGCCTGTCCTGGATCGTCGTACCTCGACAGCACAGCCGCTTCTGGAAGTATGAAGTCACCTACAGAAAGAAGGTAGTAGGACTTTCTCACAGTGTGTTCTGCTTTCTGCATGCATTCCCAACCTCTCTTAACCAGCAGCGCTCCACGGTGCGCATTTCGCTCTTTGCACGCACGCTCGACCTCTCTTAACCAGCAGCGCTCCACGGTGCGCATTTCGCTCTTTGCACGCACGCTCGACCTCTCTTAACCAGCAGCGTTCCACGGTGCGCATTTCGCTCTTTGCACGCACGCTCGACCTCTCTTAACCAGCAGCGTTCCACGGTGCGCATTTCGCTCTTTGCACGCACGCTCGACCTCTCTTAACCAGCAGCGCTCCACGGTGCGCATTTCGCTCTTTGCACGCACGCTCGACCTCTCTTAACCAGCAGCGTTCCACGGTGCGCATTTCGCTCTTTGCACGCACGCTCGACCTCTCTTAACCAGCAGCGCTCCACGGTGCGCATTTCGCTCTTTGCACGCACGCTCGACCTCTCTTAACCAGCAGCGCTCCACGGTGCGCATTTCGCTCTTTGCACGCACGCTCGACCTCTCTTAACCAGCAGCGCTCCACGGTGCGCATTTCGCTCTTTGCACGCACGCTCGACCTCTCTTAACCAGCAGCGCTCCACGGTGCGCATTTCGCTCTTTGCACGCACGCTCGACCTCTCTTAACCAGCAGCGCTCCACGGTGCGCATTTCGCTCTTTGCACGCACGCTCGACCTCTCTTAACCAGCAGCGCTCCACGGTGCGCATTTCGCTCTTTGCACGCACGCTCGACCTCTTAACCAGCAGCGCTCCACGGTGCGCATTTCGCTCTTTGCACGCACGCTCGACCTCTCTTAACCAGCAGCGCTCCACGGTGCGCATTTCGCTCTTTGCACGCACGCTCGACCTCTCTTAACCAGCAGCGCTCCACGGTGCGCATTTCGCTCTTTGCACGCACGCTCGACCTCTCTTAACCAGCAGCGCTCCACGGTGCGCATTTCGCTCTTTGCACGCACGCTCGACCTCTCTTAACCAGCAGCGCTCCACGGTGCGCATTTCGCTCTTTGCACGCACGCTCGACCTCTCTTAACCAGCAGCTCTCTGCAGCAGTGTTCCACAGTTTACGTTTCATTCTGCGTGTGCACGCACAACCCCTTGTAACCAGTAGCTTCTTTCTAGTGAAGCTTCACACACTATGTTCTCTTCCTTTAACTGTTAGAAATCTACACTGCTTTTCCCTCTGTACATACACCTGTGACTGCTGGAACTTGGTGATTCCTCCGTGATAAAGCACATGTGAACCTTTTGCCGACAGAGCTGTACTGCCCCTCCCCCTCCATGCAAATGTACACAATCCTTCATGATTGACAAGGCCTCACTCGTGGCACTCACTCCAACCCACAGGCCTGGAGGGGAGTGAGGATTACCAGTGCAACATTACCGCTTAGACCTATTGTTGCCAGATATGCAGGGAATGAGAAAAGCAAAGGGTACCGTGTCTGTCACATTTTGTTCCCAGAGCTTTGCTCTGTGAAAAGATTTTATGAGAATCGGGAATTAGCTGCAGCGTTACCTGGAGACAAAGCGAGCCGCTGCATTCCTGACATACTCTGGCAAGCAACTGGTTATTCTGCCTGCTGGCCCGGCACATGGGCCTGAATCCATCCACTTCCGCATGCGGTTTGTGTGCATTTCTCAGGGGTTTATGGTTGCTTTTCTGGCCTATTAATCTTTAATAATACTTTTTTTTTTTAAGAATGATGAGAACAGCTATTCTGTACACCGCTGCGATGGTAATTCGGTGACGATCCCTAAGCTCCTGCCAGGGACAGTCTATGTGGTGCGTGTACAGGCGCTGACGCAGGAGGGCCAGGGCGCTTCCAGCGTGGAGCACGAGTTCGAGACCCTCTCTGAGAGTGAGTACATAGTGGGGTGTTTGTTCGCTGAATGCCTTTCATAGTTTTATTGGTTCTTAACTGCTGGGCTTCAAAGGGAGCTATTTGATACCTCTGCACCAGGGGAGCGCTTAGTTGCAAATCGCATGTAATTTTGTAACCCGCTTCGGGAAGAGGTGGGATATAAATAAATAAACATAAACCGTATCACTTTTACCCTCTCCCTATCATATGCCATTATAGACTCTTCATGTTAGAGAACAGGATGCAGCTCACCCCAGAGATACATGCCCTACTAATTTTTCATTGACCTTCAGGTGTTGCTGTAAGTGCAGTGCATAGGTTGAAAGGATCGTGCATGCTGCTGCCAAAATACAGTTCTGGTCACCTGCTGGCAGTTCAGCCTCTGTCTCTTCACTGACCACAGAAAAAAACATAACAACTGTCCAGTTCACATGGACTGGCCCGATAACTCGGTGGTAGAGAATGACATGGAGACAAACTTTTTCCTGTTCCCGCAGGAACTTATTGTCCCATCCCAGCGAGTTCTTTTCCTGTTCATACCCATTCCTGCAAGCTCCGTCTTCATTTGCACAAGCCTCAAGCATAAGGGTTCAAGGCTTGTTGAGGTTAAGGTACAGCTTACAGGAATGGGACAGGATCAGGGACGGGATGGAGAAATTGAGTTCCTGCAGGGATGGGGACTAATTTGCCAGATACCGTTCTCTAATCTAAATAAATAAATGTGGGCACTAAAATGACTCGACTCTTATTTGATCGGGAGCTGCATTAGGGAATGTGAACTTTACAAAGAATTTGGGCTGTTGTCATTGCAGCTAATGAGCTATTTCCAGAGCTCTTCCTGAGGGGAGTAATGCATGCCCATGCGCAGCTATATTTGGAAATTTGAAATACACTCGGCTCATAGTTGGGACAAAATTAATTGGTAGATCTGGCTCCACTTACACCAACTGACTGGCACGACCGGGGTCGGGGCGTACTGATGTAGGGTGCTATATGAGGGGGTGCTGAAAAACTCTCAGCCCAACCAAGAACATAGAATTTGGATTCTCAACGAAATAAGATCACACTCTTTTCAGCTCAGAATGTAGGAAGTCGGCTGGTTGGGCTGAGAACTTTCCAGCACCCCCTTGTATTCAATAAAAATGAGCCGAGTCTAGGACAATCAAGCCATTGTTACATCACTGATGAGGTTGGCTCTTATTGGTGGATTGAGGCATTATGACATCACAATCTCAGCTCTGGTTACCAGAGGGTGCTGAAGAGTTCTCAGCCCAACCAAGAAGAGAATGACCTGGATATGATTCGATCAGTGATCTGAAACAATGTCATGACCTTTTCCATTGTTCCGTAGCCCCAGACCCAATGAGTGGAGCGGCCGCGATCGGAGGAGCTGTCGCAGGAGTGGTTCTGCTTGTGCTTGTGCTCTCCTTGGCTTTCTACATCCATCGGAGGTAAGTCGAGTAATCGGGTGCTGGGTTCAGGGCGCATTAGGTCTCATCCCCATCCCCGCTGGCTTTACTACATGGATAAAGATTACGGTTGTCTTCTCAACCCAGATCTAAAGTTTTTTAAATTAAAGCAAATGGATCAGTATTTAAGCAGCCTCTTGGCGTTTCTTTGAAACTCTGGCTGCAGCATTAAAACACACAGGCAAATATTTGGCGCTGGCTGATATCTAGGCATGGTAGTGGCTGCTGTTATCTAGATAATAACCCAGATCACCAAGTCCCGAGTTACTCAGATACCCGACTTGATTACCAGCCTCTGCCCCAGACAACCTGGCATAGCCCTGGAGCTGTCCAAAATGACTTTCAATTGCATTATCCAGGCAATATCACTGGAAATCCATGGCCCCACTCAGTGCAGCTTATCTGGGGAGCATAAGGTGACGAGGGCTTATTGGATTGACCCAGGGGCGTAGCAAGGGTAGGAGGCTCCCCTGCAGCACATGTGCCTTCCCTCTTTAATTTTTCACATGCTGGTTTTGGCTCTCCCTCTGATGTCATTTCCTGGTTCCGCGACTAGGAAGTGACTTCAGAGGGAGAGCTGAGGTCAGCATGAGCAGCAAATTGGAGATGCTTCTTGCAAAGAACCAGAGAAGTATGGGGGGGGTGGAGAGGAGAAAGAGGTGCTGGCATCCTCCCCAAGATGGTGCCCAGGGCGATCCGCCCCTCCCCCCTTACTACGCCACTGGCCTTACCCATTTCATGACAAGTTTTTGGGAGCTGACTCCCCTCCTTCAGGTCAGAGCAAAATGAAAAAAGAACTTTACAGATAGATGCTTTGTTTGAAGGTTTCCACTAAGTTAAGAGGGAAATTTAGATATTTAGAGTTCACGGTCTGGGTCCCGTATAAGGCCATTCAGTTGAGGACGGGCTGGGGATAGCTTCGAATACTGGGATGGTTTAGAATGAGCTTTGACGGAAACTAAGCACAGATTCCGGCCCAGAAATATCTAAGAGAAAGAACAATTTAAATGAAATCATTAAAGTATAGAGAGTGGATGGACCATTCGGGTCTTTATCTGCCATCATTTAATATGTTACTATGTTAGAGGGAAACGTTATAACAGGGTGCTTAGAATAAATGTGGAAAATGTGCCTGTTTTATGAACTATTCAAGGCTCAGAACGAACAACATTACAGAGTATCTACTCCCCCAAACACTTTTTTCTCCTCCCCCAATCCCCTCAGCGAACCTATTACCATTGGAGAGGAGGTCTTGGTTCTTAGGAGCTCCCTTCTCCTGCCTACTTAGCCCTTTACCAACCTGCCTCCCTTCTCCCTCCCGTCCCTTATCGTAACTTATTTGGGAAACATAAATGTGGAAATTCACTTTTGCTGCTATGTGTTTGTGCCCCCTCTTGTGTATTTTGCTAAACGTGTGCAGACTTTGCAAACACGGTCCTGGAGCCCAGCGTGCAGTGTGTGTATAAGAACACGCCTTGTTGCCTGTATCCTTACTTCAGACATGGCAAACGCATACCCTGGAACCCAACGCAGTTTAGATATATAAGTTATACATCTACAAGAGGGTACTGAAAGGTTCTCAGCCCAACCAACAAGGGAATGATGTGGAGCCAGGAAACTTACAAGTTATGCCACATGGCACATCTTGTCTGAAGTTTCTATAACCCTTCAAAACATTACTCTGACGTCTGGTCCCTGAAATACTGCTTCTCTACCGCAGTCGCCTCCAAATCACTCAAAAATTGTCACCCTTTCAACCTCTTTTTAAGAACAATGGTCAGACCGCACTTAGAATATTGTGTCCAACACTGGTCTCCATACCTCAAGAGGGAGAAAGTGCAGAGGCGAGCCACGAAACTTGTCAAAGGAATGGAGCGTTTGAGCTACAAAGAACGACTCAGGAAACTGGGACTGTTTACCCTCGAGAAGAGAAGACTGAGAGGCGATTTGATAGAGACTTTTAAAATATTAAAAGGATTTGATAAAATAGACCAAGAAGCATTGCTAACATTTTCAGACAAGAGGTCATTGCCTGAAACTGAGCGGCAGCAGGTTCAGGACAGATGTCAGGAAGTTCTGTTTCACACAGCGAGTGGTGGGTGCCTGGAATGCACTCCCGGAGGAGGTGGTGGCAGAGACTACTGTACTGGGATTCAAGCGCAAGTTGGATGCACACCTTCTTGCATATCATATTGAGGGATACGGTAAAGTCGGGTCTCCAAAAGGGAGTACCTAAATGGGCCGCCGCGTGTGCGGAGCACCGGACTAGATGGACCTCGGTCTGATCCGGTGAAGGCGTTTCTTATGTTCTTATGTTTGGAAACAGAAAATAGTCAGATGGAGCAAGATCTGGTGAGTAGGATGGATGGGTCTATACACTGAAACCCCAACTGTGTCAAAACATCCATCGATTTGCAAGTCTTGTGAGCAGGTGTATTGTCATGCAAAAAGAGAACTCCTTAAGATAGTCGGTCATTACAACACCTTCCTGATCCTAAAATACTGTGGCCATGGCCTTTCCTGTTGACTTTTGGGTCTTGATTTGCATGGACTATTGTTTTGTTTCAGGATCATAGTGATGTAAGAACATAAGAATTGCCATCCTGCCCGGCAGTCCGCTCACGTGGCGGCCTCCAGGTCAAAGACCAGTGCTTTAAATGAGTCCAGTCTCACCTGCGTATGTCCCAGTTTAGCAGGTACTTGTCCAGCTTAGTCTTGAAACCCTGGAAGGTGTTTTCCCCTACAACAGACTACGGAAGAGCGTTCCAGCTCTCCACCACTCTCTGGGTGAAGAAGAGCTTCCTTACGTTTGTATGGAATCTATCCCCTTTCAACTTTAGAGAGTGCCCTCTCGTTCTCCCTACCTTGGAGAGGGTGAACAACCTGTCTTTATCTACTAAGTCTATTCCCTTCATTATCTTGAATGTTTCGATCATGTCCCCTCTCAGTCTCCTCTTTTCAAGGGAGAAAAGGCCCAGTTTCTCTAATCTCTCACTGTACGGCAACTCCTCCAGCCCCTTAACCATTTTAGTCGCTCTTCTCTGGACCCTTTTGAGTAGTACCGTGTCCTTCTTCATGTATGGCAACCAGTGCTGGATGCAGTACTCCAGGTGAGGGCGCACCATGTTTCATCAACAGTAACTAGTCATTCCAAAAGGTTGGCACCAGCTTGCTGAAAATGCTGCAAAATCAACTTGGAAGTGTCCACTCGATGTCGTTTCTCGTCAGCATTCAAACATTTGGGCACCCACTTAGCTGATAGCTTCTGTATACCCAGCTGCTCTTTTCCTGGTTATCTGTAGTGTCTCAGCAATTGTTTTAGCCGATATTCACCGATCTGCCAAAATCAGGTCATGGACATGGTCAACAATTTCAGGAGTTGACACCATTTGAGGCCTTCCAGACCTTGCTGCATCTTCGGTCACAAAATCTCCACACTGAAAGTTTGCACACCACTTCTTCACTGTGGAGTATGATGGGCATTTGTAACTCCATGTTTGCATCACAAATTCATGGATCTCCTTTGCAGTTTTCTTCTGCAGGAATAGGAACTTAATGATGGCTCGGAATTCCACACTTTTGTTGACGTTGTTCAAATCAGTGATCTGAAACAATGTCAAAACATGGTGTTGCGATTCTGTAAATTGGCACTTTGCAAAATCAAATAATACTCTTTTCAGCTACAGTGGCAAAATAACACTCAGAATTTAGGAAGTTCATTGGACTGAGAACTTTTTAGCATCCTCTCATAAGTGGGGCTGCCCCTGGAATGCTTCAAATTCACCCCTTCCCCTTTGTAGATGATAATTTGGAGCATGTAACAATTTGTATATCTACAGTAATCTATTCGGCCCCCAGGATTTTTTTATAAAAGCATTTGTGGTTGGTGCGACCACTGACCACCTATTTATTTTTTGAGTATAGACCCAAATGGTTACATTTATGGTGACCCATACAGTCTGATTTACTAAAGGGTGAGAACTTGATTATAGCCTCTGTAAGTACCTGAGCTGGGCTGGATGGGGCCTGTGTTGCTTGGGTTCCTCTTTCAGCCATGTTTGAAAAGTTTCCTCTGTTCTTCTCCACAGGAAACGAGGTTCTCGAGCTCGGCAGACTTCCGAAGACGTTTATTTCTCCAAGTCTGGTAGGTTGAATATTCACAACTTCCCTGCTACAGTCTTGGGATGGCTCTTTTTTGAACCCTGTGTCTTCCTACTGCATTTTCCCTCTTGCCAAGTTAATCCTATTCTGTTAAATTTTCAGAGAGTTATTTTGCCCCAGACAGACAGACATTCTCGACCCCTTTTGCCCTTTTGTTGTTCTGCAAGGAATCCCCCCCCCATCTATGGCTGTGTCACGGCCCATGCTGGGACCGTACAGAGATTTTATAGGTAGGGAAGAAGGTGAACAGGAAGTGCAACAGAATGGAGGAATGTGATTGGCTGATTCATGCCCCTCCCCCTTACTATTTTCTAATAACCACCCACCCTTTTCCTTCGCAGAACAACTGAAGCCATTGAAGACCTACGTAGACCCCCACACTTATGAAGACCCCAACCAGGCCGTGCTGAAATTCACGACTGAGATCCCGCCATCCTGCCTCTCTCAGCAGAAAGTCATTGGGGCAGGTGAGGCCACGACACCTTTTACTGTCCTCGAGGCTGAAGGTGGCAGGCAGTGGTGTGGCGAAGGAAAGGGGCACCCGGGGCGATGGCACCCAGCATCACCGTGCCATGCAGTCCCCCGCATTGTTCCCCATCAAGGCCGCCCTCCCCATATTCCTTCCCCGCTGTGTGCCTCCCCCAGATGATTGGCGGCAGGGAGCAGCATCTCTAACTCGCCGCTTGCACCAGCCTCAACTCCCTCTGACATCACTTCATGGTTGCTGGACCTGGAAGTGATGTCAGAGGCAAAGCTGAGGCTAGCCCAAGCAGCAGGTAAGAGATGCTGCGGGTGATCATTTGAAGAGGTAAGTGGGTGGATGGAGAGGAGGGAAGTGCCGGAACCCTTGCCAAGATGGCGCCCGGGGCGGTCTGCACCCCCCCTCACTATGCCACAGGGGGCAGGGAGTCATGTTGTGTGTTCATGAATTGATTGGACCGTTACTAATACACTCTGTGGCCGATGCAGTTTGAACCAAGTATGGTATCCTAACACAAGATTCATAGAAATGAAATATAGTACACATCAGAGCAGTGAGATGCAGCCATTTTCTGTATTGTGAGTAATTTCACAGGAGTCTTGATGATCCGACCATCCGGCATATCTGACAGACCTCCTGCTGATGACATTGTAGCTTTTGTCTCACTTTCCTGGGGTCCGAATCAGTGGAAGGGCAGCACCTATCTGTTTCGCTTTGCTATGCCGACCCCGCTTTCACTGCAGCACTGGAAATGCATATTTTCTATGCAATTTCAGTGTGTTTCGTGTTATCCAATTTTCCCACTATCTGACAATGGGCCAGTCTCATTTGTCAGATAACCGAGAGCGTAAATTTGCTCATACGCTGACGGAAAAGGAGATAAAATGCAAGCCAGACTCCCAACTCTTTTATTAGACCCATTCCCCCAGGTTTCCCAACCAGACAAATGACTCTGATGGCCCTTGGGCCCTCGACCTGACCTCCCCTAACACTTCTGTTAAGTTGTGAAGAAGATGTCTTCTTGCACCTTCCTCTGCACATGTTGAAAAATGGCAATGCCTGACCCCATGCAGGAGTTTCCAGGCAGGGTCAAATTGGCAGCATAGAGACAGGAGCAAGGGGGCTTAGCTTTTGCCTCCTAACTTAGAGGTGTTGGAGAGAGGGACCTACCACGGTCCTAGGTGTTATTTGTGGGGTTGAGAGGCAGGGAGAGGCCTACATGGATCATTATTGAGTCTTTTTTTATTGAGTTTTCTTGTGTCTGGGTTGGGGCTGGGGCTTCATTTGGTGATCTGAAGTGAAGTACCAGTTACTTCAGATCACTATCTGCTTCCATGCTGTGATCTGAAATAACTGCAGTACTTCACCTCAGATCATCAAATGCCCCAGCCCCTACCCAGCCCACAAAAAGACTCACTAATGGTCCATGTAAAATCCTGCATCGGCAGAGAGACTTGGGATTTGTACTACTCACCTTCATCATTCCTCTCTCTCCCTGGCAGGTGAATTTGGAGAGGTATACAAAGGAGTCCTCAAGCTCTCCGGCAAGAAGGAAGTGCCTGTAGCCATCAAAACGCTGAAGGTGGGATTCACGGAGAAGCAGCGCATTGACTTTCTGAGCGAGGCCAGTATCATGGGACAGTTCTGCCATCACAATATTATCCGGCTGGAGGGTGTCATCTCCAAATGTAAGAACACTTAGCCTACTGGGAGAACCCTTATCCCCCACCCCAACCATCTATTCTACTGGGAGAACCCTCCCTTCCCCCCTTCTCCAATCATCTGGCCGACTGTGAGAACTTTCCATTCCGTCCCCCTGAAATCATTTGGCCTACTGGGAGAACCTCATCCTCCACCCCAACTGTCTAACCTATTGAGAGAACCCTCCCTTCCCCCCTTCTCCTATCATCTGGCCTACTGGGAGAACCTTCCATTCCGTCCCCCAAAAATCATTTGGCCTACTAGGAGAACCCTCATCCCCCACCCCAACCGTCTAACCTACTAAGAGAACCCTTTCTCCAATCATCTGGCCTACTGGGAGAACCCGCCCTCCCCCCTTCTCCAATCATCTGGCCTACTGGGAGATCCCCCATCCCAACCATCTAGTCTACTAGGAGAACCCTCCCTTTCCCCCTTCTCCAATTATCTGGCCTACTGGGAGAACGTTCCCTTCCTTCACCCTCCAAATTATTTGGCCTAGTGGGAGAACCCTCATCCCCCACCCCAACCACCTAGCCTACTGAGAGAACCCTCCCTTTCCTGCTCCTCCAGTCATTTTGGAGAACCTTCCCTTCCTTCTCCCCCCCAAATCATTTAGCCTACTAGAAGAACCCTCCCTTCTTCTCCGACCATCTGGCCTACTGGGAGAACCTGCCTTTTCCCCTCATCCCACCATAACATCTGGCCTACTAGGAGAGCCATCTCTTCCCCCACCCCTCTGGCTTGCAGTAAGAACCCATCCTTGTCTTTTAGACATTTCTCACATTTGTTATATGGTGAACCCTGACCCCTTCCCCAGTTGTTGCTTAAATGTGGGAGGTGTTCTGTGCTCCAACTTTGATCCTAATGAAAAAACAGCCCTTCCCTAAACATCTTTCCAAATATAACCAATGTAAAAACTTTGGACCAAAAGCAGATAAAGCCCCTATTGATCATCTCATTTACCCATATGTCAAAGACTTTACTCCATCCCTGACATTATTGTCATATGCTTAGACTCAGGATCCCAGGTCTTCTTGGCGGGGGGCTGTTCATGCATCTATTCCCATTCCAGTGCTGTCCAGCTTGTTTGAAGGAGAGAGGGATACAGATGCTCCTGTAGGACCACAACATTAGGAGAGATGAAAGATCCTGTTCACTCCTGTACAGGGTTCCAGGAGCTTGTGAAGTGACCCCATTGCTTGTGGCCCCATCGGACTCTGCAGTTGCCTTCATTTTTCTGGAGCCTGATTCTCCTTTCATCTTCCCTCCTTTTCCACTTGTTTTCTAGATAAACCAATGATGATAATTACCGAATACATGGAGAACGGTGCTCTGGACAAGTTCTTAAGGGTGTGTATAGAGCCTTCTCACACTATAATCGCATGGAGCAGGTACTCAGGGGTGGTTAGTAGGGTCCGTCTTGTGGAAAGCTTTCGACCCTAGACATCTGTGTTCAAACTGGGATCCACGACAGGGGAATTTAAATAACTCATTGCGTGGTAGGTGTGAGGTGCTCTGGCTTTTGCAATGAAATAACAAGATGCTGTGAGGTAGGAATAAGGTGCATTGACAGAGCTGTGTGGGAGGAGCCTCAGCATTGGAAAAGGTAAAGATTGAGGTGCATTGACCAAGCTGTGAGGAGGGGGAGTCTCAGTACTGTGCAAGTACAGATTGAGGTGCATTCAGAGAGCTGGCATAAAGTTTTTATTTCCCTGTAGCTAGACAGATGTACATCTCACTTGCATTAGCAAAGAAAGTCACACTCTTAAAGGAGTTAAAGTTTAAAATAGACCATTTTCGCTTCTCTTTGCTGTTGTAACACATTTTCCCTTTTTTTGTCTTCTTGCAAATTTGTTTCTGCGCCTCTTTTGTTCCTTGGCAGGAGCTGTCGGTTGCTGCTAAGTGGACCTCCCCCCCCCACCATGCTGGGTCTAACCCTGTCTTCTCTTTTTCGGCAGGATCACGATGGTGAATTTGGCGTCATCCAGCTGGTGAGCATGCTGCGTTGTATCTCTGCTGGCATGAAATACCTTTCAGACATGAATTACGTACACCGGGACCTGGCTGCACGCAACATCCTGGTGAACAGTCAGCTGGTGTGCAAAGTGTCCGATTTCGGCCTGTCGCGGGTTTTGGAGGATGATCCAGAGGCGACCTACACCACCAGTGTGAGTGCCATGCATCTGCCCATGATATTGAGGGGGGGTATTTATGGTCGCGGTCGGCGGGGATCGGTTGGGAGGGAAGAATGGAGGGTCAGCGGGGATTCGGCTGCGTGGCGGGAGTGGCGGCAGGTGCTCAAGGGTTCTGCACAGGGGGATGGGTGAGAGGGGAGGAAAGATGTTGCACATGTGGGGGAAAGCAAAGAGGAAGAATTGGGGTGAAGGAGAGAAAGGGAGAGATGATCGTGTACATGAAAAAAATAGCCCTACCCGAAAATAAGACCTGGGCCCCAAATGAATATTTTCAGGGAAACACGGTATTCAATCTGGCAGCTTCCTCTTCCTCCTTTTTTCTCTTTCTGGTGCTGTCAGCACAAAGACCACAAACCCGTCATCCTAAGGGACCCTAAAGGCCGCTTGTCTGGAGAGGCAAAGATCCAGCTCAGAGCTGAACTGGAGACGTCCACATGGCAGTGCACCTGGTTTCTGAGCTCCAGGATACCTCAGTCATTTCCTCTTAAGCCCTAGGCTTTGCAATGTTGCTGCAGGCATGAAAGTCTAGGCCATGAGATCTACCCGTTGAATACCCAGAACTTCCAGGCATTTAATTAGAGCAGTGAGTTGGTTGAACAGGGCGGAGGGACCTAGAACAAAGATCTGAAACTTAGGTGGCATGTGCGTGTCTGAACTTGAAGATAGTAAGGGGTCAGTTTCCTTGCTTACAGCATCCTCTGACAGACCGTGTTGAGGTCATGATCACACTGCAGAACCTTTACATGATGGGATTCTAATCCCACTGGAACCACTACAGGGTTAGCAGTACATATTAGAGAATGACACGGCAACAAATTATTCCCCGTCCCATCCCCGTGAGTTTTTTTTGTCACTGTCCCTCCCCCATTCCTGTAAGCTCTGCTTTAACTGCACAAGCCACGAACACTTATGATTTTAAAGCGTTTGAGGCTTGTGCAGATGAGGACGGAGGTTGCAGGAATGGGGCAGGGACTGGAAAATGAGTTCCCACGGGGACTGTGAATAATTTGTCCCCATGTCATTCTCTATTTGGAGAACAGTATAGAAAACTGAATAAATAAATAGTGTGAAAATTCTCAGCTTCTAATAACCAGAGCTGGTATTGTGACGTCATAATGCCTCATTCCACCAATAAGAGCCAACCTCATCAGTGATGTCATAATGGCTTGATTGTCCTTTACTTGGCTGACTTTTACTACATCTTGATTTCTAGCGTGGTGCAGTGTAGAGAATGACACAGGAACTCAATTTTCCCATCCCATCTCCGTAAGTTTATTTGTCACTGTCCCTCCCCCATTCCTGTAAGCTCTGCCTTAACCGCACAAGCCTCGAACACTTATGATTTTAAAGCGTTTGAGGCTTGTGCAGATGAGGGCGGAGCTTGCAGGAATGGGGCAGGGGCAGGAAAAGAACTCGACGGGACGAGTTCTCATTCTCTAGTACATAGTAGACCATGAATATATCTCCATCCATGGAAGAAGGTCTAAAGACACTATGTTCTCTTCACAGGGCGGGAAAATCCCCATCCGATGGACAGCTCCCGAAGCCATCTCTTACCGCAAGTTCACATCAGCCAGCGATGTATGGAGCTATGGGATTGTGATGTGGGAGGTCATGTCATATGGGGAGCGACCCTACTGGGAGCTGTCCAACCATGAGGTGAGCATCACCGCAGGGCCTCGGGGGAGCAAATGCAAGAGGGGGAGGAATTGAACCTGTCACCTCTAGGGAGCATCAGCTGTCCAGAGAGGGCGATACTGCAGCTTTTATCTTTCATGTCTGCATTCTGATGTTTATCATATTTTGCTAATTTCTGACCCAAAAGCTACTCAAAAATGTTATGTTAGTCTGATAAGAAAGCTATCTTTTTTTTTTTTTAATTTCTATTTATCACTTTAATAGGGAACATTGGCCTCCTAAGATTGGAAATGAACCAAATCCGTTATTTGATAATTGGTCTCGTAGCACTTGCCCTCTGTGGAAAGCACCTAATTAAAAAAAAAAAAAAAGGGTTGTAACAGGCTCCATTCTCCTCCCTGAACATCTATCAGTGAGATACTGAACCAGCCAAGAGATGGAAGGTGATAGTGAACAGCCTTAGACTAGTGACACAACAGCTACACAGTGGGACTGTCGGACACTAGGAATAGGAAAATCTGTTCGGGAGCAAATCTTTTGCTGGTGCTGCATCTCCAAGCGCAGCTGTTCTGCACTTGAAGGGCCAGATGTGTAAAAGAACGGGCGTGAAGCACGGTTCGGTTACTAAACACCTCACATTCCACCGCTTTATCCCGGTGGGAATGCTGAAAATACCAGTCACTCTATACTGCTGCTTGGTCTACTGTCTCAGAGTCAGTGGAAGGACTCCTTCTTCAATTCCAGTTGGGGGGGGGGAAGAGATTTTTCTGTAAGATAGTACAAACGTAACTGGCTGCCTCTTTCAGCAGCCAAGCCTAGCATTGGGTCTGTGAAGCCCAGCCAGGCAGCATCTGCAAGGAATGCACTGGCAGGAAACATGGCGATCACTAATTGCAAGGCATTCTGACCCCAGTAAATCAAATTTGTCTTTTTTGATTGTAAACATACAAACTCTACTGTCCCTCAATGCCATTACATTCCAGCTGACTCCCCACAAATGAGCGTGCTTGTGCATGCCTGGGAATGCCTAGCCATCCATCCTGTGCAGGGCAGCTTCCATGAACCTTTTGTGCATAGCATTTGAGGTTCAAAACATTTCTCTCTGGTGTATTTGAGAATAAAATGGTGCACATTTCACACCCAGTTTGAGTAAGAGCACTGCTCCAGCCCCCGTCCCAATTAAAACATCACATTCAGTGCTGAGTTCCAAGCTTAGCGCATCCAGAAGTCCAATCCATATTGAAAAGCACTGCCAGGGCATGTGTCTGCTTCTCCATCAGGTGCAGGAAGGCTGAAGGAGCCCCAGGAAAAAGGAGATGCCAACTTCCCAAAAGCTCGGAAAGTAGGAAAGAAACAGCGAAGGAGAATCTGGTGCTCAATCACTTTTATTGATAATAAGACTCGATATGATCGTGTTTCGACCTAAAAGGGCCTGCCTCAGGAGTCTGAAAATCTGATTGAGGGTATTTACACGATTCTTCTAAAGATTAAAAATCAATATATTGAAATATTGGAAATGGCTCTGAAAGCCGATACTGCGGTCCTAACCAAAGCTTGGCCGCAATCCTTGTACACAAACTTTCTCCAAAGTAGAGCCATTTCCAATATTTCAGTACATTGATTTTTAATCTCAATCCGATTTTCAGACTCCTGAGGCAGGTCCTTTTGGGCCGAAACACGATTGTGTCGAGTCTTATTATCAATAAAACTGATTGGGCACCAGAGTCTCCTTCGCTGTTTCTTTCCTACTTTCCGGCCTGTAGGAGCCACCAAGAGCCTCTCTTTCTTCATTGTGGACTGTTCAGATCGTGTCTGGCCCTGTGCTGGGTTCTGGCAGTTTTGTCTGCACGAAGCTGACTCTTTCTTTCCCCCTGCCAGGTGATGAAAGCGATTAATGAAGGGTTTCGCCTTCCCGCCCCCATGGACTGCCCGTCCACCGTTTACCAGCTCATGATGCAGTGTTGGCAGCAGGAACGCAGTCGGCGGCCCAAGTTCACCGACATTGTTAGCATTCTTGACAAGCTTATCCGGGCGCCGGACTCTCTGAAGACTCTGGCGGATTTCGACCCGAGGTAAGTAGCCGCGGTTGGCCCCGATGCAATGTGTGGATTCTCTGGTCCAGCCAAACAGGGTTTTGCCTTCTAAGGCAATTTAATTACTTTATTTGAGAAGGGCACGTCTCGCCAAAAAGCTCAAGGCGCAAGTTACAGCAAGCCAAAAAGTCACAATTACAGTGTTACAATGATACACAAAGTACACATATAAAAATCACTATCAAACGTGCAATTAAACTTACAGATAAATAAATGAGGACATAGTTTACAAACTCCAGGCTCTGAAGGAGCAATTTATCCTTTGTAACCCTTGTCCTGTTCTCTCTGTTCCTTCGCTTGGTTTTTTTTAACGAGTAAAATGCTTTGATGTAGATGTGGACGTCAGTACAACCAATCTAAGCCAAATAAAAGTCGATCAGCACTGGAGGGGAGTGGTGGTTAGAGCTACACCCTGAGGTTGTGGGTTCAAACCCCACACTGCTCCCTCTGACCCTGGGCAAGTCACTTAATCCTCCACTACCCTGGGTATATTAGATAGATTGCAATTGATACACTATTTATAGTCTATGTGGTGTACATTCAGGCACACAAGCATTTTTTCCTGTCTGTCCCAGAGGGCTCACACTCGAACTAACATACCTGGGGCAATGGGGGATTAAGTGACTTGCCCAAGGTCACAAGGAGCAGCATTGGAATTTGAACCCACAAACCTTAGGCTGTAGCTTTAACACTGTGAAGGCTCATCTTTTATATCAGATAAAGACCTTAACGGTCCATCCAGTCTGCCCTGTAATCCCATGCATTACAATTTCATGAAAATGTCTTTTTTCTTTGTTATTTCTGGGCCCTAGACCCGGTGCTGTCCTTAGGTTCCAACTACTGGATTTGCCATTGAAACTCACTCCAGCCTATCCAAACCATCTCCTCTGTACTCATCTCATCCCACACTTTTTTGAATCCCATCACCTCCCTCGAGAGGGCCTTGTGAGCCCCCCAGGACAGACAGGGAAAATGCTCGAAGTACCTGTATGTAAACCGCTTTGAGTGTGGTACTGTACACATCCCAGTCCCAGTCTCGTTCCCTTTTATCCACAATGAATGTAGGAATTGCTGTGGGGGAGGGGGATTACGGTGGGGGCTGTAACAAAATATTTAGTTTGTATTATTATTTAAATCTTTTTATTAAATTGGAATACACAATTTTTTAACGTGTATTGTTTATAGCATCTATAATTGTTTCAAATCAGCTTGAATGTTAAAACACCCCCCCCCCCCCAAACAAATGAGAAATACCACACATTGTGCACAGAATATAATCGGTAACCTATCGGCAGACAATATAAAAGACAGACTATGACAGGCTTATGTTCTTGTACCCCTTATAAAAATTAACAGATGGGTCTAAACGATGTGAATCAAAACATTGATTTATTTCCACCCATAGCCTAAGTGGTTTACATTCAGGTCCTCAAGCATTTTTCCCTGTCTTACCTGGGGGGCTCACCCTCTATCGAATGGACCTGGGGCAATGGGGGGATTGAGTGACTTGCCCAGGGTCATAAGGAGCAGTGTGGGATTTGAACCCACAACCTCAGGGTACATGTCTAGAGGGAAATGAGGGATCTGGGAGGAAGAGATTGAATATAGGAATCCCATACTGATAACAAATATATTTTTTTGCTTTAAAGAGGTCTTGGCACTGTTTGCTTAGTTTCTGTTTCCAAAAACTATGAAATTTCATGGCTACATTTGAGCTTAGTGAGGGGAGGAATGAGTGAGACTCATGAGCGTGTGTGTAGGGTTAACATATGTTTAATCTAATCTTTGGTTTATATACCGGGTCATCTCTCATGGGAGCTCGACTCAGTTTACAAGTAGTCAGGAGACCAGAATATGCATAAAATAAGGAGACGTAAGGAATAGTAGAGATGAATTTAGTCTCTTCTAAACGTAGATCTTGCAATGTTAGCAATTAGTAGATTCTGCAGGTAAACCATTTCGGTATTGTGAGAATAGCAGGGTTTTTAAGGTTTTCCGAAACAATTGCAATTGGTCGATCGTTCTAATAGAACCGGGAAGTCCATTCCAAATCTCTACCAACTTGAAAACAGAGGACGGATTGAGACATCAAGGTTTTACTTCCATTGCTTTTAGTAGAAGTAAAACCCGGATGTCTCAATCCGTCCCCCTTTTCATGGAGCCATATGGTAATCCAACGTGTGTGCAAGCCTGATGATGGGGGACGTCACTGAAACTCATGGATGTTTGTGATGAGGTTTATATGAAGAACTGAAACTTACGTACAATGGTTCTGTAATTTGAGCTATTTCATTTCTACCAACGGACCACTGTGAAGTGTTCATCTTGGGGGTGGGAGTCGGCTGTCTCTTTGAAGAGCATGTCTGTACTCCACTTCTCATTGAGGTCTCAGTGTTCGCTGCAGGATCGGAAGTGGGATCCGCGCTTAAGCAGTGAGGTTTTGGCACTGCAGAAGAAGTGGGGAGAGCCAGCAAGCTTGTTTGGTTTTGCTGAATGCTTGTTTTGATCCGAGTCTTTGAGGGGAAGGGAGGAAGGGTGGAAAAAGGGATTCAACTCAGATTTCTGGATACTGGAATGAACATGTTTCATATCCAAAGCTATTTCACACACGTTCATTAGGGTGTCCAGGAAGCCCAACTCATTGTGGCCCTTGAGGATTAGAATAACACTGCTCTAGTTAATAAGTTATAGCAATTTCTCTTGCTGAAGCTTAGGGGGCCTGTTTTGTCTTTTTGGATCTTAAGGTGTAGATTGAAGCTCTCCTAAGTCAGAGAGGCCCTTGATTGGAGTACCGTATATTCAACCACCCTGATATGCCCTCATGCATAAATATTTTAATCACTGCTCTTCAGGATCCTCAGCGGCACCACTTGGGGCTCAATACCATCTCATTGCCCCAAGCTTTACGTGTCAAAGTCTTCATCGGGTCCTATCTTAACTTAATTCAATCACTTTTTGCTTTTAGACTTTTGTTTTTATAGTTTTTATATATATTTATTTCAATATTTTTAAAAAAGCTATACTTAGCTTTTGTCATGTGGTCTCTGGCCCAGGGATTGTCATACCGACATGTTTCGCTATGAACTAGCTTTATCAAGGATAATCCCCATATATTAAAACGCCAGCAAACACGACCACTCTGCCTATATGGAGTAGCCATCTTGTATTGCAGTAGCGGGAGTGGTGGGGTTAGTGTATCCTGTCTGCGCTGTAAGATGGGTTATTCTCACTAGAGAATGACACGGGGACAAATTTTTCCCCTTCCCCCACAGGAACTCATTTTCCCGTTCCATCCCCGTAAGTTCTTTTCCTGTCCCTTCCCCATTCCTACAAGCTCCGTCCTCATCTGCACAAGCCTCAAACACTTGAAAATCATAAGTGTTCAAGGTTTGTGCTGTTAAGGCAGAGCTCACAGGAATTGGACCAGGAACAGTGATAAAACTTGCGGGGATGGGATGGGAAAAATTTGTCCCTGTGTCATTCTCTAATTCTCATCTCTGACTGCTCTGGGACTGTGGCACTAATGGGTCAAGTACGTTGGATCTCTAAGGAAAAGGAGGTGATAGTAGATGCCATGGTTAGGCAGACTGGAAAGGCCATGCGGTCTTCATCTGCCTTCATTTCTATATTTCTAGGGAGCTCTGTTCTATGTAATCAAACTTGCCGATAATTTGGATCTAAAATTCACTGGCTCTAATCGGGTTGGAGAAAAGATTTTGCACATATCCTCCCACCCTCACTGCTTAAGATTACAAAGCCTCTGGAGACAGGAAAATACCACACATGCGTGAATGTAACTTACCTTGAGCTACAACTGAGAAGACGTTGGCCAAACCCAACTAAAGAAATGACTCCAGCCCTTTGCCCTCATCTTCTTGTGGCTTGTTTTGCCTCGCAGGATATCTATCCGTCTGCCCAGTACCAGTGGGTCGGAGGGGATGCCTTTCCGGACCATTTCAGAATGGCTGGAGTCCATTAAGATGCAGCAGTACGCCGAACACTTCATGACCTCCCCGTTCAGCTCCATTGATAAGGTGATCCAGATGAGCAATGAGTGAGTATCTCCCACTCCTCCTGTCTGGTGATTGGTCCTTGGGAACTAAATTTTCACAGTGACAGTGTGTGATTTTCAGGACGTTGGCCCTAACTAAACCACAGTTTAAAAAACAGGAAAAGTAAATCACCTCTTAAACCAAACATCCCGTCCAAGGATGCAGCAATGAAGGGAGAAGGCAACATTTCCCTTTGCTTGGTGCCTGGGACTTTGGCGGACCTGTGGTCACTGAAATGTGCAAGGATTAAGTGCAAGTTAGGCACTCTACAGGGTGATTGTGGGAGAAAAGGCTAAAGCAGCTAGGGCTCTTCAGCTTGGAGAAGAGATGGCTCAGAGGGGACATGAGAGAGGTCTATAAAATACTGAGTGGAATGGAAAGGGTAGATGTGAATCACTTGTTCACTCTTTCCAAAAATACTAGGACTAGGGGACATGCGATGAAGCTACTAAGTAATAGATTTAAAACAAACCGGAGAAAATAATTCTTCACCCAACGTGTAATGAGACTGCCGGAGAATGTGGTGAAATCAGTTAGCTTAGCGGGGTTTTAAAAAGGTTTGGATAATTTCCTAAAAGGGATGTCCATAGGCCATTATTGAGCTGGCTTGGGGAAATCCACCGCTTATTCCTAGGATAAGCAGCATAAAATCTATTACACTTTGTGGGATCTAGCTAGGTAATTGGGACTTGGTGGCAACTGGGGCTTGATGGACCTTCGATCTGTCCCAGTATGGCAATTCTTAGAGTGCCATTCTTCAAGCTTCGTCAGGTCTTTCTTCATGTTATTCACACCATCTACTCTATTCCAGATATTTGTATCACCCGCAAAGAGACAAATCTTACCCGACAACCCTTCAGCAATATTGTTTATGAAAATGTTAAAAAGAACAAAACCTTGAGGCACACCACTGGTAACCTCCCTTTCCTCAGAGCGATCTCCACTGATCACTACCCTCTGTCGCCTTCCACTCAACCAGTTCCTGACCCATCCCGAGGGCACTCAATTTATTTATTAGACGTCTGTGTGGAACACTGTCAAAGGCTTTGCTAAAATCTAAATACCCCACATCTAGCGCACATCCTCTATCCAATTCTCTGGTCACCCAGTCAAAGAAATTGATCAGATTTGTCAACGCCAGTCTCCTAGTCATCACGTCTATCAGAAATCAGATGTGAGAAATGGACAGGTGTGGGTGGGAGGGAAGGAGACATGCCCTGCACTGGGAGATGTGGAGGCTGGGAAGAAGCAGCATTTGGGAAAATTATTAATGCCTGCTCCCTGATGAGAGCCAGAGGGAAAGACGTAAAGAGAGAAGCCACCTGTAGTGGCTCCCCAATGAGGAAGGTGTAAGGATAAGCACTCGGAGACGCCTAATCCCTTCTCTTGTGTGTTTGGTTTTCTAGGGACATTAAGAAGATTGGCATCCGGTTACCGGGACACCAAAAACGAATTGCTTTCAGTATCCTAGGTCTGAAAGAACAAGCCCACACCATGGGGCTTGCCATCTGAGGATCAGCATGAAGGAATCTCACTACCCAAAAAATACTTGAAATGAAGAATATTTGGAGGTTTGGACAGGCTGTCGGCCAGGAGCCTCCGAGGAGAACCAAGAGCCAAGAATGTGTGAGACTCATCACCAGCACTGCCTTCAGAGGAGGCCCAGCTCTTCCGTGTAAATAGATTGTACAGCAGTTTTTATATACCTTTCATGGACTAAATTGTTATTTATTTCAATTTATTTCTTTATTTGTTGTATATTCACTCAGCTCTGTGGCGAGATATGCCAGAGCTGTGCGGGGTGTTGCCAGGGCCTTGCCTTTCTCAGAAGGGCGTCCATGGACAGGTTCACGAATCGTTTCTGCGGTTTTTCCAGTACAGGTGGATTTGCACATCAGGCTGAGTCAGAATGGGCCGAAGGCCTTGCTTCCTTCCTAATTACTCCTTCCACCCCAAACACACAACGTTCAGTCCCTGAAGATTTTGGGATTTGAGAAAAATCCCAAAAGATTTTGGGATTTGAGACGTAGTGAATCCTGACCCGAGTGGCCTAGACAGAGGGGTTCACCAAAGCCAACATCAGTCAAGAGGAATTCAAGGGTTGACGTGAGAGGTTGTTCTGTCCCTAAGCGCAGCTGATTTACTTTTGATTTTCTTGCACTAATCTTCCTCCTGATGAAGGAAGAGTTTTAATGTGGCAAAATCCTCCGTAAAATCACTGCTCTAAAGGGTAAGTGTTGGGAGGTGCACAGAACATGTGCAAAACAGCAAAATCAGAAATTGCTCCCGATTTAAAAAAAAAAAAAAAAAATCCTACAAAACACACTAAGGGTCTCTTTATCAAGTCACTTTAGGTTTTTTATCATCGACCACTGCGGTAAAAGCTCCGACACTCGTAGGAATTCTTTGAGAATTGGAACTTTTACTGCAGCGGTCGGCAAAAAAACCCCCCAAAAACGCTAACCTTGGCTTGATAAAAAGGGGGCCTGAATTTTGGAGCATTTTTTTTCCTTCCATTTTTTTACAGCTGAATCTTGATTTTCGCTCTGGCCCGGAGTAAAGATTCTGGCAAAGATTCCTGGTAGCTCAAATGGGCCTGGAAATCATTACCCTCCACCCCCCCCCCCCAAAAAAAAAAAAAAAATAAATATAAATTCCTTAGCGGTCCTAGTGGATCTGGAAACTTCTCCTACAAAGACATTTCTGGTGGCCCAAATGGGGCTGTGGTTTTAGTTCTGTGATCTGTTAGGGTGGGCTGGGCCTAGATCTGCCAGGGAGATAGTGTGCTAAGGACGGGGGAAGGCTACTGTCACTGTGGTTGTACTTGATAGCCAACAAGGATGAACCTGCTTAGGCCTTGAGCTAGCCGGGGGTCCTGCAGTTCCCTAGGTAAGCCATTGAGGAAGTCGGGCAGCTAGTTGGGGGGGAGGAGGAAGGCTGGGCCTCAGCTAGCAAAGAACCCATACCCACCTCGCGGGTTTAGCATTTGGGCTATACCCCATGCACTGGTTCATTTTGAAGAAAGATGACTGCGGTGAGGGAAAGCGGTTTTGTATCCGAATATTTTTATAAGGGGAGATCAGTGCCTTACATATGCCGTTGTGTGTATGCGCAAGTTCTGGCCCCTGCGTGGCCCTATAATACTTCTCTTACCATATTTAATTTATTCCTTCTTGTGGAGACTCGCTTTTCTCCCTCTCCCAAACGGTCTTCCCTTGAAGGACACACCCCTGCTCTTCTCTCAGTGTTATTCTTTAGTTTAAACTTAATAATAATTTATTTTTATATTTATTGATGGAACATCAGAAACAATATTCCACTTTCACAGAAATTGTCATTCAGAAATAAATCTGCAAATAGCTGAAAAAGAGAAAGCCGATGGTTGTGTTTTCTTTAGACTTGTATGTTACGAATCTATATGTGATGATATGTTTGTTGGGCAAATTGAGACACTTTTTAAATCTAGAAACAGTTGGGTCAGGGGGGGTTGGAGAGGTTAATTGAGACTCTGCTGTTCAGTAATACGAAAGTCAGTCAAATTCAATAATAAAGATTGATTTCAAGTAAGTCTAGAAACAGAAACTTGTAAATAGCACCGTGAAGAGTCAACACATGTCATCGATTATATGGCTCCAGTTTCTTAAGAATTAGGATGTAGACCACACTTCGTACTTTGATATTGTCTGGCATTTAGATCTTATCTCTTATTTGATTACCTTTTATCAAGCTGCATTAGGGTTGAAGCTTTTACCACAGTGGCCTGCAGGAAGATGTGGCTGATTGGTTGAGGATGTGAGATCAAATCCCACTGCTGCCACTTTGAATGTCAGCTTTAAAATGCCAAAATGACCAAAAGGCAGCGTACAAGTCCCCCTTCCCTTGAAAAAAGGGGGCCTTGATGTTTGTCAGACTTCTTTATCGGACTATGTGGGAATTTCCTGAAACTAGAGTACCAAAAAAAAAAAAAAATCTAGAAACCAAATGGCAGCAGAAGGTAAGCTTAGTTCGACCAGTCTGCTCATCCGCACCGGCAGCCCAGTCTCCACAACCACTTTCTGTCCCTTGGAGATGCTCGGTGCTTTCTTGAATCTACAGTCATGTGAAAAAATAAGGACACCCCATAATATTCAGTTCTTTCTTAAGAAATGTTCACATATCGCTGTCAAATCTTTTTTTTTTTTAATTATTTATCTCTGGGAAAAAAAGGTGATGTAATTGCAGGTAAACAACAAAGATTTTCCTTGATTTACTCATGAAACAAGATATCCATAAAAATGTGTATTCTAACTGAGGAATAAATTAGGACACCCTACACCCCAATAGCTAGCGTTACCCCCTTTGGCTGAAATAACTGCAGTCTCTGACTTCTCTGAGGAAAGTTTGGCCCACTCCTCAATGCAGAATTCTTTCAGTTGTGAGATGTTTGAGGGGTTTCTTGCATGTACAGCCCGTTTCAAATCACCCACTACATCTAGGGCTTTGACTCAGCTCAACCAATTCAGAGCAGGGCTTTTAGGGGGTGAGGCGAATCCTCTGAAGACCCTGACCACACGCCACTGGTGCTCAGGGACAGTGTGATAGCACTCATGTTTTGAATTGATGGTCTGACGTTTGGAAAATAGCGAGTGGATCGGAACATAATGTCCACCAGCTGCCACCTGTCATTATAGCTTTCCTTTTCCATCACAGCTAAGTTTCACATTTATTTTGGCAAAAGCCATGAAATTAAACATTCCTCCCCTTTCACCCCCTGCAGGAGTAACTGGGACTGAAACCAGCTAATAGGATGAATTCAACTCCATCAAAGCATAACCTCTAATGGCTTTGCTCAATCTGTTGCCAATGAAATCACAATTGGGCAGAGACTCAAGAGAACAGCATCCTGGGTTATGGATAAAGCCTTCAAATATCTGGGAATATTCAGAGTACGATTACTGCCATGGGGGGTGTTCGAAGCTAAGAAGAGGTCCTATGTGGAATGTGGCTGGGAGCCGTTTTGGGTGAAGTAGAACTTGTAGCATCTAGAGCTTTCTAGGTCGTCATGTTTCCACCTGAAGGCTTTTACTCCAGGGCCTTGCCACTATGAGAGGGTGGGAAGATTTTATAAGATCCCCCTTCTCTAAGGTTACCATATGGCTCCGGAAAAAGGAGGACGGATTGAGATATCTGGGTTTATTTTCAGTGGAAGTAAAACTCTGATGTCTCAATCCGTCCTCTTTTCTGGAGCCATATACCCTACCCTTATTAATTCCTTATTTTTCAACTTTTTATCCATTGCATGTGAAGTGAGTCTCCATCACTTTTAAGAGCTCTGGGGTTCCAAAATGAGAAATGAGGTGCAGTCACTGTTGATTCAGGCTTTTGCAAGCTAGTAATGATTTAATTCTAAGTCAGTTGGGTCAGACCTATGGTCCATCAAGCCCAATAGCCCGTTCTCATGATGGCTAATCCAGGTCACTAGTACCTGGCCAAAACCCAAGGTGTAGCAATATTCCATGCTACTGATCCAGGGCAAGCAGTGGCTTCCCCCATGACTTTCTCAATAACAGACTATGGACTTTTCCTCCAGAAAACTGTTCAAACCTTTCTTAAAACCAGCTACGTTATCCGCTCTTACCATAACCTCTGGCAACGCGTTCCAGAGCTTAACTATTCTCTGAGTGAAAAAAAATTTCCTCCTATTGGTTTTAAAAGTATTTCCCTGTAACTTCATCGAGTCTTTGTAATTTTTGACAGAGTGAAAAATCGATCCACTTGTCCTCGTTCTATTCCATTCAGGATTTTGTTGACTTCAATCCTATTTCCCCTCAGCCGTCTCTTTTCCAAGCTGAAGAGTCCTAACCGTTTTAGTCGTTCCTCATACGAGAGGAGTTCCATCCCCTTTACCATCTTGGTCGCTCTTCTTTGAACCTTTTCTAGTGCCACTATATCTTGAGATGAGACCAGAATTGAACGCAATACTCCAACTGAGGTTGCACCAAGGAGCGATACAGGGGCATTATGACATTCTTAGTCTTGTTAATCATCCCTTTTTTAATAATTCCCAGCATTCTGTTTGCTTTTTGGCCGCCGCACTTTGGACAGAAGGTTTCATCGTCTTGTCTACAATGATACCCAGATCCTTTTGGGCGCTAACCCCCAAGGTGGACCCTAGCATCCGGTAACTGTGATTCAGGTTATTCTTTCCTTTGTGCATCACTTTGCATTTGTCCACATTAAATTTCATCTGCCACTTGGACGCCCAGTCTTCCAATTTCCTAAGGTCCGCCTGCAATTTTTCACAATCTGCATGCGTTTTAACAACTTTGAACAGTTTAGTGTCATCTGCAAATTTAATCACTTCACTCATCGTTCCAATTTCCAGATCATTTATAAATAAGTTAAATAGTAACCGTCCTAGTACAGACCCCTGTGGCACTCCACTGTTTACTCTTCTCCATTGAGAAAAATGACCCTTTAACCCTACCCTCTGTTTTCTATCCGATAACCAATTCCTTATCTACAACTGAACTTTGCCACCTATCCCATGACTCTTTAATTTTCTCAGGAGCCTCTCGTGAGGAACTTTATCAAAGGCTTTCTGAAAATCTAGATACATTCTATATCAACCAGCTCACCTTTATCCACATGTTTATTCACACCTTCAAAAGCCAAGCAAATTTGTGAGGCAAATTCTTCCTTGGCTGAACCCATGTTGACTCTGTCTCATTAAGCAAAAGTAACTGTAAGAACAGAAACTACATCAGATTCCATGACCAAGCTCTAAACTATGTCCCACCTTTAAGCCCATGTCCAAGCTCGGGGGGGAATTCTCACCCACTTCTGAGCCTATGTCCAAGCTAGGAGCCAGTGACCCATCTCTGAGCCTATGCCCAAGATGGCAGCCAGTGACTCACCCCTCAGTCCATGTCTAAGCTGGGGGGGCCTGTGACCCACTTCTGAGCCTATGTCCAGGCTAGGAGCCAATGACTCACATCTGAGCCTGTGTCTTAAGTTGGTAATCTGCAGTTCATTTCTGAATCCATGCCCTTGATCTCTGCTTGATAAGGAAAGTCTGCTCTCTTTTGTCTTGTAGTATAAGAGAGGAAGATGCTCTGATTGGCAGCTCAGCATGGGATGCACGTCATGTGTGTTATGCTTTGAACATATTACACATAGGGCAGCATTTGGAACATTCATTTCTGAAGACTTTCTTAGCCATCATCACTTACCTTTATTGGAGGAGGGGGTGGAGGGAGAATAATTCTCTCTATCACTGTCTCTATGGGGAGAGGTTCTCGCTGCTGAGGCCTGTTTGGTCTGGCTGAGGCCTCTTCCACTACTTTCATCAAATGCCCTGGGACTTTTCATTTGGAGGCAGAAAGCGAGATGGGGAGGGGTCCTCAGTGATGGACATTCTCACTGGCCCCGCTTGTGGCCCTACTGAGGGTGGCGGGGCTGCCATTTCAACTTTTCCTTTCTACATCCCGTTCCTCCTCCTGTGATTCAGCCCTTCCCTCTCCTGGATTTAAGCTGACAAGAGTTTATTTGTTTAAGCTGTAGTTTAAGCTGGGAAGGCCTCCCACAGCCTCAAAAACTTTAATAGGGAGCTGATTTGTTTTGGCTGCGACACTGGAGCCTGTTTTGCATGGCTCAGGATTCTGGGAGCCTGAGCTCTCTGTCTACCATCTTTCATCTAGAAGAAATGCCATTATTGTTTGATCTCTTGCTCATGGGTCAGAGTTACATCTGAAACGCTCTTCCGGAGCCTGTTATAGGGGAAAACACCCTCCAGGGATTCAAGACAAAGTTAGACAAGTTCCTGCTGAACCAGAATGTACGCAGGTAAGGCTAGATTCAATTAGGGCACTGGTCTTTGACCTAAGGGCTGCCGTGGGAGTGAGACCACTGGTCTGACCCAGCAGCGTCAATTCTTATGTTGTTAGAAGCTCTGAGCCTATGTCCTAGGTGGGGGGACCTGGGGCCTACCCTGAGCTCTCTTTGGGGATATTTCTATATAGTGGGCCAAAAGTTAGGCATCTAATTTTTGGATGGCAAACAGAAGTTAATGGTAATTAGGTGTCAAAACCCGGGGGGGGGGGTGGAGGGGGAATGGTATTTGTGCATCTAAGTGTTGAAGCATCGTAACTGCAGAGCCGATGTTCACATGGGTGGGTCATGGGCAACGCTCCCTCTAAGGATTGGCCGGGTGTGTGCAAGTTTTTTCTCATGTGAGCAACAAGTTCTGAAAACCAACAGATTTGTCGGTACACCGTCAAAAGCGTACCAGACTTTGGCGTGCTTGCAATCCTGCAGCGACATTTACACGCAGAACATATGTGTGCCACCGCTTCTGCTTTTACAAGTCCTCATGCTCCTGTTGGGGTTGTTTTTTTGGGGGGACCCCCCCCCCCCAAGTACACTGATAACTCCTGTTTTCCTTTCTGTTTTCACAGTTGGGGAGTTTTCAGTATAGTGGGGGGTTCCCCCCCACACACACCCCCAACAGGAGTGCGAGGACTTGTAAATGTAGGGGGGTCCCCCCACACACCCCTCACAGCACTAACGGAAAGGCTCAAAAGCAGAGGAAACGGTGGCGCGCATATGTCACCGCACCATAGTCCGGCACGCTTTTGACAGGTCACCGATTTTCCAGATTTGCATCACTCACGTGCTCCGTGTAGAGCAGGGGTGTCAAAGTCCCTCCTTGAGGGCTGCAATACAGTCAGGAATTCCCTAATGAATATGCATGAGATCTATTTGCATGACCTGCTTTCATTGTATGTTAATAGATCTCGTGCATATTCATTGGGGAAATCCTGAAAACCCGACTGGATTGTGGCCCTCGAGGAGGGACTTTTGACACCCCTGACTTAGAGGGAAAATAGGTCATGGGCCTTACAACTAATTCAGGGCGTGCTTTATTGAATACCGTCAGGCGCCCAATTACTGCATTTAGAAGCTGACATTCACATCTGCCATAGAGCAAGCGTAAGTGCTGACACCTGAGTTTTAATGCGTAATTGCCGACTTCTGCTACGTATCCTGTAATGCTTTAGGAGTACAAATTTGCTCTCTAGATTTTGGACCCCTAACCTACATAGAAACATAGAAACATAGAAATAGACGGCAGATAAGGGCCCACGGCCCATCTAGTCTGCCCACCTTAATGTCCCTCCCCTACCTTTGCCCTGTGAATAGATCCCATGTGCCGATCCCATTTGGCCTTAAAATCAGGCACGCTGCTGGCCTCAATCACCTGTAGTGGAAGACTATTCCAGCGATCAACCACTCTTTCAGTGAAAAAGAATTTCCTGGTGTCACCTCGTAGTTTCCCGCCCCTGATTTTCAACGGATGCCCTCTTGTTGTCGTGGGACCCTTGAAAAAGAAGATATCTTCCTCCGCCTCGATGCGGCCCGTAAGATACTTGAACGTCTCGATCATGTCCCCCCTCTCTCTGCGCTCCTCGAGCGAGTATAGCTGTAATTTGTCAAGCCGTTTTTCGTATGGTAGATCCTTGAGTCCCGAGACCATCCGGGTGGCCATTCTTTGCACCGACTCCAGTCTCAGCACATCCTTGCGATAATGCGGCCTCCAGAATTGCACACAGTATTCCAGGTGGGGCCTCACCATGGATCTATACAATGGCATAATGACTTCCGCCTTACGACTGACGAAACCCCTTCGTATGCAGCCCATGATTTGTCTTGCCTTGGACGAAGCCTGCTCCACTTGATTGGCAGACTTCATGTCGTCACTGTCGATTACCCCCAAGTCTCGTTCTGCTACCGTTTTTGCTAGGATCTCGCCATTAAGGGTATAAGACTTGCATGGATTCTGGCTGCCCAGGTGCATAACTTTGCATTTTTTGGCATTGAAGTTGAGTTGCCATGTCCTAGACCATCGCTCCAGTAGGAGTAGGTCGTGCATCATGTTGTCGGGCACTGAATCTTCGTCTGTTGTGCATTTGCCCACTACATTACTCAGTTTGGCGTCATCGGCGAATAATGTTATTTTACCTCTAAGCCCTTCTGCCAAGTCTCTTATAAAGATGTTGAATAGGCTTGGGCCCAAGACTGAGCCCTGTGGTACTCCACTAATCACCTCCGTCATTTTGGAGGGGGTGCCGTTCACCACCACCCTTTGGAGCCTACCTCCAAGCCAGCTCCCAACCCATTTCGTCAATGTGTTACCTAATCCTATAGAACTCATCTTGCTCAGTAACCTGCGGTGTGGTACGCTATCGAATGCTTTGCTAAAGTCCAGGTACACGATGTCCAGGGACTCCCCAATATCCAGCTTCCCCGTTACCCAGTCAAAGAAGCTGATCAGGTTGGATTGGCAGGATCTCCCCTTAGTAAATCCATGTTGTCGGGGATCCCGTAGATTCTCCTCATCCAGGATCTTATCTAATTGGTGTTTGATTAGAGTTTCCATTAGTTTGCTCACTATCGATGTTAGACTCACTGGTCTGTAGTTTGCTGTCTCCATCTTTGAGCCTTTCTTGTGGAGTGGAATGACGTTAGCCGTCCTCCAGTCCAACGGGATGCTGCCTGTACTAAGGGAGAGGTTGAAGAGCGCGGACAGTGGCTCCGCCAAGACATCACTCAGCTCCCTAAGCACCCTGGGGTGCAGGTTGTCCGGCCCCATTGCTTTGTTAACCTTGAGCTTTGACAGCTCACCGTAGACACAGCTGCCTTTATAGAATTACTCCTTTAGGTGCTATCAACATATGATACATGGTGCAGCACATGATGGGAATTGAAGTTCAAGTGTTATCAATAAATAATATTGCTTCTATTCTGGTTTCAATGATCAGAAATCTGGGATAACAATCTCTCTTTCTTACCACATGTCAACATATTAATCAAAAAGTCTTTTGGGAAACTCAGAAGGTTAAGAAGATATTTTGAATATCATCCGTTCCGTTTACTGGTGCAATCGTTATTCATGTCATTATTGGACTGTCCTAAATCAATAATTTTAAAGAAAACCCCTCAAAATACAGCTATAAGACTAATTTTCAATCTGAAGAGTGATAGGATCATACCTTATCTATTAGAGCTGTGCTGGCCTCCAGTGGAAGCTAGGATCCATTATAAATTCTGTATATTGTTCAAAACTCGCTTTGGGGATATTCCAGATTATATACCTCTACTTTTTAAATTCTTCAAAAAGTCAACTTTGAATTTAAGGCAAAACCATACCTTTTGTTTTCCTACTAATAAAAATAAATGCACTAGGATTTTCAATTCAACCTGGGCTTATCAAGCAGCCAAACTGGAAAACTCTACCTAGTAGAATCAATCAACAAATTAAGAGTTTCAAAAAAGATATAAAGCCCTCTCTGAAGAATTTGTACTTCAAAAGGTAAGATAACTCTTCCTAATGTTGTATTAGTTTCATTTATTTTTTGTAAACCACTGTGAGCTTCCATGAGGTATTGGCGGTATCTAAATAAAGATTGTACCGTATTGCACACTGCAGCCTGTGCCATATGTGTGTGTTATGCTATGAACCCTTGGCAAGGCAATTGGTTTCCTGCAGCCCTCACTGGGCCAAGAGTTAGACATTCTGTGATCCATTAACATAAATTAACATCAGTTTCAAATTTCCTGATGTAAATAAAAGAGAGTCTTTACAGAAATACTTCTAATTTAGAACTTTGTTTTGAAAAGAAAATAAATGCGTCAACATTCGACCAGGGTGGTGAGTGGTTTTTGAAATACCAGCTCTGGTGTTTTGAGCAGCGGTAACTGGTCTTTCACACGTGTGAGCGTGGTGCCAGTTTCTGAGGTGCCCTGTGGGCTGGTCATACGATTAAATTTGAAAACACAAAAGTCTTGGAGAAAGAAGATCGCTGGTGCCCGAGAAGACTCAAAGAGGCAATAGAGATACCAAGAGCTCTCTATAAGCAAAGCACGGCAACCATTCATCCAAAAGAAATTGAGCGAGAAAGGACTGAATATGAGCTCAGAAAATCCTCCCTCCCCAGAAATCACAACTGGCCAGTCAATGTCCAGCCTCTTTTCCGCCAGAATTTAAAGTCATCTCCAACAGACTTTCCTATCAAAATTCAAATTTGTTTTTTCTCGCCAAAATTCTAATTTGTGACCAATGGATTTTTTTTACCTCAATCCCCAGCCAGTCGTTTGAGGACCCTCTAAGTATAATGACATACTGCAGACCTCACAACACACCCTGAAGAAAGCCACAGCATGAAGGCTGAAATGTCGGTTCTACCTATGCAGACACGGTGAGATCCGGACAATTGCAACCTGCTCGATGCGTGCATATGTGTGATGTCATCGAGTTGCATCCACGGATGACCTCCAGATGCAGCCCCGAGCTCAATGGTTTTCAAAACCTGGAAAAAGTGCCGGGTTTTGAAAACACGTCCTCTAAAAAGAGGACGTGCCCGGGTAAATCTAGACATCTGGTAATCCTACACCAACCCATTTGAGACTTGGCCCACCCAACATTGTGGCACTCTTTCTAAGACTGGTGGAGAACAGCTGAAGAGGGGCACTCTTTTGCCCCCCCCCCCCCTTCTACGCATTCTCGTTTTTTGTACATGAACTGGTTGATTTGCCATGAAAGTCAGCAGCTCACAAGCGGAATGATTCCAGTGGCTCAGGTGACAAAGTCACAGCCCAAAGCTCCCAGTCCCAATGTGGTTTCCCTTTACCCCCTCCCCGCAAAGGGCACCATGAGCAGTGGTGATAGGGCAAGAGCGAGATTCCAAGTCAGAACTGTTTAAGTCTTTTGGTTTTTAATCTAAAATATAAGTATGCCATCAATTAAAATCACTATAACTCAGAAGCTAATAAGGATGGCTAAGTCTTATTTCTGTAGTTGCTTTCAGACATACACCTCATTGTACAGTGAAGGCAGCGGAGGTTAATGGAGAATGTCTGGGAGCTGCGGACGGTGAAGCTCAAGGAATCTCATTTACTGGGGTCATGAGCCTGGAATCTTCTCGCATGCCTTTTCTCAGGAATCTCAGGAAACGTACATTCCTTCAGAAGATGCCTCAGAAACAGAGTTTAATTACTGCCGGTTAAAAGAGAACCCACAAAGGCAGAGTGAGGTTGATAAATGTTCAAAGACCCAAGCCTAGACGTGGAAAGGCCTCATCCTCAAGCAAGAGCTCCAGGGTAGAGAATGACACGGGGACAACTTTTTCCCCGTTCCCGCAGGAACTCAATTTCACCATCCCTGCGAGTTTTGTCCCTGTCCCTGTCCCTGCCCCATCCTTGTAAGCTCTATCTTAAACGCACAAGCCTCGAACACTTATGATTTTCAAGGGTTTGAGGCTTGTGCAGATGAGGATGGAAGGAACTTGCAGGAATGGGGCAGGGACAGGAAAAGAACTCGTGGGGACGGGAAAATGAGTTCCCGCGGGGACGGGGAATAATTTTGTCCCCGTGTCATTTTCTACTCCAGGGCTTGTCCTTCCAATCTCATGGTTCTCACCTCCAGTCTCCTGAAGTCGGTTGTTTTCAGAATATGCCAACTGGATTCTTAGATTGAACATCTGCAAATATCTCATGCATGGTGGATAGCCTGAGAGCCCAAACACGTTAGGGTTTAAAAGAGACTGAACTACAGCCTCTTAAACCAAGTTAGCAAAATTCCCTCCAAGGAAAGCAGGTGCAGGAAGGTTTGGAACCCTATCCAGACACTGTGGCTGAAGAAACTTACCAACTTCTTTCAAGACAAGCAGCAGAGAGTGGTTCTCGGAGGGGGAGGGATTGTTGGAGACTGTCACGAGGGACTGGAATCTGGCTATAAACTTCCTTTTTAAAGAGAGGGCAGCTATGGCTTTTTCTTTCCCAGGCACCATTAAAAATGACCTGTTTACAGAATCCGGCAGGGGGATTGTTTGACTTGGTCTCAGGCCCACAAGAGAAGCAGAGTGCAGCGCAGATTCCAGACGCCAGCAACGAAATGAACCAAACCCCTTGGACTGCTCATCCCAAAGCTGGGATGCTTCATTTCTGAAGCCTCCAGTGGAAGACTTTGAAGCTTCACTCCCAGCCTCCTTTTGGGCAACACAGAAACATAAGACATGACTGCAAATGAAGACCATTCGGCCCGTCCACGTCAACAGCTCAGTCCTAAGATCCCTTCCTCTCCTCCAGAGATGTCAAGTGCTTGTCCCATGTGTTCAGATACAAATTCATGTCTACGCATTCCGCTCCACTCGGTATTTCAGTGGTGTGCCCTGAAGAAATTCCGGGTGTGCCATGAGAAATTCCAGAATTCTATTTCGGCCCCTTTTATTAAGCCACGTTAGGGTTTGGTTTTGTTTTTATTACAAGTTTCAAGTTTTATTGATTTTGATATACCAACCATCAAATTAATATCTGGCCGGTTAACAATCGGATTAAAAAGATAGGGAAAACTGAGAAAAATAAAAATTGGTAGATTAATAATAATGTGTGAACATAAAAAAGACATTTACCAGACATACTGGAAAGTGAGGGTAGAATAAAGGGATGGGTAAAGTTACATATTTGAGAAGAAAGAAGGAGATAGTAGGGTTTGGATAATACATAAAGGGAGGGGTTGCTTTGTCAAAGAGATTGTTGTGAATAGGAAGAGAAAGAATAATGGTTCTAAAGATTATTAAATGCATCACAGAATAGGAAAGTTTTTAGATCAGTCTTAAATTTGTCAAGTCGTAGTTCATCACGGAGATGCTGTGGTAGGGAGTTCCAGTTACTGCCAAGTTTACTTTTCGTGTATAATAGAAATCTTTTAAGGAGGGGATGAGAAGAAGTTTTTGGTCGGTTGATCTTAGGGTGCGTGGAGAACTTTGAGGAATGAGAAGTTTATCTAGGAACGAGGGCAGATGATAGAGTTTTATTTTAAAGGAAAGTAAAATGATTTTATAGGTGATGCGATGAGTGACAGGAAGCCAATGTTCTTTTTTTAAAAGAGGAGTGACATGGTCATATTTACCTATTTTATATATAAGTTTTATTGCAGTATTTTGTATTAGTTGTAGGCGTCTGATTTCTTTTTGTGGGAGACCAACTGCTGCGGTAAGTTTCACCACTCACAGAATTCTTATGAACATCGAAGCTTTTATCGCAGTGGCTGGTGATAAAAAAAACCCTAACGCAGCTTGGAAAAAAGGGGGCCTTTATTTTTACAAATTCCCTTCATGAGTATACACTAGAATAGATGACCTGTATGTTGCGTATGCAAGAGTGTCAATTTTATAAGTGCCTTTGTGCGTAGGGATAGAACCGCCCAGACAAGCATGATTCTTATCCTAATCAAGGCTTTGTTACCGTTTGGATCTTCTTATCTTTGCAAACTTGAATTTTCAGCTCTGACAGAAATTAAATTTTAAAAAGAGAACGACTGCTGATGGTGGATGATGAAATGCATATTTACTTGTCAACTATCAAGCTGCATTTTGAGTTAATTTGCACTCAAAAACAAGCTCATCCATCGCATTGAAAAGCAATTCTATTCTATCTACTTTAGTTTCATCGTTGTTACAATAACCCATACATAGCTTAACATAAGAGTTGCCATACTGGGACAGACCAAAGGTCCATCAAGCCCAGTATCCTGTTTCCAACAGTGGCCAGTCCAGGTCCCAAGTACTTGGCAAGATCCCAAGAAAAAAACTTTTATGCTGCTTATCCTAGGAATAATAATAATGGCTTATGGACTTCTCTTTTAGGAAATTATCCAAACTTTTTAAAACCCTGCTATGCTAACAACTTTCTCTACATTCTCTGGCAACAAATTCCAGAGTTTAATTACCCATTAAGTGAAGAAATATTTTCTCTGGTTTCTTTTAAATCTACTTAGTAGCTTCATCACTTGCCCCCTAGTCCTAGTATTTTTGGAAAGAGTAAACAAGCGATTCAAATCTACTCATTCCACTCCATTCATTATCCTATAGACCTCGATCATATCTCTCCTGAGCCGTCTCTTCTCCGGATTTAATTTTTTGTTAGTTTTGCAATTTTACCACTTCAATTATAATGTGCCATGAAAAAACATTTGCTCTGTTTAGTGTGCCGGAATTAAAAAAAGGTTTGAGAGACACTGCAGTATTTTATAGACCTCTGTCACATCTCCCACCAGCTGTCTCCTCTCCAGGATGAAAAGAGCCGTCGCTTCTTGAACCTCCTGTTAGATTTATATCTTAATTGTACAGCAAAGCTCCAGGAGAAATACAAGCTATTATAAGTAGACTATCTGATGGAGAATTGTGAATAACTCTCTGACTAATAAGAGGGGAGATGGATCTGTCAGTCCTCATCAGGCACCCTTCGTTCCTTTTTTTAATATATATTATTAATTTTCAAGAAAAAAGAATTCAACACAAGTGAATACAAAAATAATCAACAGCAAAGAAAACCCCAGCAATCAACCCACCACCCGCCCCAACCACTACACACAATCAGACATCCAAACAGCAATCCAGCTCCAGTGTGACACTACACAGGAAAATTCATACATTTAACAAATGACTTCGAGCCCTGGGAGTTAAAGGCTTTTCGACTGTCCTTTTAAGGATATTTTAAACTTCGCTTAGTCCCGTCCTTTTCTATTTTCCTGTTCTCCGTTCTTTCCTTTTACAATATTGTACTTCTCCCCGTTGCTTTTGCGCCAGTCTGGTAAGTTCTGTTTCATCAGTCATGTACTGTTTGCTGTCCTTTATTTTGGCTAATTATTCGCATTACGCTTGCTTTGATTGTACAACCGCCTTGAAATAATTGATAAGGCGGCATAAGAAATTTTTAATCGACTCGGGTGGCCCCCATCTGGTCGGATCCTTCCTGTCCTGAGAAAATTGTGATTGTCCGCAATGGCTGCCCGTGAGGCCTTCCTGTTTGTCCCAAGACATATCCCGATTGTGGTGTCAGCCTCCAGGAGCTTCACTCCATGTCCTGGAAAGGTTAGAGATGTACAATGGAAGGAGGTTTCTAGGGCTCCGGGCACAATTCGATTACGACCAAGTCAGAGTCGTAAGGAAAATGGTAAAACCAGAGGACATAATTTGAGGTTGAGGGGTGGTAGATTCAGGGGCAATGTTAGGAAATTCTACTTTACGGAGAGGGTGGTGGATGCCTGGAATGCGCTCCCGAGAGAGGTGGTGGAGAGTAAAACTGTGACTGAGTTCAAAGAAGCGTGGGATGAACACAGAAGATTTAGAATCAGAAAATAATATTAAAGATTGAACTAGGCCAGTTACTGGGCAGACTTGTACGGTCTGTGTCTGTGTATGGCCGTTTGGAGGAGGATGGGCAGGGGAGGGCTTCAATGGCTGGGAGGGTGTAGATGGGCTGGAGTAAGTCTTAACAGAGATTTCGGCAGTTGGAACCCAAGCACAGTACCGGGTAAAGCTTTGGATTCTCGCCCAGAAATAGCTAAGAAGAAAAAAAAAAAAAAATTTTAATTGAATCAGGTTGGGCAGACTGGATGGACCATTCGGGTCTTTATCTGCCGTCATCTACTATGTAGAGTCCCCTGATAAGAGCAGGATGCAGGGATGGTGCGACTTTTGTTCACTAGATCAACTTTTGGGGTTTCCTAACTGGATTCTTTTCAAAAGGGACTCAATGTAAGTTGCTTTAACTAGATGTTGTATAATGTATCATATTCTCACCTTAAAACTTGCGGGAAAGAGAAGCGGTATCTCAGATTATGAAATCAAATCAAACCAGAGCCTTGAAAGCTGGAGGGAGTGAAGCTGGTGCTTTTGAGTCAAATCTCTAGAAGGAATGGGGTGGGGGTGACTCCTGGTGACAGAACACGAGGGGGGGGACCCATGAGATTGGCTCCCAAAAGACTGCAGTGTCTACAGCACAAACTGTAATGGAGAAGACTTAAGGACCACAACAGGTATTTCCTGGAGAAGGGGGGAGAGATTTTCTAATATTTATTTATTTATTTATTCCATTTTCTATACTGTCCTCCCAGAGGCCCTCAGAATGGTTTACATGAATTTATTCAGGTACTCAGTCTCACAATCTGTCTAACGTACCTGGGGCAATGGGGGGGATTAAGTGACTTGCCCAGGGTCACAAGGAGCAGTGAGGGTTTGAACCCACAACCTCAGGGTGCTGAGGCTGTAGCTTTAACCACTGCACCACTCTAGAAATTAAAATGTAGCAAAAGTGAGCCAAGTATAGAACAATCCAGCCATTGTGACATCACTGATGAGGTTGGCTCTTATTGGTGGAATGAGGCATTATGATGTCACAATACCAACTATTTATTTGTTCAATTTTCTATACCATTCTCCCAGGAGACCTCAGAATGGTTTACAGGAATATATTCAGGTAAGCATTTCTCCCTATCTGTCCCGGTGGGCTCACAATCAATCTAATGTACCTGGGGCAATAGGGGGGGTTAAGTGACTTGCCCAGGGTCATAAGGAGCAGCATGGGTTTGAACCCATGACCCCAGGGTGCTGAGGCTGTAGCTTTACCCACTGCACCACACTCTCCCCGCAAATAAGCACCGCACAAGAAGAAGATGGGATTTCTGATTCTGATCCTGTTACTACATAAAGTCCAGGGCGGGCAGAGGTGGTCTCCATTCAAGAAAAAAGACAACCCTGGAAGTAACTTTCTAGGAAGGATTCTGAGCCAGAGTCTTTGTACAGCAACATTGTAACTTCCCATATGAGCCGAAAGGATTCTTTTATTGCAAATCGCCTCAAACCTCCAGTTTCTATTAGTGCAATAAATAAACTGTGGATTAACTAGAAGAGAGACTACCAGAGACTGAAGCACAGGGAGAGAAAGTGACTCCCCAGGGCCACTGTGATAGGGTGAAGTTCCTATCTTGATTCAGCTGAAGGAGCCTAAGAAGTTGAAAGAAAAAGCTAATCTGCATACCATCCTGCAAGGGCTGCTGGGAGCTGTCCACTTACTCTGAGAGAACAGTGGTGCTGAAAACGACAGGTCCCAAGCAGAGTGCAGAGAAAACCAAGAGCTCATTTGGGAGTAGGGTGCCCATCAAGAGGAGTAGTGTTGCTTTTGGCCTAACTCACAGCAAGTGCAGTACTGGCTGATGCAGTAGAGGTGCTGATAGGGGGGCACAGTCCAGTAGAGAAAGAAATCCCGCCTGGTATTAGCTTACCTGCTAGAGATTGGAGGGGCTAGAAAGACCTTAAGCTTGACAACCAATAGAGGGCCCAGTGAGAGTCCTCAGAGAAAGGGGACCTGAGAGGCCAGCAACCAGAGGAACCAGTAGCCCCAGAGTGAGAGAGCATCTGAGAGTCCTGGTAGAGCTTGGAGGGACTGGAGAGCCCTCAAGCTTCAAGACCTGGGAATACTCAAAGAAAGAGGCTGGCTGGAAAGAAATCCTCAGCGTCTGCATCTGTGATAAGATGACTGAGGGGTTGGGAGGAGAGTCTTCAGTTTGTGCAGGTAGGAAAAGACAGCTGAGGCACTGGGAGAAGGAGTAGCCGGAGGGCCCCGGTAGAGTCTGGAGTCCAGAGTGGGGCTCAGGCTTGACAGTGAAGAAGTTTCCAGGGAGTGGCTGGTGGAGAGATCAGGGAGGCCATGTGATGAAGGCGTTAGACCAGTGCCTGGGAGAACTGAGGAAGACCAGAAGAGCCTGGAGGTAAGGAGGTGAAGGGCAATGACCGTCCAGCCCATTCACAGTCACACAGAGAGTCAGTGACTGAGACACAGGGGCAGAAACTTAACAAGCATTTAATAACGCTGGTCAAGGAGGTCTTTGACAAGCCAGTGAGGTGCTTACCCTATCGAGTCTTTCAGCTGTCTGAAGACGGGGTTCTCAGGCTTTTTCCTCCTTGTTTTAACATTTGCAGCTGGCGTACTCTATTAGACGACATCTTTTAAAGTGTTTAAGAATTGAGTTGGTATACAGTATGTTTTTTTGCAGAAAGTGACTCCCCCAAGGTCACACAGAGGTGCACCAAGGTCAGGATTTTTATTTTCTGCAGTCGGCCTCCTGTAGATTTATCTGCATAATTTTCAGCTCACACAAACCTAGCCTGATTTTGAATCATGAGATATCTGCTCGATTTAATTTAGAAGATTGGGCTGAATATACTTTAAGTGTGTGTGAAAGTAAGTACAGTATGTGGCAAACATGTATTTATGAAGAAAACAGTGAGAAAATTCATTTTAAAATGTGTAAATCCTCTTCCCACGCTCCCTTTCCTGGGTACCGTTAGCCTGATGGACATCTACAATGTGCAGTTACAGGAGAATCTGTGTGGTCTCTCGTACTTACCTTGCGCCAAAGTAAAACTCTCACAGGACATGAGCATTTCAGCTCACTAAGGTCCCTTTTTCAGAAGGGACCTTGTAGAGTTTGTGCCCGCCTGACCATGGGAAACGGGGGTCTCTGGCATTCCAAGAGGAAGTGAATTGGGTGCACTAGATGGGCCTGGTGTTCCTTATCAGCTCTCAGCGTATTTTTCTATTCACTCTTAGTCTGAGGAATGTGATTTATGAGTTGTTGTTTTAGTACAGTTTTGAAAGGAGGAGTGGGGAAAGGGGGAGGAAGATTTATAGGGCAAAAAATAAGGCTGTCCACGTGTAAGGTAAGTCCAACATAGAAACATGACAGCAGATAAAGGACAAATGGCTCCTCCAATCTGCCCATCCACTAATCCCTAATCTCCCTAAGAGATCCCACGTGCCTGTCCCAGGCTTTCTTGAATTCAGACACAGCCTCTGCCTCCACCATCTCTTCCGGGAGACTGTTCCACGCATCTACTACCCTTTCTGTAAAAAGTATTTCCATGTTATTTTTATTGTACATCGCCTAGCAAATTATATAGGCGATTCATCAAGACTTAATAAACTTGAAACTTGAAACTTGAAACTTATATCATCTCTTAACTTCATCCTCTGCCCTCTCATTCCAGAGCTTCCTTTCAAATGGAAGAGACTCGACTCAAGCACAATTACGCCATGTAGGTATTTAAACGACTCTATCATATCTCCCCTCTCCCACCTTTCCTCCAAAGTAATCAGATTGAAATCTTTATTAATAAAAATAATAATAATAATAATAATAACAACTTTTATTTGTATACTGCAATACCACAAGCAGTTCAGATCGGTTTACAGAGGAAGAGACTGTACATATACAGTGATGTTACAGAGAATATTGTCAAATACATTGATAACAAATTTCAATTACATTAGTGAGCCGAAGGAGGTTAGATATAACTGGAAATATGTCGAAGATACAGCAGGTAATGCAGTGATATAGCAGGGTAGGAAGGAGTCTGTCCCCATATGCCTTATGACGAAGACCACAGAGAGGGGAAAATGTTTGAGTACCAGAATACAAGAGGTCATGGACTGAAGCTGAGGGGGGACAAGCCCAGGACAAATGCCAGGAAGTTCTGCTTCACACAGCCAGTGGTGGACACCTGGAACGCTCTCCCGGTGGAGATTGCTGCGGAACCCACCGTCCTAGGATTTAAGGGCAAGTTAGATGCACATCTCCTCGAAAGGCGCATAGCGGGATACGGGTGACTAAGTTTTCGCCAGGTTACACCTGGCTGGGCCTCCGCGGGAGCGGATCACCGTACTTGATGGACCCAGGGTCTGATCCGGAGATGGCAGTTCTTATGTTCATTCTGAGCTCCCGTGGGAGAATGGTATAGAAAATTGATTAAATAAATAAATAAATGAAATGAAAATATGGAAGGGAAGAGTGCGAAAACCCCCAAATGAAAGCAGAGAAGCACAGCAGCTCTTCCAGTGCCAGAGTTTGGTTTTTTAACACCTTCTGTTGAACATAACAGACTCTACAAGTGCACTGGGCCTCTGATACACACAGAGCACAAATATACCCCCTCCCCCTTTTTATAAAACTGTAGCGCGGTTTACAGCTCTGATGCTTATATGAGGGTCAGAGCTGTTACCACCGTGGTCAGCACTATATACCATGCTACAGTTTGTAAAAGGGGTGGGTGGGTGGGGTGGAATTGACATCAAGGTACCCTCCCCCACCCAATCTAATGCTGGGCAACAAACATGCAGACGCTAGAAAATCCACATTAGATATTAACAAGCCTGCTTTATGAACTGTGTGGGACAGAGTCTCAATACCCACCTCCCCACCTCCCCCCCCCCCTCTTTATCCTGCCTCAATGATCACCTTTGCCATCTTGCTGAGTCAAAGGCAGCGGCTCAGGCTCCCACCTAGTCACCAAAAACCTTCAGTTTCTACCAAGTAACAGAGCTTTTTGTACAAATCTCTCCATATTATTAGCACTAGACCAGGGGTGTCAAAGTCCCTCCTCAAGGGCCGCAATCCAGTCGGGGTTTCAGGATTTCCTCAATGAATATGCATGAGATCTATCTGCATGCACTGCTTTCATTGTATGCTAATAGATCTCATGCATATTCATTGGGGAAATCCTAAAAACCCGACTAGATTGTGGCCCTCGAGGAGGGACTTTGACACCCCTGCATTACATGAACAACAAACTTCTCCGTCACAGCCTCATCTCTTTGGAACTCATTCTCCCTGGAACTAGAGCGTTTCAAAGGAAAACGAAAAACGTTTCTTTTTCAAGATGAGTTCATCCTCTAATGCCCTTATGAAACATTATCTTCATTTCTGCTTTGATTATCAGATGGGATCTCTCCTATATGGCTCTCTTTCCTATTTTATAATAATAATAATAACAGTTTATATACCACAGGACCGTGAAGTTCTATGCAGTTTACAATGATTAAAAATGCTAGAAATTGAGGAGATAGATATTAGTGACTAACAGTTCTAGAGATCAGTTGTGGGAAAGGTTGTACTTCAGGAACAGATATGTTTTGAGGTGTCTCCTAAATTCCCCATAGTTATCAGCATGCATAAGCAATTGTTCCAGGTCTTTGCCCCATAATGCTGCTTGATAAGAGAAAAGATGTTGCTGATGTCTTTTAAATTTACATCCTCTAACCGGTGGAGAAACAAACTTCAAGTGTGAGTTTCTCTTGTGTCTATTGGTTGAGAAAGAGAAGAGGTCAGTTATATATTTAGGGGTTAAACCGGATAGTACCTTAAAGCAAAAACATCCAAGCTTAAAATTCATGCGTGCCTCCATCGGCAGGAGTCAGTAGGAAGGTGTTACATGATCGAACTTCTTCAACCCAAAAATCAGCCTGACTGCCGCATCTATATAATAAAACCGTAGGCGGCGCATGCGCAGTCTTATCGGCGTGCTTCCGTGATCCGTATGTCCATGGCCGCCAAGACTGCAGCATGCCCCGCGCTTACTACGGCCCCACGTGCAGCTCAGTTCGGCACGGCGGTTTCCCCAGATAGGGGAAGCCAAAAAACTCAATCCCGACTCATGGTCCTGCCGCCGCTCACGAATTCCCTCCCCCCCAATCCTCCTGCAACAGCCGCTACCGCTCCTGTTCAAAGCGGCCTGCTGAGGTTCGCGGCCGCTGTAACGAACCTCGCAGGCCACTCTCCACATGGTAGCACGTTCCCTCTGACGCAATCGCGTCAGAGGGAACATGCTACCGAGTTGGAGAGCGGCCTGCGAGGTTCGTTACAGCGGCCGCGAACCTCAGCAGGCCGCTTTGAACAGGAGCGGTTGCGGGAGGGGGGGAGTTTTAACAGGAGGAGTCGCCTAAAAAAACCTTCAGCCGCAGCAGGCCAGCACACGGGAAGGGAAGGGGGAGGGGCCGAACGGAGCAGGGCAGCTCAAGGTAAGAAGGGAATGGGGGGGGGGGGGAAATGTTTCTACTACTCAGCAGGGACCTGGAGGGGAAGGGAAAACCGCTGCTGCTTCTGCAAAGGAAAGTGGTGGTAGGGGAGAGAAGGGAATGGGGGGTGGGTGGGGGAAAATGCTGCTACTACTTCTCAGAGATCTGGAGGGGAAGGGAAATATCACAGCTGCTTCTGCAAAATAAAGTGGGGGGGGCAGAGAAGGGAATGGGGGGTGGGGGAAAATGCTGCTACTGCTTCAGCAAGGACCTGGAGGGGAAGAGAAATACCGCTGCTGCTTCTGCAAAGGAAAGTGGGGGGGGGGGAGAGAAGGGAATGGGGGGGTGGGTGGGGGGAAATGCTGCTACTACTTCACAGGGATCTGGAGGGGAAGGGAAATAGCACTGCTGCTTCTGCAAAGGAAAGTGGGGGGGGGGGGAGACACAGAAAGAAATACAGACAGACAAAGGAGGCTAGGGAGAGAGACAGACAGAAATAAAGACAGACAGGGGACCAGAGAGACACAGAAATAAAGACAGACAGGCAAAGGGTGCCAGGGAGAGAGAGAAAAAAATTGCAGGAGGGAGAAAGACAGAAAGAAAGGAAGAAAGAAACAGGAGCAGGGAGAGAGACATAAAGAAAGAAAGACAGACAGCCATATATTCTAGCACCCGTTAATGTAACGGGCTTAAACACTAGTATAATATAATTCTTTACCTTAATCCTATCGTTCCAGTAGGTTCTGTATATTTTAATGTATGTTACCCTATTTTTATTATGTACAAACCGCTTAGAAGACTGATAGGCAGTATACAAATTGTTACTAAACTTGAAACGAACAATTTCTCATCCAATTAAGAACATAAGAACTTGAAACCGCCCCCAAAATGTCCAACTTCTTCTGCATAGGAAAAAAATAAAAATATCTGAGCGAGTAAATGCCCTCAATAAACATTAAATAAGGAGGATGATAATGGAGAACGACCTCCAAGACTGTGACCTCCAAGTGCCCTTCCTTACTTCATATGGTCTCTTTTGCAAAAACTTAGTGAACCATGTAAACACTTTGCCCTGTATACCAAGTTCACTGCATGAAAAACAGCAGATATATCAACCTGCCGAAGAAAAGATTGGCTCCCCTGACTTAATAGGTCTGTAACGTCTGAAATCAATTCTAATCAAAAAAGATTCTCTACTATGCATCGTTGAAAATCCATGTTGGGGAAAAATGAAAACCATCTACTGAGAAAAGAAAGCCGGTCAACCGTAGATTAACACAACAGTCAGGCCGTGGTGTAACGTCTATCGCTTTCAATTTTAGTTCAATTAGATCCTAGGGCCTTTGGAATAGGGATCAAAGCGATGAGGGACGTCCCACTATTCTCCTTAACGTATCCATGACATCCTGTTTGTCTGTCTAGATTGTAAGCTCTTTTGAGCATGGACTGTATTCTTTGTGACCGTACAGCACTGCGTATGTCTGGTAGTGCTATAGAAATAATTCACAGTAGTAGTAGGCAAAGGTCTAGACCAGGGGTGTCCAACCTTTTGGCTTCCCTGGGCCAAATTGGCCGAAAAAAATGTTTCTGGGGCCGCACAAATGCTGTAGCAAGACAGAGGAGGGAGCCGGCAAGACGGTAAACACTTGGGGGCAGCAGAGGAAAACACTGACTGCATCGCCCTCGACCGGGGCTGCACAAAATACTTTACAGGGCCGCAGGTTGGACATCCCTGGTCTAGACCAAGAGGGGACTTAAGATCTGAAATCCATGTTTCAGTAATACAAATCAACCCTTCTTTGTAACTACCTATTAAATCTCTAATAGCAAGTGTGTTATTACAATCACAGCACACATTAAATTAAAGACATTCAATAGGTCTTAATCATCTCTCCAAGGTCTGTCATCATGATGACAAACTACCTTTTGGAAAATTATTGATCTCTCTACCTCTAGACTTACGAGAAATATCTGCCCTATAAGTTCTGTTGCCAGTTATAACATCTGCTGTACAATTAATCAAGCTCCCCAAATTCTTCATAGTCACCTCGTTGTCTAAACCACTGTGACCTGTTCAGGAGTACTGGTATCTTAGTAGAAATTCATATTACCTAATTGATCCCCACCTATTACCCCTCAACTAAAAAAAACATTTCATTTTGGCATGTGGGCTAGTTTATCATAGGAGATAGGCGACCACAGTTCCACTAATGTCAAACGTGGCATTGATATAGAAACATGACGGCAGATAAAGGCCGAATGGCCCATCCACAGCATCCACTATCTCTTCCTTTCCCTAAGAGATCCCATATGCCTGTCCCAGATACAGTCTTCATCTCCACCACCGCCATTGGGAGACTCTTCCAAGCATCTACCAGCCTTTCTGTAAAGAAGTATTTCCTTAGATTATTCCGGAGCCCATCACCTCTTAACTTCATCCTCCCTCTCATTCCAGAGCTTCCCTTCATTTGAAAAAGACTCATCTCTTGTATTTAAATGTCTCTATCATATCCCCTCTCCAGTCTTTCCTCCAGAGTATACCTATTAAGCAGTGGCATAGTAAGGGAGGGCAGTCCGCCCCAGGTGCTGTCTTGGTGAGGGCGTAAGCACAAGTCCTCTTCTCTGCCCCCCTCCCTCCACTGCCGTGCATCTGTACTGCTTCCCTTCCTCTGTACTTCTGTAACGTTCCTGGCACGAGCAGCAACTCCCCAACCTGCTGTCAAGCCAGCATCGGCTCTTCTTCTGATGTCACTTCCTGGACCCGTGCTTAGGAAGTGATGTCAGGGGATGAGCCAATGCTGACGCAACAGCAGCTCACGCCAGGAATGTTACAGGAAGCAGGCAGGAGGGGGCGGGGAAGGAGTGTGTGGGGGAGGGGTACCTCTCACCCTCACTACGTCACTGATCTTAAGGTCTCTGTCCTCATCAATTTAGGAGAAAGACCACTGATCCTCTGGACCGACTCCATCCTCTTTATATCTTTCTGAAGGTGGTGTCTCCAAAATTGCCAGAGACTTATAGAAGGGCATTAAATCTCTCCTTTCCCTCGGGGTTGATCCCTTCCGTTTTTGGGAGGTGGCGGGCTGGGGGCGATGAGTGTCTCTTCCATGTTTTGCGGGATGATGGGAGGCTTCTGTCCTGTGATGAGTTGCAGCAGCATGGCGTCCCCTCTTCCTGGCCTTGCTTATGCTCATTGCCAATTGCTCCATTATGTGGGGTCTTTGCCTGGGGGGGGGGTTCTCTGTCTTTGGATTTTGGGATCCGTTTTCGTACCTTTTTGGAGGGGGAGGCGGATCCGGGATCCAAAGTTTCTGTTTCCATTTTCCGTAAGCACTTGGGGTCCTTGGCCCCTCGCAGGATTTTTCTTCTCTTTGGGAGGGGTCCTGGGGGTGGATCAGAGCTCTTAAACGTATTCCAGTTTTGGTACATAATGCTGAGCTTTGGGAATGCCACTTTAGAACACTATTGCGAGACACCAAATTATGCACTACTTGTATCACTGAGGTGAATTCTTATATCCATGGCCTTTGGTTTTGTGAGGGTATACAGGATTTTTTTGGGGGGGCTTTGGACTCTTTTTTGTGGGTTGATTGCTGCGTGTCCCTGTTCTCTCTGCGCTTCATATGCTGTTTGCCCACTTTACCATGTTTTCTGTATTGACCTCCGGTGAAAAATTGTTCTTGAGTAAATGCTATATTCTGGGGGGAAAATGTATTCTGAATTACTGGTTGGCTGATGTACCTCTATCCTTTGAGTATTGGAGAAATAAACTGCATGAACGGATGGACTGGGAGGCGTGGTTGGCCTCCTCCTCTCGTCGCAGAAGTAGAGACTTCGTCAATATTTGGTCTTCTTGGACATTTTATCTCCAAGGAGTCGTAGTCGCGTCCTGAGTGGACTTCAGCTGTTTCCAAACCCACCTGTCTGAACTTGTTTTTGTTTTGTTTTTTTGTGCTGATAGTTTTGGGGGTTGGGGTTGGGAAGAGGTGGTGGTGATGGAGGGATCGGATGGAGGGGGGTTCTTCTTGTGGCCTTGGAGGACATAAGAGTCCTCTTTGGCGGGCATCTCTACTTGTAATACAGTGTTTTTGTTGTGTGTCATATCGCCCTTGTTGTGATTTTTTTTTTAATAAAAACAGATTTCAAAATAAATACTACGGCATTATCAGCTCCCTTTTCCTCCTCTCCTCATGCACCCAAGCATCCTCCTGGCTTTGACCGTCTCCTTTTCTATCTGTTTGGTCACCCTGAGATCATCAGACACAACCACTCCCAAGCTTCTCCATACAAGCTACTGGTCAAGGACAGGCTTTACACCCTCAGCGAGCTCTTTAGGCGGTCCTTTGTCACACAGTAGGTTTGCAGGTCTGTGTGGCGTGTACCCCTAAAGCTTTCCATCCAAGAGAAATCCTATAGAGTTCATTCCCACTGACGGGTAGCTGAGGAGTGACCACAGGGCTACATTTTCATCTTACACAAAGCCACTTCCGGAGACCAGAGGATGATTTTTACGTCTTTCCCTCAAGTGTTTAACCTCGGCGTGTGAAACGTATTTACGATCTAGACTGACAGATTTTCCACTCTGTACTCAGGAGTTTCACTCCGCTCACGACTGGTTCTTTTAGTTAAGCCAGGCTTCTTAGGTTGAGCTGGGCTTGGCCAGCTTCTCCTCATCCCTCCTTGAGAGGTCTGATAAACAGATACAATTGTCTCTTTCATGTTTAATGTACATTGTTGAACACATCTGGCAGTGCTTTAGGAATGATGAGTAGTGGTAGATCTCCGAAGGGAATATCCCAAGCTTCTACAAATGAACCATTTGCCAACGTTTTCTGGTCTCAGGGCCAGCTGATTCCTTCCACCTATGAGAAGAAGTCTGCTTTTTTTCTTCCCTGCATCTGAGTCCTGTTTCTAGTAGGGTGGGGCTCTGAATCCTGAGTGATTATAACTTTAAGGAGATAACCCTTCTTTAGCTGCTAACCAAGGCCACTTCTAGCTCTGCGATTATCAGCTAATTACAAACCAAAGGAAAGCAATTTTCCTGCCAGAGAAACTAGGAATGTAAATTAGAGGGTGAGTAGAGAGTGCTCTCTCTATTCCAAAATGTTCCCAATCCAGAAGAAAGGTACGGCATTGCCCCTCCCCCCCCCCTCCAGCATCTGCAGCCTGGCACTTGCTCCCAGTAACTTCTGGGTCGGTCTGGCATGGCAGCCTATCATTTTGCTATGGGAAGAAATGTTCAAGGCATCTAGATTCCTCAGGAAACAGAGGCTTGTGGTTAGCACCGAGCATGGTAAGAAATCCCACCTCAAAGCACAGAGCAGGGAGGACGGGGGCTCCCCAAGGCCTGCCACAAAGTGGTGCTTAAAGGCAGAGTTGAGCAGTACTATAGTACCGGTAATCAAAAAGTAAAGGCAAAATACATTGAACGACTTTGATAGACGCGGCTGTGCGCAATTGAACGTATCGCTTTTCCACATAGTCCCCATGCTGGCAATCTACAAGGGGGGGGGGTTCAGGCAGGAGGAATTGGGCATCCCTCTTGCCACATTCGTTCAGGCAGGACAGGCGGCCTTTATCGTGACAGGGAGATTCCTTGACACAATAAGCTTAGCGGCCATGTCTACTTACAACTCGAGTCTGTAACCGGCATCTGTAATATAGACAAAACATTTTGAGAACCTCCTTTTGGTATCAATTGCTTAAGAAACCAATTTTTATTGTTCTGCCACACAGACCAGTTAATTGGAACTTTATTAACTAGGATAGAAGAATTAGTCCATTTTACTGAATTATGCGTTTTCCAGGTTGCTTAGTTAATTTCCTGAAGGCAGAACTGGGCTGGAAATCTTTTGGGACATGGAATCAAAGGGTCTAAAGTTAAACTGAGGAAGTTAGAAAGTCCTTTTATGAATTGAGAACTGGTTGAAAGACAGAAAGCAGAGAGTGGGTTTAAATGGTCGATATTCACAATGGAGAAGGCTTAATAGTGGGGTTCCCCAGAGGTCTGTGCTGGGGTTGCTCCTTTTTAACGTATTTATCAATGATCAAGAGATGGGAATAACTAGTGAGATTAATTAAATTTGCTGATGACACAAAGCTGTTCACAATTGTTAAATCTCAAGAGGACTGTGAAAAATTGCAAGAGGACCTTGTGAGGCTGGAAGACTAGGCATCAAAATGGCAGATGAGGAAGTGCAAAGTGATACACGTGGGAAAGAGGAACCCGAACTATAGCTATGTGATGCTGGGTTCTGTGTTAGGAGTCACTGCCCAGGAAAAGGATCTGGGTGTCATTGTTGAGGATACGTTGAAACCCTCAGCTCAATGTGCAGCTAAGAAAGCAAATAGAACGTTAGGAATTATCAGGAAAGGAATGGAAGACAAAGATGAAAATATTATAATGCCCTTGTATCGCTCTATGGTATGGCTGCACCTAGAATACTGCGTGAAATTCTGGTTGCCGTATCTCAATAAAGATATAACAGAATTAGAAAAGGTACAGAGAAGGGCGACAAAAATAATAAGAGATGGACCGACTTCCCTCAAAGGAGAGGCTAAAGCAGCTAGGGCTCTTCAGCTTGGAGTAGAGATGGCTCAGGGGTGATATGATAGAGGCCTAGAAAATAATGAGTGGAGTGGGAAGGGTAGATGTGAATCGCTTGTTCACTCTTTCCAAAAATACTAGGACTAGGGGGCATATGATGAAGCTACTAAGTAGTAGATTTAAAGCAAACCAGATAAAATATCTCTGGAATTTGTTGCCGGAGAATGTGGTGAAATCAGTTAGCTTGGCAGGGTTTAAAAAAGGTTTGGCTAATTTCCTAAAAGAGAAGACCATAGGCCATCATTCAGATGACTTGGGGAAATTCACTGCATATTCCTAGGATAAACAGCATAAAATCTGTTTTACTACTTGGGATCTAGCTAAGGACTTGGGTTGGCCACAGTTGGATGTTGGTCTTGATGGACCTTCGGCCCTTCCAAGAGTAGCAATTCTTATTTTCTTATAACGGATCTGCTGCTTCTGCCTTTTAAATGTATGGAAAATCAGCCACTTTCTGGGTGAGAAGTAGGAAAACTGAGCTGTCCATGCCAAGCGCTAGAAGGTCTCATTCTAGACAGGTTAGTGGTTGCGGCTTTACTTCCTCACCTGCTCTCAACGTCTAGAAATGACTCTGCAAATGTACTGGATTATCAGTAACCAGTAGAAGAGAAAACGAGAAGTAGCAAAGGAAAACAATTTGGCAACAGCAAGAGGAAAGGGGCCAACCTTGAGAAATTTGGCAGAGGTGGATGGCAAGAGTTGCCAATTACCAGTAAATTTATTGCTAGTCAGTAGAATGAAACCGACACGTGCTTCCCCCCCCCCTCCTTTCTTTCTGATCTCATTATTTAAGCCTATTTCCTCCCTTCAGTCCTCCCACTGCAGCCAGGAAGAGTGCAGATTCTCAGGGTTAGTGGGGTTGCAGGAAGAGCGCAGCCTGGTGTGTGAGTGTCGCAAGTTAGAGAATGACAAGGGGACATATTTTTCCTGCCCCCACGGGAACTCATTTTCCTGTCCCTGCCCCATTCCTGCAAGCTCTGTCCTCATCCGCACAAGCCTCAAACGCTTTCAAATCCTAAGTAGCAACATTCTAGAACTCAGCTTGTGATGTCATAATGCCTCATTCCACCAATGCCTAAGCTCTGACCTCATCCGCACATCATAAGGGTTTGAGGTTTGTGCAGTTAAGGCAGAGCTTACGGGAATGGAGCAAGGACAGGGGAAAAACTTGTAGGGACGGGACGGGGAAATTGAGTTCCTGCGGGGACGTGGACAAATTTGTCTCCGTGCCATTCTCTATTGCAAGTCTCCAGCATCCAAACAGTCTGTTCCTGAATGTCCACAGATGCATTCTGGGTAAGCTGAAAGAAAGCATCCGTCCCACAGACACCTGTGATGAGCATGCATATAACGATATGGAGTACACCTGAAACATCAATGCAATGGAGGTTGATTTCGAAGCATCTTGGCATTAAGACATATAGATGCTAAACACATGTATATAGGGGGATTTCTGAGGGGTCACAGTATAGGAAGGCCGAAAGGTATACATGGATGTGTGTATTTCCCACCTGCTCTGAGACCCACCTACAGGTCAGCTACCTAGTCCTTGAGAAGTGGGAGTAACGCTAACCTCTGTAGGGCCTCAAAATTCAAATTGTTGGCTCATCCCTCATGTCAGCTGTTTTAAAATTCTGCACGTACATAACTTTCTGAAGCCAAGTCAAGTGCCCACTCCTCAAAACCCCAGGGCCAAGCCACAGCTTGCTTCAGTTCTATGTGATTCGAGGGAGATGGTCATTTTTTTGGATATTCCTCTTTGAAAATATTAAGATTGTCCACACCCCTTGGAAGTCTGAATTTGTTGAAGAGATCCCCATCTATACAGTAGCTTTTGGCATGTGGTACTGGCTTTTGCAATACGTAGATGCCAACCAAACCCTTCTGGAGGACCTGCTCAGTCTTCCATCAATGATCGTTCCATCACTGTCTCCCCAGAACCCTGTCCGCAGTTCATGGGTGGGATGTGGCTTATACATGTACCCGCAGGTCTGTGGGGTTTCACTCTGTGACCAGTTCAGAGCACTGAAACCATTTCTGAGTCACTTTCCAAGCTGCAGTTTCTCCAGAGTCTTGTAAAAACTCTGATAAACACATGATGTAAACCTTTATAAAGTGATTCTCGCATGGTTGTCAAAACATGTCTCTTACAAAATCTGCAAGAGCCCATAAGTGAGGGACACCCAGAAAGGTCCAGAATAAACAGCACTTAACCCTGTCAGACAGCAGTTCTTCCCTCACTCTCTATATCTCCATCTTCCCCCTCATTCTCTATTCCTTCTATCTCTTCTTCCCCTCTCCCTCTCCCCCACTTTCCCCTTTCCCTTTTCTCTCCCTCTCCCTCACCCTCTCCTTCTTGCTCCCTCTCTCTGTTCCTTCTATCTCTTCCTCACTCTGTTCAACTCCTCACGCTTTATTCCTTCTACATTTTCTCTTTTCACTTTCCCACAGCGATGTTTCTCCATTTCATATAGTAAATCAGAGCTGTTTGGAATTATCAGTGCTGTGTGCACTCTTTTGGTGAATCAGCACTTTGCCAGTGGTGTTAGTGCAGTGTTCACTCCTTCCTATGTCGCTCGCCTTTGGAATTGCTCACCATTTCTCACACACCCTTTGAGTGATTTTTTTTTTTTTCCTGTTGGCATTACTTGTTTGACACCTTCGGATTATTCATGCGGGTTTCGAATACCACACAAGTTGATACAGGGGTTGACAGGTTTGTTTTAAGCCCCTGCTGAAACCTGTCAGCGTAAGCTAAGGTTGCTCCTCACCTTCCACACATCTCACACCGGGGACATGTCACAGGGACGCAGCCCAGCTGTGATCTCATCGTGTGGCTGTTGGAAGGTTTCTGTCATCTTTGGATTTATGTCATGGAAGTTACAATGTTTTCCCAGTACTTGGCTATATCTGTGCCATGTGCAACCAGTGACAGGGTGGGGGAGAGGAGGTGGCAGTGCCAGGATTGAGACAGCCCATGAAACTGTTCCTGAAGCTAATGCTGTCTCTGAGTAGCCCACAGAGCCCAGATTCACAAGATAAACTAGAGCCAGTTCTGGCTTTATAACTCTCCCCTGATGCATTGTGGTCTCTGTAGTACTCAGGTGATGAAGGCGAGAGCCAATGCATGTCCTTCTCCCCCCCTTGTCCCTAGTTTATTGATAATTAGTGATCTGCACCCCTAATCCTTCCCAAATGAATGAACAAGGACTCTGTGTTCTCCTTCCTGTCACCCCTTCTAGCATTCCCTTCTTTTTCCCTCACTTTTTCGCCTGAGGTGTGATACTTAGGTGCGGTTTTAGACTCAGGGCTGACTTTTCAGTCACATGCAACGGTGAAGAAGATTTCTCTGAGATCCTATTTGTCTGGAGCTAATTTTAAACATGTCCATCAAAACAGTTGTCTGGTCTAGTTTGGATTAATGCAACCTTGTCTTGTTGGGAGTATCTGCCACTGTACTACACAGTTTACAATTTGAATCTTGTTTGGAATTGCTAAAAATGATCATGTGTCAGAATTTTATATCAAATTATACTGGTTAAAATTAGAATATAGGATCCAGTCCAAATTGTTGTTGTTAACATGTCTCTGCAGTGGCACCACCGCCCCGGACACCTCTCACCCTCACTGCATGTGTCTGGTGGCACCAAAATACTCGGTTAATAGTCTATTTCCATATACGCTGTCTCAAAATTTATGTTTAGTTGATTGTGGGGACCTGCATGTACCAAGTAGAGCATGACATGGTGACGGAATTCATCATCGTTCCCGTCCCCGCGGATAACCGTGGGAGCATAAGAATTGCCGCTGCTGAGTCAGACCAGTGGTCCATCGTGACGCAGCAACCCTCTGGTCAAAGACCAGCACCCTAACCGAGACTAGCCCTACCAGCGTACGCTCTGGTTCATCAGGAACTTGTCTAATTTTATCTTGAATCCCTGGAGGGTGTTTTCCTGTATAACAGTCTCCGGAAGAGCGTTCCAGTTTTCCACCACTCTCTGGGTGAAGAAGAACTTCCTTATGTTCGTACGGAATCTATCCCCTTTCAACTTTAGAGAGTGCCCTCTTGTTCTCCCTACCTTGGAGAGGGTGAACAACCTGTCCTTATCTACTAAGTCTATCCCCTTCAGTACCTTGAATGTTTCGATCATGTCCCCTCTCAATCTCCTCTATTCGAGAGAGAAGAGGCCCAGTTTCTCTAATCTGTCGCTGTACGGCAGCTCCTCCAGCCCCTTAACCATCTTAGTGGCTCTTCTCTGATCTCTGTATTTCCTCTGAATATCTACTTCTTGTATTTCGCTGAATGTCCAGCACTCTTGATTGTAAACCGCCTAGAAGTCACAAGATTGTGGCGGTATAGAAGAATAAAGTTATTATTATTATTATTCTCTGGACCCTTTCAAGTAGTACCGTGTCCTTCTTCATGTACGGCGATCAGTGTCTTTCTTTAAGGAGAGACTCTGGTAAGACTTCATTTAGAATATTGTGAACAATTCTGGAGGCTGCGCCTTAAAAAAAATATAAAAATGATGGAGTCCAGATAGTGGATGCTGTGGATGGGCCATTTGGCCTTTATTTGCAATCACGTTTCTATGTTTCTATAACCATAAAGCTCTATGGCCTCACAATGCAGGAGGAAAGAGCCTTAGCCTATAGTGAGAGGAGGACATAGTGGATGCTGCGGATGGGCAGACTGGATGGGCCATTGCCCTTAGCCAATAGGGAGAGGAGGAGATAGTGGATGCTGCGGATGGGCCATTTGGCCTTTATCTGCCATCAGGTTTCTATAACCATAAAGCTCTATGACCTCACAATGCAGGTGTAAAGAGCTTTAGCCTATAGGAAGAGGAGATGCAAATGTTAAGAGCCTTAGCCAATAGGGAGAGGAGGAGATAGTGGATGCTGCGGATGGGCCATTTGGCCTTTATCTGCCATCAGGTTTCTATAACCATAAAGCTCTATGACCTCACAATGCAGGTGTAAAGAGCGTTAGCCTATAGGAAGAGGAGATGCAAATGTTAAGAGCCTTAGCCAATAGGGAGAGGAGGAGATAGTGGATGCTGCGGATGGGCCATTTGGCCTTTATCTGCCATCATGTTTCTCTAACCATAAAGCTCTATGACCTCACAATGCAGGTGTAAAGAGCCTTAGCCTATAGGAAGAGGAGATGCAAATGTTAAAAGCCTTAGCCAATAGGGAGAGGAGGAGATAGTAGATGCTGTGGATGGGCCATTTGGCCTTTATCTGCCATCATGTTTCTCTAACCATAAAGCTCTATGACCTCACAATGCAGGTGTAAAGAGCCTTAGCCTATAGGAAGAGGAGATGCAAATGTTAAAAGCCTTAGCCAATAGGGAGAGGAGGACATAGTGGATGATGCGGATGGGCCATTGGGCCTTTATCTGCCATCAAGTTTGTATGTTTCTATGGTACCATACTGTGTAGTTGCCACTTTTCTTAGTCATGGTTTATAGAACTGAGCCCTGGGTGCAGCCACTCAGCTGCCTGGATTACAGAATTGCCTTTTAAATCTTTTTAATGTGATCCCCTTCTGTCGAGTAGGATAAATAATCCATAATAGTAGAACCTAGTCAGATATGTACTGTGGAATAATTTCGGTCAGCTCGTCACTCCTCCTCTGGAATGGTAATGGGCTGGGAGTTGGAGACCCTTATTCACCAGTTTGCGCTGGGATCCTTCATCTCACGTTTCAGAAGCAAGTGAAAACATGATTTCTTATATCGAGAATGTTCTAGGCCACTGTTCTTCAACCACCGGTCCTTGGACCGGTGCCAGTCCACAGAAATTTCCTGCCGGTCCACAGGGCCAGCACGTGCATCAGGCCCAAAACAGTGTTCTTCAACCGCTGGTCCACGGTGCGATCGATGAGGCGTTACCTTCGAGCCAGCTCCCTCTTCCTCACTGATTCAGTGCACAAAGCCATAGGCAGTGGCTCCTATGCGCGTCCTGCGCCTGAACCGGAAGCCTTCTCGCTGACGTTGCAACGTCAGAGGGAAAGCTTCCAGATGAGGAACAGGACGCGAAAGGAGCCGCTTGCCGCAGCTTTGTGCACTGCATCAGTGAGGAAGAGGGAGCCGGCCTGAAGATAACACGGGGGGGGGGGGGGCAGCATAAAATGGCCAGGTGGGAGCAGGCCAGAAGGTAAGGCATAGCATGGAGGGAGGGAGACAACAAAGGTAGGAGGGAATGATTTTATTTTTGAATTTAGTGATTGAATTATGCCCATTTTGAGAATTTACATCGGCTGTCAGTGTGCTTTGTGTAGTTTAATTTTGTGGTTAACCATTGTGTTGTTAAAAAGATTATATTGTGTATCTGTGAAAAATGAATGGAAAAAATAGTGTTACAATTAGTACTATTATGGGGGCGGAGTCTGGGTAGAGATGGGCGGGGTCTGGCCCATGACTTAGCCCAGTGTTCTTCAATCGCCGGTCCACGGAATAATTCTTTTATTTCTGCCGGTCCATAGGTATAAAAAGGTTGAAAAACACCGTTCTAGGCAAGAGGAGAGCCCAGCCACCCCTCAGTGCATGTTCCTGAGAGCCCCCACCACTTGCTATAGGGCATCCTTCCAAGGCATGCTAGAGGGAGGACTGATGCCAAGACTGTGTGTGCCAGGGGGGAGGATGGGGCAGAGCTCCTTCGCGCTCTCTTTTGCCAACACGGTATTTACAGACCTGTCAGAAGGATCTGAACAAAGTCAGAGCCACAGTTTTCATTAAAATGGATACAAAGTTATTAGCCCTTCCTGGTATCTGTCATTCCAGCTGGGTAATTTTCTTTAACTGTAACAATGTCTCCTTTCATCGGCAGTGTTGAGTGCCACATCCCGGTGCCAAGTACACACTGAAGCGTCACTGGAAAAAGTGATAATGTCTCACCTCCCCCCCCCCCCCCTTCCTGGGACTGGGCTGTCAGGGCACGTCCAACATTTGACGCATGAAGGCTTCACAGAATCAAGAAATGATGTGGGGGAGGGTGTAGCAAATGCTAAAAATATGAGATATCTGCTATATTGCAATGAGGGTGCTTAAATCGGGGGTGATCAACCAAGGACCTCGAGGGCCACAACCCAGTCGGCTTATGCATGAGATCTATTTGCACAGAAAGGAAGCGTAGTCAAATTTCAAGTTTATTTAACATTTTTTTATACCAGGAAACCAAATTAAAAATTAGAGATGCTAAACAATGCCAGGGTAAATTAATAGAACACATGACGTGACATATAGACTTACTTCAAACAAATGGGAAAACCCCGACTTAATTGTGGCCCTTCAGGACCCTGGTTGCCCACCTCTGCTCTGATTTTCTGCATATCCACCCTTAATATGCATGAGAGAAATTTGCATGCTAATATCCAGAAATGCTGACTGGCTGGGGCTCCCCCAGGTCAGATTTGGGAACCACTGCCCTAAAGCCAAAAGCAAAAAAAGGGTTCAGAAGCTTCACAGGACCCCGAAACCTCTCTTTTGGTTTCCATGTAGCCAGCGAGACCCCCCACCCCGAGGAAGTGGATGTGAGGGCTGGTCAAGCTCTTTCTTGGCACGATTGGCGCTTTCCAGGGATGTTCTACATTTTCCGATACGATTTCCATCCGATTCCATCTTTTAGTTCAGAGTGATGCAGTCCTGGGTTTCTCCCAATGCTTTCTTCGACTCGGGGGTTTTGCTTTTCTCAAGGAAGTCATGAATTTAATGGGGATAAACCCAAAACCAGGTCAATGAGACCTGAGATAAAGAAGCCAGTGAGTCACCATAGAATTGGGATCCCCAAACCTTTCAAGAGAAGAGTCTGTGAAACCAGATAGAACATAAGAACAGCCTTACTTGGTCCATCAAGCCCAGTAGCCCATTCTTACTAGTACCTGGCCAAAACCCAAAACCAGTGAGAGGGTCTCCCTTGGAGTTTGCCAGGTTGGTGAGATGGTAGGGAGGTGGGGTGGAGGGCACATGTCTATTTTATATATTGCCTCAGTTTCTTGTACATTTTCTCATTCAAAACTTCTATGGCTATTCTGAAACCCCCAGTTGGCAAAGGGACCCCCAGGACAGGTGTGGGGTTCACTGCCCTGTGAGAAATGGAACCCCTGCCCCCTAGTGGAGCTGTCAGTGGGTGGATGAACCTGCAGGTAGCACACTCCCCAGCCTTTATCATACAAATCTATGCGGGTTACAATCTACATACATAAATGAATAAAGAAACAACATAAAACCCTTAAAAAATGATTTCTTAAAATGAAAACAACCCTTTGCTCTCCCCTCTTTCCAATGCCCACCTAGCCCCTGGCAGTGAGTTGGTTTTGGTCTTTGCAACCATAAGTCTTCCTCTTCCTGGGCTAATCCCTTTGCTCTGCTTCTTCCCCAGGTTTGTTTTGGGTCTTAATGTGGCCGCAGAGAGTCTTCAGGAGCCCCCTCACCCCCCTCCACTGCTGCTTCCTTCGCTCCCTTTCACTTCTGGGCCACTGTCGTCTTCCAGGCCTTCCTCCACACTGACAGCGCTGGGACTTTTCCTGCTACTGCCTTTGTCCACCCCAGCCTCTGCCATCAGTGGTCCTTATTTTCTGTGTTTGTGAGGCCTGGGAACCCCCCCCCCCCCACACACACACACACACACACCACCACCCTTACACAGACCACATCCAACAACAGGAAGGATAAATGAGTTTGGCCCCTGGACTGGAGTTTGGCCCCCTGCAGTACAATGTCAAGGGATGAGAGAAACAGAAAAGGTAACTGATCGCTAGAAGCCAAGGCCAGGCGAAGAGCCAGAGAGCCACATTGGCCCTTGCTGTCTGACTGCTTCCCGGTTTGGCCTGCAGCACGGTCAGCGCTGGGCAGTGCAGCTGCCGATGGTTATAAGGCTTATTCCATTTGATAGGCCGCCTTTCGTCCTGGCACCCAGAGCTGGAAAAATGCACTTTCATTTGAGGCTTGTAATGAATCATTCAAAAAGAGCTCCTTGTGCTGGCAGGAGGCGATGGCAGAGCGTGAGATCTTCCAAACAGAAAGAGCGATTACTCAGTGTCAGTATGGACAGATGCCCCTGGGGCACTTGCAAGGCAGGGAAGGGAGCCAGCTGCTGAAAATGGGGGAAAGAGTCCAAACAATTAATTAGCATCAAGCCTGAGCCACATTTCTTGAGGTAGGGACCTGAACTCTATCATGTTTGGGCTCCAGCTCCGAAGAGATCCATACATTATGTTGACATGTAACACATGAATGTTTGTGCTACACAGCCCACAAGCATGTGGCGTGTAAATATTATTGCAGGGACAGCAGACAGTTTCATAGAATGTGTGGAAAGCAGAGACCAGGCCAGGAAAACCCCTGTTGCTCTTTTTCCCCCCATATTTTCTATTTAGTTTTAAGGTTATACGCCAAGATGGAGAAGATTTATGCTCGAGGCGGAGAGAACTTGTAGAAACTGAGACACACGTCAAAACGAGCAAAATGGTTTGTTTTTCTTTTCTGCCCTCCAAGACCCAAAAAGTTCTTACGTTGCTTTTGTTTGAGGAATAAAAAATAAATTAGATTTATTTTTAGTTTCTAATAACATGAATGACTCCAGGGACATATGAAGTTTAAAATTAAGAACAAACCCCCTAATTCCACATAGGGGACCAGCTTAGGCACCAGTTTAGCAGAGAACTTCCATGTTACTATGGCGGTTATGTGCCAAAATGGTGAGGATAGAGCAGGTACATGTGTAAGTGCGCTTAGGAGCTATTCTTTAAAGGCACTTAAGTGATTAGTACATAAGTACGAGGGGGACATTTACGAGGGGGAGCTGAAAAATTCTCAGCCCAACCAAGAAAAGAATGACCTGGATGTGGCTCAATCAATGTCAAAAAAACATAGAATTTTGATTCTTAACGAAATAAGATCACAATCTTTTCAGCTCCAGGGGCAAAATAATGCTCAGAATTTGGGAAGTTGGTTGGTTGGGCTGAGAACTTTTCAACACTCCATCGTATGCAATAAAACTGAGCCAAGTTTAGGACAATCGAGCCATTGTGACATCACTGATGAGGTTGGCTCTCATTGGTGGAATGAGGCATTATGACATCACAATCTCAGACTGAAGTCTTCACACTATGAGAGGGTGCTGAAAAGTTCTCAGCAGCCCCTTCGTACATGGGAGGGGTCCAAGCAGGTCATGGGCGTTCAGTCATTCCAGTGTGTGATTTAGAGAAGTGCGTTTTTTGCATGCGCATGGTGCCACGTTTAGTCATGGACAAAAGACAAGCTCGACCTGGGCTTGAATGGACCAGATAATCTTAAGGTGGCCAAACAGATAGAAAAGGTGACAACGAAATTAGAAGGATGCTTGAATGCGTAGGAAGAGGAAAAAGGAGGTAGTGATGCTTCTGTAGTGGTGAGACCTCATTTAGAGCATGGTGAACAATTCTGGAGACCACATTTTGTATTTTCAACATTTTCTAAGCTAACAAATCTTAAGACCAAGTCTAGGAATTCAAACGTGTAGTTGAGCTAAAAGTCTTTCTTAAATTTTCAGTTGACTAGCTCTCAAGTAGCTCTTTGCTTAATTCATTGTTGACACTGATTGAGATAAGCCTGAGAACAGCCTCCTGGGCTAGTTTCACCCTGCTGACCCCCTCTACAGCGAGGTGTCCCTAGACCCATTTCCCTCTAACGGACTTCAATTAACCTATCTTAGCCTTCTGCCATATATTGTTGCCATCATGAATACTAGTCCTGGTTCCGGCCTTTTCCTGAAGGAGTGGAAGCATGTTCTCATTTCTCCTTTGTTATGTTAATCAGGTTTTGTATTCTGCCTTTATTTATTCAGCTCAAGGTCAGATTACATTACAAGAGGTTGGGTCAGTTACCCAGGAAGTTACAATGGACAGATTGACATGGACATTCAATAGATTTGCTAGTACAGGTAGATCATAGAAACATGAGCCATCCAGAGAAACCATTATCTCTTTCTCTCTCCGAGAGATCCCACGTGCCTATCCCAGGCCCTCTTGAATTCAAACACAGTCTCTGCCTCCACCACCTCTTCTGAGAGACTGTTCCACGCATCTACCTCCCTTTCTGTAAAAAAGTATTTCCTAGCTATTAAGATCATGTTACTCCACTATTCAAGAAAGCCCACTGGCTTCCGGTATCTTACAGAATCTCGATCTGCCACACAACATCTCTTTCATGTCCCGTCACAGTCCCTGCTCCGCTTATCTGGAACTCTTTACCTGTTCATATCAGAGAGGAAATAAAAATGGACAAATTCAAGGGAGCTTTGAAATGCTTCAAACTTCAACGAAATGGCTCCAAAAAGGAGATTCCTCTTCCCTTTTGTTTCTCCCCATTCCCATCTTTTCTTGACTTTATTCTCCCTCTCGGTTTGTTTGTCATTGTTTAGATCTTTTTGGGGGTTTAAAAAATTTGTTTTTATTAACTTATATTGTACATCGCTTAGTAAAAAAGATAAGCGACTAATGAAATAATTATTAAACTTGAAACTTGATGCCTCCAAAGGGATTTTAAACATATGTACACATCAAATAAACTGATTTCAAGAGTTTGAAATCCCATGTGGAGGCATCATTTTCTCCCTTTTTGGGTATTTGGAGCCCAAGACAAATCATTCAAACAAGGCTGAGCTTTTGTACCAATTGAGAAAAAAATAAAAATAAATGGGATGGGGGGTTGGGGGGGGGGGAGCAGAGGTAGCAGTTTTGGAAACCAAAGCAAAATCCCCAAATGTGGTATCTACCTGAGAGAAAAAAATGCAGCCTTTGGAGACGGCATCAGGGCCAGCTGCAAGAGTTGATTTGCCTGAACTTACTTTTCAATTAAAAGTTTTACTGTTGCACTCCAACGTTTCACGGAAGTTGTCTAAACAGTTTAATCTGTTGCTAACTGAGAGAAGGTCTTATCCATCCCTCGATGTGATCAGGGTTTCTTTAAGCCTTTCTGAGAGAGCAGGGATTTGCCTTATCCCCTGCTTTCGGGGAGTGATTAAAGCTACAGCCTTAGCACCCTGGGGAGCACACTGCTCCTTGTGACCCTGAGTAAGTCACTTAATCCCCCCCATTGCCCCAGGTAGATTGTGAGCCCACTGGGACAGACAGGGGAAAATGCTTCAGTACCTGCATAAATTCTGAGCTTCCTTGGGAGAACAGTATAGAAAATAAACAACTGATACTAGCATACAATTGTAAGCTTTGTAAGAGTCCCCAGTGTATTTCAAAGGAGTAGGGAAAAGAATCAAAAGCAACTTTATTATTACCCAGAAATAAGATTGGATTATATTTCAAATGCTTGCAAGGGATCTTCTTCCACTATTACTTCATTTTGTCAGGTTAGCTCCTTGTTCTGGACATGGTAAGGATATTTACAAGTCAACATGCAGTACTTTAGTAGAGCCACTAGAGGTCTCTGTGATCCTCACAATACAGAACTTTAGAGGTTTCTACATTTGTATTGCCTAGATTCAGGTCTTTCAAGTTCACTTGGCACCTGTCAATCACATGTATGCATGCACCAAGCTACTACCCACATAATTCCACAGTTATATAAACACCCCTCCCCCATTCAGTGAAAGGCACCTGACTGGGAATTGTGGGAAACAGGTAGCAAGTCTTTATGTTCTTATGCTTGTAGGCAAGCACTTTAGTTGTAATAAACTCTGATGAATGTCCAGAATAAACAAACTACCATGAAACCAAACCCCCAAATTCCTACCCCTAGAAAACTCTGCAGCACTGCTGTTTACAAAGTAACCCTGTCTCCAGGGCTGACAGACAGAACACAAAAGGCTTTTGAAGAACCAAGAGATGATCACTCTTTGAAAGATTCCTCTAATGTTTAAGGTATGAGGCTCAAAGCTTTTCAGCATGGACTACTGTTTGTTTGCAATACTAACCCACAGCCAGCCCTTTGATACCAGATTTTTGTGGAAGGAATGAGGATCATTAATAGTGTGTGATGTGAGAGGATCATCCGCGTTATGTGGCGAGCAAGTAAGGTCTGCGGACAGGTGCCCCACCTGGGTCTATGTGTAGCCAGGGCGGGACTTCGGTCTACAGCCAGTGGCATAGCAAGGGCGAGTGGCTCCCCTCCCCCGCCCTCTTGTGCGTGCCCCTCCCCCACCCCTTTTTAACTTTGGCGCGAGCAACCACCAACATACTGCCCATGTCAGCTTCGCGCTCTCTCTGATGTCACTTCTTGTGGGTCCTGGAAGTGACATCACAGAGAGCACCGAAGCTGACGTGGGCAACAAGTTGGTGGCTGCTCACGCCAAACTTAAAAAGGTATGGGAGAAGGGAAGGGGGTCGTGCGTGGCATGGGAAAGGGGGGTGCCGGCACCCCAAGGAAGATGACGCCTGGAGCGGACCACCCCCCTTGCCCCCCATACTACGCCACTGCCTATAGTAACCAGATTGAGTCCTTCAATGCTGGTGGCAGCCAGGTCTTTGCTGACCAAGCCCAGAACCCCAGGAGAGAGTCAGGAAGCCAGAACCACATCCTGGTGCATTCTGGAACTTTGCAGCACTAGGTCAGATCAGACACAACCAGCCCTACAGTAATAAGAGACTGTGGACTTTTCCTCCAGAAACTTGTCCAAACCTTTCTTAAAACCAGCTAAGCTATTCGCTCTTACCACATCCTCTGGCAATGTGTTCCAGCACTTAACTGTTCTCTGAGTGATAAAATATTTTCTCCTATTGGTTTTAAGAGTATTTCCCTGTAACTTTATCGAGTGTCTCCTAGTCTATCATTTTTGATGGAGTGAAAAATCGATCCACTTGTACCCGTTCTACTCCACTCAGAATTTTGTAGACCTCAATCGTATCTCCCCTCAGCCGTCTCTTTTCCAAGCTGAAGAGCCCTAACCTTTTTAGTCTTTCCTCATACGAGAGGAGTTCCATCCCCTTTACCATCTTGGTGGCTCTTCTTTGAACCTTTTCTAGCGCTGCTATATCTTTCTTGAGATAAGGAGACCCGAATTGAACGCAATACTCCAGGTAAGGTTGCGCCATTGAACGATACAAAGATATTATAATATCTTTAGTCTTGTTAATCATCCCTTTTTAAATAATTTGTAGCATCTTGTTTGCTTTCTTGGCCGCAGCCATACATTGGGCGGAAGGTTTCATCGTATTGTCTACAATGACACCCAGATACTTTTCTAGGGCGCTAACCCCCAAAGGGGACCCTAGCATCCAGTAAATGTGATTTGGGTTATTCTTCCCAATATGCATCACTTTGCATTTGTCCATATTAAATTTCATGCCCTCCTGAAAGACTATCTGAGCCTGCCCCTATCCAAGAGAGAGGGATGTGCCAAGGAAAATGCCTCTCTGCTCGCCCTCATAGGAAAATCCCAGGTGGCTTTGTTAGGTGCAGAGTTATCCGGGACAAACATGAAAGATTTTAAAGTCTGTTTCTTTCAGCAGGATTATTCAGGGAAACCGCAGAGAAGCCCTGAAGCGGAAGTCATATGTACAGTAAACAAACAATCCCATGAACTGAAAACCTGGCTCTGAGCACTGTTTACAGGGTGAGCAGCCGAGCTAAGCTTGTTAGTTCCAAAATGATCAGCAGAGTTTTAAGTTCCCTTCTGCCTCCTGCAGCCTTCTCTGGTGTGTCTGTCTTCCTCTGCCTGCCTGCCCCAAAGAGTAGCAAGATTCCATGCGGAATCCCCAAAGAGTAGCAAGATTCCATGCGGAATCCCCAAAGAGTAGCAAGATTCCATGCGGAATCCCCAAAGAGTAGCAAGATTCCATGCGGAATCCCCAAAGAGTAGCAAGATTCCATGCGGAATCCCCAAAGAGTAGGAACATTCCATGCTTCCAATCCAGGGTAAGCAGTGGCTTCCTCCATGTCTGTCTCAATATGACTATGGACTTTTCCTCCAGGAATTTGGCCAAACATCTTCATTTACTGTATCTTCTGGCAATGAGCTGAAGAGCTTAATTCTGCGCTGAGTGAAAAAATATTTTCTCCAAATTGTTGTTTAAGTACTATGTAAGTTCACGCTTGTACTTTTTGACTTGTGTTACTCCAAGATTATATAGACCCCCAATAACTCCAAGGTGAAGAGCCTTTCCTCTTATCGGAGTCGTTCCATTCCTTTGTATTTCTTTTAAATTCATCTTTTTGAGATGCAGCAGCAGAATTGCAAAGGGTATTCAAGGTGAGGTCGCAATTCAAGGTTGCTTTCACCCTTTCCTAATAATTCCTACCATCCTGTTCGCTCTTTTGCTCATTACTGCACACTGAAGATTGATTTATTTAAAAAATGTTTATAGCGCATAAAGCCTACATAATCCTCAGAAATCACTACATTCTACATCTCCTTAAAAATCAAATAACTCCTCCAAGTTCTAAGATATCAGTGTATTGTTCCCGATAACCCTCGATCGTTTTCTTGGGTGGACCTTAGCATCTGGGTTATTCTTCCCAATGGGCATCGCTTTGCGTTTGGCCACCTTAAATTTCACTCCTCCAGTCCTGCAATCTCTCACAGTCTGCAAACTATTCGACATCTTTTTAAATAGTTTTGTGCCATTTGCAAATTTGATCACTTCTCTCATCATTCTCATTTCCAAATCATTTCTAAAATATGTTAAATAAAGCACTGGGCCCAGTACAGATCCAAGTTTCCTCCGTCCTCCCCTTCCCTGTCACTCCGTTCGTAACTCGATTACAAACCAGGTGCTCAAGCATTTTGCCTCTCTGTCCCAGCAGGCTCATAATGTATCCGATGCACCTGGGTGATAACGGAGCAGCATGCGGTTCGAACCCAAAACCTCAGGGTGCAGAGGCTGTAGTTCTAATCACTCCACCACACTCTGTCACTAGGCCAAGGTGGACTTGGGGAAATCCACTGCTTTTTCCTAGGAGAAGCAGCACATATGTTTTACTCTTTCGGGATCTTGCCGGGTACTGTTGGAAACTGGATACTGGGCTTGATGGACCTTCGGTCTGTCCCAGAACGGCAGCTCTTCTGCTCTTATGATAGTCTTACGGAGCACCAGAGAAACGAGTCCTTTCTAGGGAACTGGCAGCAATGCTTAAAAGTTTCCTCTAACACATCTTAAGAACATAAGAACATAAGCAGTGCCTCCGCTGGGTCAGACCACAGGTCCATCTTGCCCAGCAGTCCGCTCCCGCGGCGGCCCGAACAGGTCACGGCCTGTCTGAGTCACCAGAAGGGGCCCCCTTGCCACCTTGGTTTCCCATTGAGTCTTGCTCCTTCTCTAACAAGACCTCAAAGAAAGAGCTTTTCATGCCACCTAAGAGCAGGTTTAATTCCTCCTGCCTGAAGCAGCCTACAAGTGGGCCATTGAGCTCCCATCAGCCTTTGGTGATGGATGATTTCCCTCCCTGCCGTGGCTGGTTATCCTTCTGTTATTGATGGTCCCCCCTGCTTGTGAAAGTGACCTATGGCAGGAGAGTGTCTGACAGTTAACACCGGCATCTGACAGATTTCTCTCTGAATGGGTTACTCCCTGCCAGCGAGCAGCAAGCTGAGCTCCAGTGATGGATGAGATGGACCCTTTGTCCCGTCAGCGCTCTTATTATGTAATTCCATCCCATCATTCTTCAGCTCTCACCTAGGCCCAGCATCCCTGCGCAATCAAAGGATAAAATTGAACAAAGCAGCCTCACTCAGTGGACCGGTGCCATCTTTGTGTCAGTCCAAACAAAGTGATGCACCAGGCCCCAGAAGGCTTAATGGCGATACACCACCAAGCGCAGGTCTAAAGACATTCCAACCCACGACGGGACTACTAGTGGAAAGAGGCAGTCTAGAAAGCATGAAAAAAACCCAAACATATGCTTTGTCGTTCCATAGCAGAGACCAACACCAGACCTGATAACCTTTATTTGTGAGTCACTCTGTATCTGAAAAGGTTCAAAGCGATGTACGTCAAAGCCCACTTTTTTGAAACTGTGTTCAACTCTTAACGCCCACCTAGACCCACTATAATCTCCCCAGCCCTGAAATGTCCTGTCTAAATTAGATTGTAAGCTCTTCTGAGCAGGGACTATCTATTGTGTGTTAGAATGTACAGCGCTGCGTACGCCTTTTCACCGCTGTAGAAATAATAAGTAGTAGTAATAACCAGGAGGAAAGTTAGACGAGGCAGAAGCTCTATAACATAAAATGCCTGAAGTATGAGGTTATCGTGGCATATGTACCATTGTCTATCTACTGTCAAGGGAGTGTATTGCCCCAAAGAGGAGAGCTTTCAGTGTCTTCCTAAATTTAAGGTAGTGGGTTGTTGGGAGGTCGTTCCAGTTCTTTGCACTGATGTAGGTGTGTTTGTATTTGATTCCTTTTGGTGAAGGGAGGATCAGCAGGAGTTTCTTAATGTTTCTCACTGAGATGGAGCAAGAATTGATGAATAGGTTTATTATGGGTTCTGTCCTATTATGGATTAAGAACTGGTTGAATGACAGAAAACAGAGAATAGGTTTAAATGGTCAATATTCTCAATGGAGAAGGGTAAATAGTGGGGTTTCGCAGGGGTCTGTGCTGGGAGATAGGAATAACTAGTGAGATAATTAAATTTGCTGATGACACAAAGTTATTAAATCGCAAGAGGATTGTGAAAAAGTGCAAGAGGACCTTGTGAGGCTGGGCGTCAAAATGGCAGATGAGGAAGTGCAAAGTGATGCATGTGGGAAAGAGGAACCCGAACTCTAGCTCTGTGATGCTGGGTTCTGTGTTAGGAGTCGCTGACCAGGAAAAGGATCTGGGTGTCATTGTTGAGGATACGTTGAAACCCTCAGTTCAATGTGCGGCAGCTGCTAAAAAAGCAAATAGGAAAGGAATGGAAAAGAAAACTGAAAGTGTTCTAATGCCCTTGTACTGTATCTCTCAATGGTACAGCTGCACCTCGAATATTGTCTGTAATTCTGGTCGCTGTATTTTATTATGTATGCTTTGTTAAAGGTAGAATATAAACAATAAACCATAAATCTAAGAATTGCTCTACTGGGACAGACTGAAGGTCCATCAAGCCCGGAATCCTGTTTCCAACAGTGGCCAACCCAGGTCCCAAGTACCAGACAGAGACCCAAAGAGTAGCAACATTCCAGAGCTGAGATTGTGATGTCATAATGCCTCATTCCACCAATGCCTCAGAGCCAAGCTCAGCAGTGATGTCACAATGGCTGGATTGTCCTATACTTGGCTCGCATAAGAACATAAGAGCTGCCATACTGGATCAGACCAAAGGTCCATCAAGCCCAGTATCCTGTTTCCAGCAGTGGCCAACCCAGGTCCCAAGTACCAGACAGAAACCTAAAGAGTAGCAACATTCCAGAGCTGAGATTGTGATGTCATAATGTCTCATTCCACCAATGCCTCAGAGCCAACCTCATCAGTGATGTCACAATGGTTGGATTGTCCTAGTCTTGGCTCACATAAGAACATAAGAATTGCTGTACTGGGACAAGCCAAAGGTCCATCAAGCCCAGGATCCTGTTTCCAACAGTGGCCAACCCAGGTCCCAAGTACCTAGTTAGATCCCAAGTAGTAAAACGGATTCTATGTTGCTTATCCTAGGAATAAGCAGTGGATTTCCCCAAGCCATCTCAATAATGGCCTATGGACTTCTCTTTTAGGAAATTATCCAAACCTTTGTTAAACCCTGCTCCAGGTACACTTCTCCCTCCGTATTCGCTGTGATAGGGGATTAACCGAACCGCAAATACAGAAAAACCACGAATAACTTTTTCATATGTTGTTCGCTATTTTCTATTAAAAACCATCGTGAATATGGTGAAACCGCGAACAACATGGTGGGAGACCTGCTCTGTTCCCGAAGGCGAAGCAAAACACAGTGAAGAAAGTGCTGGGAATCAGCAAAATTTTTTTTTTTTCCTGTAAATCCTTGTAATCAGTGATTTTCATTATGCAAGCTGATGTAATTTGGGGGAGGAGCCAGCAAGCTAAAAACCGTGAATAATCGAAACCGCAAATGCTGAAACCGCGATTACGGAGGGAAAAGTGTACATTAGATAGATTATGAGCCCACCAGGACAGATAGGGAAAATGCTTGATTTGTAACCCATTCTGAGCTCCTTTGGGAGGACGGGCTAAAAATTAAATAAATACTGCCCCCCCCCCCCCCCGTGCTCAATTTTCACTTCTATAAGGAAGCCTGTCGGTATTTCATTAGCATTTTGCCACAGATGAAAAATATAGTCACAGTTACTCCCTCTTTCTCCTTCTAACAAAATACATGATCAAACATTACCCCAAAAGATAAACATAGCTCAGAAAATTCACTTTAGCTGTCCATCAGGCAGATAGACGTGAAAAAGCTATGGATTCTCTCCCCCCACGATAGCAACCCTATAATGCTGGTCAGTGTTCGCATAGAGCTCTTTCAAAACAGACTCTGAAATGGCAGAAACGGTGCTTTAACTCAGTTTAAATTTTTCACATTTCAAAATTATATCAGGAAGAGCTCGACTTTCTTTTAAGCCTGACTTCAATACCAGGCAAAAGAATGTTGCCAGAGGTTGAGGTAAGAGCGGTTAATGTTAGACAGGTTTGAACAGTTTCCTGGAGGAAAAGTCCATAGTCTGCTTGCATGGAATGTTGCTACTCTCTGAGATTCTAGAATCTTCTTACTCTTTGGGATTCTGGAATGTTGCCACTCTTTGGGAATTCTGCATGGAATGTTACTACTATTTGGGTTTTTGACAGGTACTAGTGACTTGAATTGGCCACCGTGATGACCATCTGACCCAGTAGCCCGGTGGTAAATATGCTAAGGGCCCAGAGCAGACATTTTGGACGGTGGCCCCCAAAACCCATCAGCAGGAATTTTCTCCTTTAACTTCAGACAGGTTTGTGGCCCCCTGTAGAATGGGAGCCCAGGATAATAGTCTTCTTTGCAACCCCCTAACTCTGGCCCGATGGTTGGCTGCGCATCATGTTTGGGTCATGAGAGAACTGAGACTTTGGCTGTCAAGACAACATCTGTGTTCTTCTGGCTCCCTCTACTGGCAGAACCAAAGACAGAGAAAGTCAGTTGATCTTCCAGCTTGTGCGTAAAGTGGCTCCCATTTGCCCCCTCCCTCTCTCTCATTTGCTCTGTCTCCAACAAGTGCCTTCTTCTAGGTCACAAGGAAATTGCCGAGCCCATACCTGGTTTTCAATTCCCATTCTGCAGCATCTGAGGATTTCCACAAACCCTGAATTCTTTTGCTCTATGTCACCTGGAACCCAGGAATCCGATGCATATAGCAAGATAATCAATCAAAATACTTCTTCTACATCTTATCACCCTTTTCTCTTCTATGTTTAACTATTTTTATTGAATTCAAAGGAACCTTTTAAATACTGTTTCCATTTAGTGAACATTACATTAACCGAGAGGAACCGGAGTGGTATGAGATATCTGATCATTTGTGCTGTTAGTAAAAGTATGAAAGATGTTGGAGCTGGGAGTGAAATTCCACCTGTGCTCTTTTAAAGGATCAACGTTTCAGCCCAATTTACCTGTAACAGCACGAAGGGGGTTTGCATATTGGGGCTTGTGAACACACAGCCAGACACGAGCAGCAATTGTGCAGAAACGTTCTTTATTGACTCAAAACAAAACTCCATGAATCCTGTTATCTCACAGGAAAACAGTCTCTGGGTCTGACAAACAAAAGTCCCGAGCTGGTACCGCCATGCCCCAAATGCAGATTGCAAAAAGTCTTCCTTATAACAGGTAGCGAGGTCTAGTCCTTGCCAGATCTTAGAACAGGAGTCACACGTACAAGAAGTTGGCTTATCTCAGCCAAGCAGAATGTCTGAAAGTTGTTGTCAACGAGTATGCTGGGACCTACTCTTGTGGGCCTTCTTAACCTAGCTCCGGACCTGCTTTATATACTTCCTGGTAGCTGCTTCCCTGTCTCTTCCTGCCCGTGTCACTTCCCCCTAATGCTGGGGCCTACTCTTCTGGGCCTCCTTAACCTATCTCTGGGCCTACCTTATATACTTCCTTGTAGTTGCTTCCCTGACTCCTCCTTCCCGTGTCACTTCCCCCTAAGGAGGAGCTACCTATGTTAAGGTGGTTCTGACACTGTGAGGAAGTATCCAGTAGGGGAAGTGGTCGCATCCTATAGACTCCCTCACATTGTTAGGTGCCATCAACTCGTGTTTGAGTCCTAGTGACTTGATGATGATATCAAGTTTTCATGGCAGAATACAGAATTCTTCTGTGCAGTAAACATTCGATGTTGTCACCTTTGTCGCATCAAACACGAGCCTCCACCTTCTCCACTGCCCATCTGCTGCTGCCCAGATGGGTGGTATACATCATTAGCCTGACATCTCAGCTGAAATCTGTCCTCCTTGGGAGGCCACCAAAGGCATAGCTTTCAGCTTCACAGATCCGCACGAGCCCCATGAACCATGGTTGGAATCCAACACATTATCCTAATCCTATGGCTGGGCATTTTAACTGAAGGGATTTTTTTTATGTTAAAGTCCACACGGTCTCCAACGATCCTTTTTTTTTGTCTGCAGTCGTCTTACTTTGCCTACGTCTTACTGTAGAGAGTTTGCTACTTGGAAGGGACCCTTAAGAGTCTGTGTGGAGAGAGAAAGGAGTAAATTTGGTCAGGGACTCTATCTGCATCAGAGATAGCCCTCAGCCGCTATGTAGTGATATCGCAGAAAAGGCTGCATTATAGCATCCGGGGTACAGAAGGACCTATATAGAAACATGATGGCAGATAAAGGCCAAATGGCCCATCTAGTCTGCCCATCCTCAGTAACCGTTATCTCTTTCTCTCTCTGAGAGATCCCACATGCCTATCCCAGGCCCCCCTGAATTCAGACACAGTCCTCCAGGTTTCCTGAAATGTTCAAAGCCTCGTACTACGGTGTATTTATAAACTACAAGAGCTTTACATTTGTATGTCAAAGCAACCATTCCATCAAGTATGTGTTTCTAGGAAAGATGCCAAAGTATCTGTTATTTTTTTCTTTTACAGCCAGAAATATCTTTGACCCGGCCAACCATAAATTATTGGCTAACTGGTTGAAGGCTGTGTTTCCTCTAAGCTGAGCACTTGAGCAATCGTTCATAAATTCTAGAAGCAGCGCTCATAGATTTTGCATGGTCACTCACAAAAATCTGGAAAATGGTTGGTTTTTAGAACTTGTCGCTCACACGAGAAAAAATTTGCACTCACCGGGCCAGTCCTTAGAGGGAGTATTGCTTGAAGGTAGCTGGGATGGAGGCGTAGTTTAAAAATGATTTGGGGAGTACTGGCCTTCGAAAGGAAGGGAAGAGGACTGAGGTCAGGGTAGGATGGCAAAAGCAAGGGTTTGTGGTGTCAGGCCAGGGGAGGGGGAGAGAACATCAGAGTATATGTGAGGACAGTATACACCTGTCCAGTAATCTATATCAGCAGGAGGAGAGAGAAATGACACCTCTACCCCACCCCAACCAATCTGATCTCATTATCCCCTGTCCCTTCTTCAAACAAAAAAGTCAAACTGTGTCTGTGGGGAAGAGCAAGGGGGAAAAAAAGAGGAAGATGCATTGAAAAGGAAAACTGCTCAGGGGATACTAATGCATTTAACCATTTAAATTTTGCTGATACAGGGAGAGAGGGCTGCTTACGGGAGCTGGTTATGTCTTTTAAAAATCACCCCCAAAGTGATAATCACTTTCTCAGGACGATGAGTCAGAAAGACATTAATTAATGAAAAGAAAGGCTTGGGCAGAAATTCCCCTAAAGTTATAGCAGCCAGGAACGGATGCAGAACAGATGATAATAAGAACTTGCCAAGTTCAGGCTTGTAAGGATGTTCTCCTTGAGGGTGAACTTCCTTCCGTCCGGTTTACTTGGCCTTTGACATTTTCATCGTTTCCATGATGAAGCTATGAACAAAGTGGACTCATAGCCTGAGCAGCAATGGTGAGTCACAGGGGAGGGAAGGGCATTAAATCCTGTGACCAGGGTGGAGACCTCCTAATGCACAGACCTCATTGTTCCAGACATTGAATTTCAGTTCTCGGTGTTCGATAGAGAGATGAGATAAATGCATTATAGACCTGCTAAAATATATCCGACATGGGTGCAGGAAAAGTGTAGTTACTTACCTGTAACGTAGGTTCTCCGAGGACAGTTTTGCATAGCACATGTAGATAACCCTACTTTTGCCTCAGGCACACACTCAGGGCCTCTTTTACGAAGCCATTCAGCATGGGTCGCTGTAGAAACTGCCCAGAAGTCCATAGGGATTTAAAGGGTTAAAGGGGCCATTGCCACACGGCAGCTGCTAGCGTGACTTTGTAAAAGGGGAGGTTAGATTGTGAGCTAGATAGGGGGAAATACCTAATGATTTCCTACCAAAAAGCATCAATAAGAGGAACCCAATGTAAAGCCACATTAGGAGTCACTTCTCAGGAAATGATTAGGGTAGCATCCTGATGCCTGGTTTGCAGCAGCAATGAGAAAAGGGAACAGACTTTGATTGTTCCACGGTGCTTGCTGGTTTTAAAAAAGGTTTGGCAACGTTCCTGGAGGAAAAGTCCATAGTCTGCTATTGAGAGACAGACATGGAGGAAGCTTCAACAATCTCACATGTGTTGGAACATTTATACAGCTGACTCCTAATGCAAACCCCACTGCCAAAACACGGCCTGTGTTGGGGCCTCGAATAAAATGAGCTCCTTTGCACCTGTCCTTGGGGACTATTGTGCTTTTTTCCTGCTGGGGTCCTATTTTCATGCCAGACAAACATTTTGATCTCCAAATCCATTCATCAGAGGGGTAGTTGGTGCATTTGTATGCACAGGTTGAGGAAATAACTACAGGATGATATGATCTCATCCCAGGAAGAATGAAGGACTGCTCCCCGTGCTTGAAACAATGAGCAGAGAGCCAGATTTTGTGCAGTCCTGAGTTCCGCGATTAGTTTATAAGTCCCAGATCACGTCCTTATCTTGCACCATGTTTGACGTGTCACAAGAAAGAAGGGTTGATGGAGATGAAAGGCGGATCTGAGTGGCGTGCAACATGACCTGGATTGGGGAGAATCCAGCAAACAGGAAAGATGCAGAAAGCAAGAAGAATATGGATATGCTACAAGTACTACAGAAAGATGGGACTGTGTTGGTGCATTTTCAATAGGACGACTATGTCCCAAAAATTGGGTGGAGAAAATGTCCATTTTCGAACTTGCAAGACATCTATCTTTGTTTTTTGAAAATGGCCCTTCTAGACATCTAATTTTTTTGCCATTATTATTTTTTTTTTAAGTCAGGATTTCCCCAATGAATATGCATGAGATCTATGTGCATGCACTGCTTTCAATGCCTATTCATTGGGGAAATCCTGAAAACCCGACTGGATTGCGGCCCTCGAGGAGGGACTTTGAGATCCCCGCCTTAATACTATGAGAAAATCTCTCAGGTTCCTCATTCTCAGAAGTGCAATAACACTGTAGATGTCTGATGGGCAGTTTATTAAACAAGCTTTCTTCCCTTTTATCTTTTTATAGTCCCCCAATTAAAAGTGATTTATGACTCAGAAAGGCAGTCGCAGCCTGGGGCGCTGACCCTTTGAGACTGACATGCACCAAAAGCCTCCCAAACCCTT